>NC_136411.1:337962092-338562092 GCF_051521515.1 Lactuca serriola
GATATGCTTTCAGCACAATCCATGTGCACAAGAAATTGTTTATAGCTTTAATGCATATGTCAATCATGGTTGAATAATGTGTGAATGCGTGTATTTATTTATGATTAGAAGTATTATTTTACTCATTTGTGAATACCACAGTATTCATTTGTTAATAACAATGTATTCATTTGTAAATAACAGTATAATCATGTGTGAACAAGTGTATTTATTTATGATTAAATGTATTCTTTTATGAAAAATGATAATTTTTACACCCCTTTTATTTTCAGTTGATTAAAAGAAAGTAATTGGATTACTTGTAAATTGATATGTATTCATTAGTGATTGCAGTATTATTAGTTTTTTTGAAAAAAATTCGTTTATGAATACAAATGTATTGATTTGGGTTTGGATTTCTATTAATTTTTGAAAAAAATGGGAAATAAGAGAAAAAAAATTAAATTTTGTTAGTTTTAATTTTTTTTTTTATAAAAATGGTTTTTATATTTCATTAATAAGAAAAATAAAAAATCAAATATTTCCTTCTTTTTTGGTAACTGATCCTAAATTTAAGAGAATTTGATTGATTTTAATTTAATTAAAATATACAATTACTAATATGTTCTTATATATTAATTGGTCCAGAACTGTTCTCGTGTTCTCAACCTTTTAGGTGTTCTTATTTCATCTTTTCCGTATATATATATATATATATATATATATATATATATATATATATATATATATATATATATATATATATATATATATATATATATATATATATTATGATTCGGCGTATACAAGAATACATATTTATATTATTATTATTATATACATATATAGTACATATTGTTGCAAAAATATGAACATATACATATATATCATTATAACAAATGTTAACCACCTCTAATGTTTCATTTTTATATAAAAGCTTTTATGAACATAATTTTTCATTATTATATGTAAAACCTCATACAAGACATTTACATACTGGACCTTATTTCATGTAACCAAAAGCTTTTTAAGTCTATTTTTCATATAAAACATAAATAAATAGGCATATTAGGTTGTTATTTTATGTCAAACACACGTTTATTTAGTAAAATAAGTACTTGTGTGTTTATAACATATATGGATGATCGATCATATCATTTTGCAAAAAAATGGTACAAAAGAACATATATACATTTTTAAACTTACCATTTGTCTAATAACTTATATATATTATCATTTTATGACATGTAATGCACACAAATGTCATAAATCGTTTATCTAAGATTCCTAACATAATTGTGAGCATTTTAACATGTCACATATGAACAATGATCATAACAACTTTGCAATAACTAGACAAAATATAATATGATATGGACACAAAATAGAATCAAGTTTTCATATAAGGAAAACAAATATGTATCTTTCCCCAAAATCAATAAAAATATAAAATAAGGTCATAAAGAATCACCTTAGATGCGTGTTTCTTGTGTTAGACTTAAAGGGTTGCTCGGTTTTGCAAGGCTTTACGTGAGTACTTGGAAATCACTACTTTTTGAACTTAAAACAAACCACTGGGATTGTTTTGTAATATTTAAACCAGTGGGATTGTTTTGGTCTTACAAAAAAGGGATGGTTTAATAGTATCAAGCAATGAAAAATCAAGGGAGGGGCTTCGATCATTAGCTGATCGAGAAGATGAAAGAATGAAGGTAGAAAAGGGGAGGTTTTCGTTGATAGTTGGTGGTGAGGGGCTACTCTGGTAGCTTTCTCGTCAGCTATTCTTTCCATTCCGACAGCAGAACATGAAGAAAATGAGAAAGAGCGACTGGGTTGGTGAAAAGGAATCATATGGGGTGCTCGGCTGTGGTGATCGATGAGTAAATGTGGAGAGGGACAACCTATCTCCGACGATCCCCTTTGTGGGTTAACCCCTTGTCGCCGGCATCAGTAAAACGAAAGGAACAAACTAGTAGCAACAGTCAACAGTTGTAACATCCCGAAATTCAGGTGCGTCTCTTAAACCCTTCTCCTTTTTCCAAGTTGTCAAGTTAAACCCTTAAATGAAATGTTAAGGAAAATGAGTACGCTGGGCGTACTGAAGAGTACGCTGCGCGTACTCATGCTCTTAAGTTGGATACGGACTCGCCTAGGTATGCTGGGCGTACCCAGGGTTACGTTGGGCGTAGCGGGCCCATATGTAAACCCTAATTTGTGACTTGTGCACTATAAAAGGAATGCTAAGGCCATATCCTCAGCCACCATTTCAGAGAGTGAAACCCTAATAGAGTGTTATCCTTCATTCCCAGCTTGTGTGTTTGTGTTCTAAGCTTCAAAGTGCCATTTCAAGGTGGCGAAAGAGAAGAGGAGGCCATTTTAGGAGCTAGAAGTTGGTGGACAAGAGTAGATCCGAGTTCTTCAGAGGTTGGAGCTTCTTTCTGAGGTAAAAAGCTCAAACCTTTCCTTGTCATTTGAGATTTGTTCTTCTTGGACCAATTTTTAGGGTTTTTGGTCCCAAGGTGGAGACTTTGTGAGCAAATGGTCTCCATTGGCCTAGATTTGCCATATTTTAGGGTTATATGAGTTGTATGTTCATAAAAATCCAATCCTGGACGTGAATATTGAACCATGCATGAGATCTAGACCTTATGAGGAAGAAGGAAAGGTGTTAGAGTGATTAGGGACCTTTAGAGCCATGCAAAGGATTAAAGGTTCCGACTTTATGGAATAAGAGGCTTAGGAAACGTCGGATCTGAAAGTTGAACGAGTGTCTTAACCATTAAAGACCAACATCCAAGGAAAGGCTGAAACTAAGACTTACGCTGGGCGTAACTCTCAGTACGCACAACGTAAGGGGTTGAGACCCCGAATATGGATCGCCGGCGTACGCCTCGCGTACAGAGAAGGTACGCGCCGCGTACTGCCTCCTGTTGACTTTCGTTGACTTTTAGGGTTTTGGTCAACATTTGGACTTTTGGGTCAGGGAGGGGTAAAATGGTCTTTTACCCTTTTGTGGGATTATAGGAATGGATTTAATCTAGAATTTGAGAGCCAATATTTATTTAAGAGTACTGTTTATGTGATTAGGCGGGGGCTAGATCAGTGTTTTCGTATGCGAGATTATCCGAGATACCCGAGGTGAGTCTTCTCACTATACATTACCTCGAGTGGTATTTATGTGTAGACCGGAGGGGCTTGTATGCTATATGTATGTATGAGATTATGTGCATTTTGTTATATATTTCCCATATGTTGTATAGACTGGACTGGAGGGTCCAACGATATAGACCCGACCGAAGGGTCCAACGATACAGACTGGACCGAAGGGTCCAACGAGCTATGACCGAACCAGAGGGTCCAACGAGCTACGGTACTAGAGGGTCCCGTTGATACACATCGACTGGAGGGTCGTACTATAGCCTCGAGTGGAGTATGTATTGTATGTGGTATTTTGGGGAACTCACTAAGCATTTATGCTTATAGTGTTATGTGTTTCAAGTACTAGTGATGACCGCGGGAAGGCGCTGGCATGATACGTACACACTCGTGGAGTTTTATTTCTTGAGATTCTGGGATGTTTTGTGATGATAACATTGGAAACATTATGTTTTGATATTATCTTGTGATTAAAAGTATGTTTTAAAAATGAAAAATACTTTTAACGTTGTTACAAGTTGGTATTAGAGCCTTGGTTTGAGGGATTCGGATGCACCTTCGGGCGTGTCTGAACTCAAACTGAGGATTTGAGGTAGTTTTTCATAAAATAAACAAATTTTCTAAGGAAGTAAAAGAGTTTGAGAAAAAGCAGAAGGAAGCAGTGTGTACGATCAGCCAGAGCCCGAACGGTGATTTCCCAAAATACCCTTACATCATGTGTTATGAGATATGTTATGATTGGACTAGAGTGGCCTGATTTGTGATGCCTTAGCCTAGGAAGATTTATGCTGCTATTAGATGCATAAGAGTGAGTAAGTAGCGGTGAGGAGCTTATGAGAGATCTACCGAAGGGTAGGCTATGCTAGCGAGATGTAGAGTACTTGTGATATGGGATCCAAGGAGGAGGACTTGGGGTTAATACTGTTGCGATGTGGATGGTAGTATAGGGCCCGTACTACCGAAGACACCGTATCAGTGCGCAGTCCAAGTAAGAATCCTTAGGCCCCGTTTGGTACGCGGAACAGGACGGGACAGAACAAAACAAGGTCCTATCACTGAACGTTTGGCACGGACGGGACTGGGACAAAGTTAGTTGTTGACCAAGTCCAATGGGACTATTTCTCCAAAATTTAGTCCCATCCAAAACCATAGAACACAATGGGACAAAAGCCAAAATGACAAAAAAACCATTTCTAGTGTGTTTCGTTGTGTTTCGGTGTTGCCAATTACTATATAACGAGTTCAGTCTAGTTCTGTCCAGTCCAGTCCAGTTCTGTCAAATCTAGTTCTGTCACACCTAGTCCCAACACCAAACGCTACCTTAGGGTACTAGGAAACAAGTAGGGTTGAGTTATCGAGTGCGAGTATGCTCAAGCGTATCTCTGATATTTTATGTTGTATTTCAGAGAGACATCATGGTTGGGACACGCCACACACCTGAGAGAAGTGGTGTTAGTGATGAGGAGATCTGCAAGTTGATTCATGAGGAGGTGGCTGCTGCCATCCGAGCCGAGATACCGGAGATGTTTGGGTCTATCAAGACCACTCTGATCAAGACTTTTGACGAGTGTTATGCTGCTGTTACTGATGTTGCTGTTGCTACGGCCACCGCAGTCGTCGTTGCTACTAGGCCGCAGGGGGGTGACTCGTTGCTGTACCGAGAGTTCAGCAACACGAAGCCACCAGAGTTTGACGGGACTCAGGATCCGATCGCTGCGATGAGATGGATTTCTGATATTGAGGGATGTTTCTATACTTGCTCATGTCCGGAGCATTTGAGAGTTCGGTTTGCACTGAACCAGTTTCGCTTGGGGGCGAAGGACTGGTGGAAGTTTGTGACGGCAGACTTCACTACGGCAGATCTTACTGCGGTGACTTGGGAGAGGTTCACCACGATGTTTCGAGATGAGTATGTTCCCCCTGTTGAGAGGGAACGTATGGCCCAGTAGTTCTTGTACCTCAAGCAGGGAACTGAGTCTGTTACGGTGATTACGTGATTGTTTCATGAAAGGGCATTGTTTTGCCCTGAGCATGTGTCGACTGAACAGGCACGTATGAGTCAGTACTTGAGCATATTAAGGAGGGATATCCGTGAGTTCGTGGTGAACTCATCATACTGGACATTTGCTGAGCTCCAGGAAAATGCCCAAAAGAGAGAGATTGAGTTGGAGACTCAGGTCAGGGAGGAGGCCGAGTCTCAGAAGAGGGACAAGCAACCAACATAGGCGCAGCCGGCAAGCGGGCAAAGCCCGCTGATTAAGGTATGGGGGTCTGAAGGGCCGCACTTATGGGAAGTGCGACAAGATCCATGAGGGAGTGTGCAGAGCTGGGGTGTGTTACAAGTGTGGGAAGGAGGGACATTATGCGAGGTATTGTCGCAAGGGATTCAAGGTTTGATTTCATTGCAACCAGACCGGCCATCGGAAGGCCGAGTGCCCACAGCTACTGCAGGGATCATCACAAGGATCTGCACTTGCCACCGTATGAGCTACTGAGGTTCGGCCGGTGAAGGCCGAGGCACCAAAGGCTCGTGGGAGAGCCTTCCAGTTGACAGCGGAGGAGGTCTGCGCAATGCCTGATGTCGTGGCTGGTATGTATTCTTTCATTTATTTATGTTGAGTTTGAGATGTTGTGCTTATATTATGATATGCGTAGGTACTTTTCTTGTGAATTCTGTACCTGCTTTGGCGTTATTTGACTCGGGTACGAGTCGGTCATTTGCTTCTTTAGTGTTTAATCAGCACATCAGTATCCGACGAGAGGCATTGAGTCGACCTCTGCGTGTTTCTATAGCTGACGAGCGAGTGGTGTATGCGACGGATGTGATTGGAGGATGTGTGCTAGAGATTTTTGGTGTTGCGTTTTCGATACATCTGGTCCCAATTGCGATGGGGGACGTATGTGTCATAGTAGGCATGGATTGGTTGAGCCGATTTGCGGCTGTTATAGATTGCGAGCGACAGTTGGTGACGATACGAGACCCTAGTGGGGGAGTACTTACGGTGTACGGTGAGGGTACCCGACATGGGTCAGCATTTTGTTCGGCTGCCAGAGCAAGGCAAAGTTTACGACAGGGTTGTAATGGGTTTGAAGCCCGATGGATACACAAGTGGCCGCTGAGAGGCCGAGTTTGATTGATAATGTGCTGATAGTGCGCGAGTTCCCGGATGTTTTTCCCGTGGAGTTGCCGAGTGTGCCTCCCGAGAGGCAGGTAGAGTTCCGCATCGATTTGGTTCCGGGGGCAGCGCCTATCGCCAAAGCACCTTATCGCCTTGCGCCGCCAGAAATGCAGGAGTTATCCTTGCAGCTTCAGGAGCTGCTGGGGAAGGGGTTTATTAGACCGAGTAGCTCACCGTGGGGAGCGCCGATCCTTTTTTGTCAAGAAAAAGGATGGATCACACCGGATGTGCATTGATTACCGGGAGTTGAACAAGTTGACGGTCAAGAACCGTTACCCATTATCGACGATCAACGATCTGTTCAATCAGTTGTAGGAGCGTCTTGGTTCTCCAAGATAGACTTGAGGTCGGGATATCATCAAATGATAGTGTGGGATGAAGATATCCAGAAGACTGCATTCAGTACTCGTTATGGGAATTACGAGTTCGTGGTGATGCCTTTTAGGCTCACCAATTCACCGACAGCATTCATGGATCTCATGAACAAGGTGTGCAGGCCGATGCTGGATCGGTCGGTGATTGTGTTCATCGACGATATTTTGGTATATTCGAGATCTAGAGAGCACCATGAGGAGCATCTGAGAGAGATTCTCGGGGTATTGAGGACGGAGAGGCTTTTCGCCAAATTCTCCAAGTGTGATTTTTGGTTATGAGAGGTGCAGTTCTTGGGACACCTCGTTAACCAGAATGGGATATTGGACCATCCGGCAAAAATTGAGGCGGTTATGAGGTGGGAGGTGCAGAGATTACCCACCGAGATCAGGAGCTTTTTGGGATTGGCCGGCTACTATAGGAGATTTATCAAGGATTTCTCCAAGATCGTCGTGCCTCTCACCAGGTTGACCCAGAAGGGTGTTGCTTTTTCGTGGGGTCCGGAGCGGCAGACCTCGTTTGAGACTCTTCGCTAGAGGTTGTGTGAAGCCCCGGTGTTATCCCTTCTAGAGGGAATGGAGGATTTTGTGGTGTACTGTGACACATCGAAATCGGGGCTGGGTACGGTGCTTATGTAGAGAGGGCATGTGATAGTGTATGCATCGAGTCAGTTGAAGCCTCATGAGACGAGGTATCCCACCCACGATTTGGAGTTGGGGTAATTGGTGTTCTCCCTCAAGATCTGGCGTCACTATCTGTATGGCGTTCGGTGTACCATATACACATACCACAAGAGTTTAAAGTGTTTGATGGATCAGTCCAACCTAAATATGTGCCAGATGAGATGGTTGGATGTGGTAAAGGATTATGATTGTGAGATCCTGTACCACCCGGGCAAGGTTAACATTGTAGCCGATGCCCTGAGCCGTAGGGCGGAGAGTGCCCCGATTCGGGATGTTTGTATGAGGTTGACGGTGATGACTCCAGTATGGGACACCATTCGGGAGGCCCAGGCAAAGGCTGGCAGACCGGAGAACCGTAAGAGAGAGCGGGTGATTGGACATATATCTGACTTCGTTACCGATAGTCGTGGGCTTATGATCTTTCAGGGTCAGATTTGGGTGCCATAGGCAGGTGGAGCATGTGCCACATTGATGGAAGAGGCGCATAGATCGAGATTCTCGATCCATCCCTGGGCCACTAAGATGTATTTGGACCTGAAAAGAGAGTATTGGTGGTCCTGTATGAAGAGGGATGTTGTGTGGTTGGTTGAGAGGTGCTTGACCTGTCACAGGGTTAAGGCTGAGCACCAGCGTCCGCATGGAAAGTTGCAGCCATTTGAGGTTCCCCAATTGAAGTGGGAACAAATTTCTATGGATTTCATCACCAAATTGCCAAGGACTGCGAGGGGTGTCGATGCAATTTGGGTGATTGTCGACCGACTGACAAAGAGCGCTCACTTTCTTGATATCAGTGAGAGATTTTCCGCTGAGAGGCTGGCAGAGCTGTATGTGAGGGAGGTGGTATCACAGCATGGAGTGCCGATCTCTATTGTGTCGGACCAAGATGTACGTTTCACTTCCAGATTCTTGAAGAAGTTCCATGAGGAGTTGGGCACGAGGCTGCATTTTAGCACCGCCTACCACCCATAGACGGACGGGCAGACTGAGCGGACGATCCAGATGCTCGAGGACATTCTCCGAGCGTGTATGTTGGACTTCAAAGGAAGTTGGGACACGCACTTGCCGTTGGCTGAGTTTTCCTATAACAACAGCCACCATTCGAGCATTGGTATGCCTCCCTTCTAGTTGTTGTATGGGAGGAGGTGTCGGATTCCCATCTGTTGGGGAGAGGTAGGGAAGTGAACGATGGGAAACACTGAGATAGTGCTTCAGACGATAGAGCAAATCCAGCAGGTCAGGCAGAGGTTGTTGACAACTCAGAGTCACCAGAAGAGTTACGCAGATAGGCGACGATCCGAGCTCGAGTTTCAGGTTGGAGATTTTGTACTCCTGAAGGTGTCTCCTTGGAAAGGAGTGACCTGATTCAGGAAGAGGGGAAAGCTTGGGCCCCGGTACATCGGTCCATTCAGGGTGACCGTGAGGGTGGGCAGGGTAGCGTACCGTTTGGAGCTACCTATGGAGTTGAGCCAGATACATGATACCTTCCACATGTCTTAGTTGAGGAAGTGTATAGCCGACGAGTCGGCAGTGGTGCCGCTGGAGGATATTCAGGTGGATGCGAGCCTGAATTATGTTGAGAGACCAATCGCGATCTTGGATCGGCAGATCAAGGTTCTAAGGAACAAGGTGGTGCCTCTGGTTCAGGTGCAGAGCCAACATCGGAGAGGGTCCGAGTTGACTTGGGAGCCGGAGTCAGAGATGCAGGAGCAGCATCCGGAGTTGTTTGCGACATGAGACTTCGAGGGCAAAGTCTGGTTCTAGTGGGGGAGAATTGTAACATCCCGAAATTCAGGTGCGTCTCTTAAACCCTTTTGCTTTTTCCAAGTTGTCAAGTTAAACCCTTAAATGAAATGTTAAGGCAAATGAGTACGCTGGGCATACTGAAGAGTACGCTGCACGTACTCATGCGCTTAAGTTGGACACAGACTCGCCTAGGTACGCTGGGCGTACCCAGGGTTACGCTGGGCGTAGCGGGCCCATATATAAACCCTAATTTGTGACTTGTGCACTATAAAAAGAATGCTAAGGCCTTATCCTCAGCCACCATTTCAGAGAGTGAAACCCTAATAGAGTGTTATCCTTCGTTCCTAGCTTGTGTGTTTTTGTTCTAAGCTTCAAAGTGCCATTTCAAGGTGGTGAAAGAGAAGAGGAGGCCATTTTAGGAGCTAGTACTTGGTGGAAAAGAGTAGATCCGAGTTCTTCAGAGGTTGGAGCTTCTTTCTGAGGTAAAAAGCTCAAAACTTTCCTTGTCATTTTATATTTGTGCTTCTTGGACCAATTTTTAGGGTTTTTGGTCCCAAGGTGGAGAATTTATGAGCAAATGGTATCCATTGGCGTAGATCTGCCATATTTCAGGGTTATATAAGTTGTATGTTCATAAAAATCCAATCTTAGTTGTGATTATTAAGCCATGCATGAGATCTAGACCTTATGAGGAAGAAGGAAAGGTGTTAGAGTGATTAGGGACCTTTACATCCATGCAAAGGCTTAAAGGTTCCGACTTTATGGAATAAGAGGCTTAGGGAAAATCAGATTTGAAAGTTGAATGAGTGTCTTAACCGTTTAAGACCTAAATCCAAGGAAAGGCTGAAACTGAGACTTATGTTGGGCATAACTCTCAGTACACGCAGTGTAAGGAGTTGAGACCCCGAATATAGATTGTCAGCTTACTCCCCGCAGACAAAGAAGGTATGTGCCGCGTACTGCCTCCTGTTGACTTTCATTGACTTTTAGGGTTTTGGTCGACTTTTGGACTTTTGGGTCAGGGAGAGGTAAAATGGTCTTTTACCCTTCCATGGGATTGTAGGAATGGATTTAATCTAGCCTTTGAGAGCCATTAATTATTTGAGAGTACTGTTTATGTAATTAGGCGGGGGCTAGATCAGTGTTTTCATGTGCAAGATTATCCGAGATACCCGAGGTGTGTCTTCTCACTATACATTACCTAGAGTTGTATTTATGTGTAGACCAGAGGGTCTTGTATGCTATGTGTATGTATGAGATTATGTGCATTTTGTTATATGTATGCCATATGTTGTATAGACCGGTCTGGAGGGTCCAACGATTTAGATCGGACCGAGGGGTCCAACGATACAGAATGGACCAAAGGGTCCGACGAGCTATGACCGGACTAGAGGGTCCAACGAGCTACGGGACTGGAGGGTCCCGCTGAGACACATCGACCGGAGGGTCGTACTATAGCCTCGAGTGGCGTATGTGTTGTATGTGGTATTTTGGGGAACTCACTAAGCATTTATGCTTACAGTGTTATGTGTTTCAGGTACTAGTGATGACCGCGGGAAGGCGCCGACATGATCCGTACACACTCGTGGAGTTTTATTTCTTGAGATTTTGGGATGTTTTGTGTTGATAACATTGGAAACATTATGTTTTCATATTATCTTGTGATTAAAAGTATGTTTTAAAAATGAAAAAATTGTTTTGGAAATTTACATTCTTACAACAGTAGGGGGTGTTTTGGTTGTTGTGTTCATTGAAGAAAGTAGGAGGGAAGGAGAGGGTTGTCCTCTTTGGTGCCTGGAAAACACCTATTCTGGTGGTGTTCTTTTTGCACAAAAATGGAAAAGAAAGAGGGAGGAGATGAGAGCTAGAGAGTGTGTATAATTGAAGCAAGGTGAGGAGTTCAAGCAAGTTTAAAAAGAAAGTATGGTTGGACATTTACTCAATAAATCATGCACTATTGTACTAGAGTGATGTCATATTTGTGGATGAATTTTTTATGTCACTCCTCCCCAGCTTTTTCGATTTGCATGCCCTAATCCCGACACCTAATAACTTTTCTTAAAGTGGCGAATGATACTCTCGGGTATGAGTATTTCAAAAACTCATATGGATCTTAAATCAAATGTTAGACCTAAGCCTGAGTTCAAAATTGTTCTCGGAATTTCCATATGATTTGTGCAAATACCTTAACTAATCATTTTGGTTTTCAATTATTAAGAATACCAATATTAAATTGAATTGGTTTCTTAAAATGAACGTAATTTTTGCATATGACCTCTATTTTTGATGTTTTTATATCAACGAATTCCTAAGAGTATAGTCTATCCAATTTAATCGTAGATTTGTTGCAACATTCCATTTAAAATAAAACAAATATAATAAAATAAGTAAGTAAATAAGATAAATAAATAAATAATAAACCATAAAACACTGAGATGTATTTTATATTCTTATTTTATTTTTTCCCTAAATCCGTAATAATTTATCAGAGTATTAGAGAGGGAAGTTAAATGTTATAAATTCTGGAAATCAGGGGTTAAAGTGTAATTTTCAGACTAGTTATGAATAGATTTGTGGATATTGGGGTTTTTTTAGTAATTTTTGAGCTTGAATTGAAATAGAATGGGGAATGAGGGGCTAAAAGTGGAAACTGGCATAAATTTGAAGTTAGAGACCAGTTAAGACTCGTCACCCCCATCTTAGCCTTCATGTAAACTTATCCTTAAACCCTAACCCTAAAACCACATTCCAGCCACCACCCTTATCACCCCTCACCTTCAGCCGCTGCTACCTCCATTGTCGCAATCGTGAACTACCGAGCACCCCGCCGCTGTACCCGCCGCCGACGAAGCCAAGGACTGTCGATGCCGACGTTGTGGTTGATTTTGTAGTTTTTCTCAGTCTCACATCGTCTTCTCTAATTACTTATGTTGCTACATCGTCGCCGCTAGTGTCGACCATTAGAGCCACCTTTCCCTTTCGTCGTCCCTCCGGGCCACCGTTCTCCTTTGACGGTGAGGTTGTTGATACGACTATGGGTGTTTCGCTTATGTGTGCATGTTTCTGTGTATGTCTCCATGAGGTGTGTGTGCATTTTGGTTTGCCGAAAAATGAGAAGAACCACCATAGCAGCCAACCACGGTGGCTGGCACCTTGCTGCCATCTTATGCCGCCACCAGCCACCGTGAGAGGTGGCTGTGTGTGATATTGTGGGAATGTGCGTGTTTTAGTGGTTTGATGTTGCATGGACGTTTCTTGGTTGAAAATTAAAGAAAACCCACCACCACCACCACCACCACCTTGAGGTGGTGCCTGCCACCTCATGCCATTGTTCTACCAACACCAGCCGCCACCTCGGGTGGTTGTATAGGTGTGTGGGTGTTAGATTAAAGTCCCGTGTTAACCGACAAGCTTTGGATGGTTTTGGATCTAAAAAATTATAACTGCCGCCATGGACTGTCGCCGACCACCACTACCTGAGGTGGCAGTGGGTGGTGCCCGATTTATTAAACATTTAATGACTTAAGCATTTAACTATAGCCCAAGTGGCACGAGTTTGGAGTTGGGAACCCTAACTAGGCTTTAGAAAACCCTAATGTAAAGAAAACCCTAGTTTTGGGGTTGGTCGGACCCGCGTTAAAATTGTTAATTAAACTTTAAATAATACTTAATAATGCCCTAAAATTAACTTAATGCAACATTAGACTTAATGAATTAACTCTTTAAGGGGTGTAGTAAGGAACACTAACCCTAGTTATGATTTTATGTTGAAAACCCTAGAATCAGGGAGCTCTATTTTGGACAACGATCGGGCGTGTATTTGGGCTATCAGTTAGATTATTATTACACCCAAGAATGACTATGTCAAACCTTAATCAGTCCTACCCTTAGGTGTTTAAGTCCTTAATGGATTAAGTGTTCTTACTTAACCATAATCATCATTTTATGTGAAACCCTAATCATCATTTCATGTGAGGTAGTCACTGTTGCAAGTGACTATGACCTGTGATTGGGTATTGAATCAAGTATCTTCTTGTAGGTGATTGGAAGTGAGTTGAAGCTGGTAGAGTTCTTCATAGCTACAGTGGTCACCTATGTGCATATCAAGGTGAATTTTTCCTCACTTTACCTTGGGTCGATGACACCAATGCCAACCCACTAGTTTTAGATGTGTGTTAGTAAAGGGATACCTTAGGGAGTCTATATAGTCATGTAGCATAGAGTGAGGAATCTTGATCTAAGCTCTCTTGCATGTTCCTTGGTTGGTTGTGGCTTTAGTGTAGCATCGTCTATTTGGGTGGCTAGCTCACCTTTGGTTACTTATGGTTACCCATTCTATGGAGGTTAGCTGGTAGCACGACTGTATGTTGTGAGAGGACAAGTAGGCAGTATTTAGTTGTATGATTGTTGTAGCCTGTATTATGTGCCTAGTTGATCATGTATGTTTATATGTCGACATGTACTGTTTGGTTTTGGTTGAGGTAGTGCTGTTTTGTGCTATAGGCCAAGATACCCAGTGCAGGCCAGCTATAAGCCATAGGCAGGGAGGCTCGGGAAGAGCGATAGGGTTGAGGTGGTAGGCCAACAAACCTTGGGTATTCTATCCTGATGGCTGATTTGACCTATTGTACATTGGCATTCCAACCTGGGGTATTCCATCCCGAGGATGATTGGACCCATAGGTTGACTGGGCTTGGGTTATTCAAACCTGATGGTTGATTGGATCGACATGTTTGATGGTATATGCTATTCGTTTATGTAGGGGTATTTTAGGGG
The DNA here is from genome assembly GCF_051521515.1 of Lactuca serriola. Taxonomy (NCBI): domain Eukaryota; kingdom Viridiplantae; phylum Streptophyta; class Magnoliopsida; order Asterales; family Asteraceae; genus Lactuca; species Lactuca serriola. The sequence goes on from NC_136411.1 coordinate 337,975,981, forward strand.
AAACTCACTAAGCTTTATGCTTATCCAGTTGTTTATTGTTTCAAGTATCATTGATGTCTATGGGAAGGCGAAGGCGGGACTATACACACACATCAACAGTATTAAGGATTCCACGTTTTCTATAAAATACTGATTTTGAATAAATCTAATTTGGAATAAACAGTTTCTTAATAATGGATTTATATATTGGAAAGTTTTCACCTTAATAAAAATGAAAAATTTTGGTTGTGAAAAAGGGACGTTTCAACTTTCCTAGGTATACTCGATGCAAGAAATTTATTTTTAGCGCACGTTTACCATTAATTTTGTGATTTTTGTTTCGATCTTTAGCAATAGACATATGTTGAGCAAATTTGAGACATTCTAAAATTAATTATGAGAATTATATATTTAGTATACTCTATATGTAGCACCTGATTCTTGGCATGTATTTTTATTTAAGTATTTTGCATTTTGGCTTGGGACTCGGCAAGTTGAAGGACCAAATCGCCGAGTAGAAGCAGGACAGGATGCAAGATTTAAGTATTGGACACGTCGAGTCGGGTCCCGGACTCGACGAGTAGGCTCTGAATGGACAAAAACCCCAATCTGAGGGTTTGCACCCTATTTAATCATCTCTTTCAGCCCCCACTCGTCCCTATTGCTCCCAGAAACCCTCCATAGCAAACCCTAAGTGTTTTGGTGCAAGATCTAAGGCTTTTGAGTGATTTTTGTGGGTTTTGACCTCAAGGAAGAAGGAGGAGCATAGAAGGATCAAGAGGAGACTGAAGGATTCGAGTTTGGTTCATCATTTGTAGTCTTTAAAAGGTACAAAGTCTGTACCTTGCTTGCTTGTTTGTTAGATCCCTTTTTGGGGAAGATTTAGGGCTTTATAAGCCATGTGAGGTAGCCAACCATGATTACAATCATGGTTGGGGGTCAAGACTTCGGATCTAAATCTTGGGAGGAGTCACAAGGCAGATTTGGGTTGATTTTGCACCCAAGGAAGGACCCATGCAACATAAGAGCCATTTTAGAGCCTTTTTGGCTCAAAAGTCCCATGCATGCACGTAAAGTTTGAAACTTTACGTGCTAGATCGAGCTTAGGGGCTTGGATCTATCTTTTGGTCAAAGGTTGTACATCAGAAATTGAGGATTTAGGGTGTGGACGTTATCGACTCGGCGAGTCCGTTCTTGGGACTCGACGAGTCCAAGGCATAAAGTCCCATATATGTTGAGGGTCAATAGAACTCAGTTGGGTGTTAGAAGGGTTGTAGAAGTTCCGAAGGAGTGACCCAATGTATTGGATGTAGCCTTAGACCTGGAGTTCATGGGACTCGACGAGTGCTAGAACAAACTCGACGAGTACAAGGCAATCTCCTTATGGATAAAGATGAACTCGACGAGTTGTTCATACAACTCGGCGAGTCAAGGCCAGAACTTGTTCATCAGATGAAGGTGAACACGACGAGTTGTTCATACAACTCGGCGAGTCGGGTGAAGGTTCATTCGATGTTTATATAGAGGAGGAACTCTTCGAGTCTTTGCCAAACTCGACGAGTTGAGTTGTGGATAAGGACGGGTAAAGGGTTAGGGACTCGACGAGTTGACGACCCAACTCGGCAAGTCGGGTCAACTGGAAGTTGACTTTGACTTGGACTTGGTTGGGGGTAAAATAGTCATTTTACCCCAAGAGTAGATATCAGTTTTTGACTGAGTGTTTTGTGGGGATTATAGCCGGAGGATTTCCGGAGCAGCAGCAGACAGAGGTTTCCCGCACAGATTATCAGCAGCTACTCGTTCGAGGTGAGTTACGTTCTAGTAGCAGTGGGTCTACGGCCACAATGTCGGCCTACCAGTAGGAGTTGTATGATTAGATGATTGTCTTTGTGATATCATCTAGGTTTTCTACTACCTGATATGTTATATGCTGGCATGATATGTTATATGTGATAGTAGTAGAGTTCGGTTGTTAGGACCGAAGGGTAGGTCAGACACCCCAGATATGTCTGACAATATGTGATGATAAGTTTATATGCTGGCATGATATGTTATATGTAATAGTGGTAGTAGGAGGGGAATAGTCCCCAAGTTCAGTTGTTAGGACCGAAGCGTAACTCGGACACCCCAGATATGTCTGATAGTATGTTTATGTTATGATATATGTGATAGTGGTAGTAGGGGGTGGATTAGTCCTCGAGGGTTGGTTGTTAGGACCGACAGGTAGGTTAAAAACCTAGAATGGCTTGACATGGGTAGGTCAGCACCCTAGAATGGCTTGACACAGGTAGGAGGCACCCCATAATGGCCGTCAGGGTAGGTCGGCACCCCAGAATGGCTGTACCGGGTAGGTCGGGCACCCCAGAATTCCCCGACAGTATGTATGCTATGTGATTGTATGGTATGCGGTACGATGGGGGAACTCACTAAGCTTTGTGCTTACAGTTTACAGTTTTGTTTGAGGTACTTCTTCAGCGAAGGGGAAGGAGCCGGCGCGGTAGCGGCACATCATACACACACTCATTGTTTTCCACACTATGGATATTATGGGATTGTACTCTGACATGTTACTAATGTTATGACTTGGGTTTTCAGACATGATACATTGTTTTATGAGATGATGTGATCCACAGTATTTTCTTATGAATGTTTTTATGAGTCAGTTAATTAAAAATGAAAATTTTGTCCTTGAAAATTGGGTCGTTACAAGTTGGTATCAGAGCCCTGGTTTGAGGGGTTCGGACACTCCCTTGGGAGTGTCTAGAATCAAATCGAGGGATTAAAAGATTTTTACAAGAAAAATGGTTTCCTAAAAGCTAAGATAAAATAGTTTTGGGAAAAGAACAAAGTGTGTGATGTGCGCGACCGACCGAGCTCAAGTAAGTATTCCTCAAAGTACCCATACAACCTTATATTATGTTTATCAGTTTCAGTAGAACCGCATGCTAGAATAGGACTAAGGATCTAGGAATGATGCCTTATGTGCCTGCTTTATGTGCTTCAGCTTATGAGAATTGCATGCTAGTATTGAGTAGACAGTAATAGGATAGCATGTTTAGGTTCTGCCTGGTAGTATGAGCTCAACATTGTATGCTAGTACAGTTTTTTGTTATAAGGATAGAGTTGCTTGAGTAGTTTCCTGTGTTCGAATGCAGCTTGATTCGTGCTTGTAGGAATCTGAATGATGGGAGTTAGCCATTAGGTGAGTATGTCGCGTCACATGTGATTAGGATTGAATAATCTCAGAGTGCTGGATTTGGCCCTATTACGCAGCTCTCGTTTGAGTCTAACCGTTATAGGGACGAGTCGTTTAGTTGAAGGATTATCTGAGCCTCGCTACATGTGATGGTACTCAGGTGGTGGCTAATTGGCATCACATGGAGGCCTTCAACAACTGAGGACTGGGTTCGGTGGAATCAGAGGTTCCCTAGGGTAAGCCTAGGATGAGAGTAGCAGAGATTAGCAGTGGTAAAAGGGAATTGGTGGAGTCAAGGCAGTCCTTAAGGAAAGTATGGATAGATGTGGAAGGTAGTATGGGCTCGTACTACTGAAAGCTGAGGATCCGTACTCGAATTGAGGAAGGCTGAGGCAAGACCGGGGAACTTGTAGTGCGTGTGATCCCTCTAGATGTATCGGTATCACTAACAGTTGTCATGATGTATTGCCGATTGGTGGTACTACGTTCGAGGCCAGCAGTTGGCAACTCGGGAGAGGGTTCGGGATCATTCATCGCGTCTGAGATCACTAGAGGCATCCTTGATGTGACCCCGATCATCTTTGGGTCAATCAAGGAAGGGATTGTCGAGCTGATGGAGGATCGCCTTAGGGCGTTCAGGAGTGACATGGTGACCATCGAGTCAGGACCCCGCACACTGTCCTTTAAGGACTTCAGGGGCAGTGGTGCGTCGGATTTCCATGGGGCGAAGGAACCCATTGCTGCTAGACGATGGATTGCGGACATTGAGTCTACACAGCTGACTAGCTTCTTCCCGGAGGGGTCTAAGGGGAGATATGCAGCAGGATGCTTGAGAGACAGGGCCAGAGATTGGTGGAAGTCGGTTGGTGACTCTCTGGGAGCCTTGGCTGTTGAGGCTATGACCTGGTCAGACTTTGTGACCAGATTCAGGGCGGAGTTTGCGCCAGCTGTAGAGCTTCAGCAACTTGCTAGGGAGTTTTTGGACATGAGACAGACTACGGAGACTGCGGTGGAGATGACCGCCAAGTTCCGATAGAGGGCGTTGCTGGTGCCCCAGTATGCGGGAGATGAGGATATGAAGAGGACCCGCTATCATGACATGCTGCCAGCCGACATTTGGGAGCATGTTAGTTTTTCAGCTTGCCCTACCCTGGATTCCATGATTTCCAAGGCAAGGGAGAGGGAGATCGATTTGGAGCATGTCCGGAATAGGAAGGTATAGGAGGGGCACACGACTAGGGTTTCGGGGAAGAAGCCCAAGGGATCAGCTGGTAGGCCGAACGGCTAGTCAGGACCTGGTCGCTGCAGGAAATGCGGCAGGCTACATGAGGGGGCGTATAGATTGGGATCGTCGGGCTGCTAAAAGTGCGGCAAGACGGGGCACTTCAGCAGGGATTGTACCGCCCCTGCACCGGTTATTCAGACGTCTGAGTTGCTGTGTTTCCACTATAACCAGAGGGGCCATAAGAAGGCCAACTACCCCCAGTTGATAGTATCAGTAGCGCCAGTGAAGGCACCAGTTCCAACGACCCTGCGGATTACTGATGGCTGGCAGGGCAAGGCTGAGGCTCCAGTGGTGAGGAGTCGGGCCTTCCAGTTGACTACCGAGGAGGCACGCGCTGCACCCGATGTGGTGATGGGTATGACTTCTTGTTTATGCTTTTATGATATGCTGTTGTGATTTTGATATGTTATGTATGTGCTCTGTTTAGGATCATTCCATGTGAACGGTATCCCAGTTCAGGTATTGTTTGATTCGGGTGCTACCCAATCGTTTGTCTCTCTTGCACTTAGCAAGAAGTTTCCTGAGTCTTCGAGCATGTTGGATTGCCCTCTAGAGGTCGAGATTGCAGACGACCGGTCAGTGCGAGCATCTGAGGTCTTCTGAGATTGTGTTTTGAGATTGTTCGAGGAGCGTTACCTGGTAGACCTGGTTCCTATTCCGTTGAGAGGGAAAAAGGTGATTATAGGGATGGATTGGTTGAGCCCTAATGGGGCAGTGATAGATTGCACATAGCAGTTGATGCGAGTCAGGATCCCAGGAAGGGGAGAATTAGTGATTTAGGGCGAGAGGCCACAACGAGGGCCAACTTTATGTTCGGCAGCGAGGGCGAAGTGCTACCTTTAGCAGGGTTGCACGCGATATGTCGCTTATGTCATGGATACCGGAAGGCGGGTAAGGTGACGGTGAGCGACGTTCCGATGGTGCGAGACTACGCAGATGTGATCCCAGAGGAGCTTCCTGGGATACTTCCAGAGCGACAAGTGGAGTTCAGGATCGAGCTAGTCCTTGGTGCGGCTCTGATAGCCAAGGCACCGTATCGGTTGGCTCCTCCTAAGATGCAGGAGTTGTCCATACAGCTGCAGGAGCTGTTAGACAAGGGATTCATTAGACCCAGTAGTTCTCCTTCGGAGCCCCGATTTTGTTTCTGAAGAAGAAGGAAGGGTCGCATCGGATGTGTATAGATTATCGGGAGCTAAACAAGGTAACAGTGAAGAACCGTTACGCACTCCCGAGGATTGATGACCTCTTTGACCAGCTACAGGGAGAATCTTGGTTCTCCAAGATTGATCTACGTTCAGGATATCATCAGATGAGGGTCAGAGTGGAGGATGTGCAGAAGACTGCGTTCCGAACTCGCTATGTCCACTTCGAGTTCGTGGTGATGCCCTTCAGGCTCACCAATGCTCCTGCCGCGTTCATGGACCTCATGAACCACGCGTGTAGACCGATGTTATACCGGTCTATGATAGTGTTTATTGATGATATCTTGGTTTACTCCAAGACGTAGGAGGAGCATGAGGAGCATCTGCGAGAGGTTCTGGAGACTTTGAGAAGGGAGAACTTGTATGATAAGTTCTCTAAGTGCGAGTTCTAGTTGCGCGAGGTGCAGTTTCTTGGGCGTCTTGTCAACCAGAACGGGATATCGGTGGACCCGGTCAAAGTGGAGGCCATGATGAGATGGGAGGTTCCGAGGTCTCCATCTGAGATTCAGAGTTTCCTAGGACTAGCCGGCTACTATTGGAGATTCATCCAAGATTTCTCCAAGATAGTCGTACCCCTGACCAGGCTAACGAGGAAGGTCGTGGTCTTCCGTTGGGGGCCTGAGCAGCAAGCTGTGTCGAGACATTGAGACAGAGATTGTGCGAAGCAACGATCTTAGCCCTGCCGGAGGGCATGGAGGATTTAGTTGTATACTGTGATGCGTCCATCTCGGGTTTGGGCGCAGTATTGATACAGAGAGGACATGTTATTGCTTACGCTTCGAGGCAGCTGAAGCCTCACGAGGCGAACTACCCGAGGCATGATTTGGAGCTGGGGGCTGTTTTGTTTGCCCTCAAGATTTGGCGTCATTACCTCTATGGGGATCGCTGTATAATTTACACGGACCACAAGAGCCTGAGGTATCTCATGGACCAACCAAATCTGAATATGAGGCAGCATCGGTGGCTCGATGTGGTAAAGGATTATGATTGCGGGATCCTCTACCACCCGCGGAAGGCCAATGTGGTGGCCGATGCTCTTAGCCGCCAGGCAGTGCTGATCAGGGATATCTGTCTGAGGATGACAGTGGTGACTCCGTTGTTGGAGCGGATTCGTGAGGCCCAACAGGTGTCCATGAAGGAGGAACATCGGAAGAGCGAGCGGATTGTGCGACAGGTTTCCTCCTTTGACTGTGACAGCCGAGGTTTACTGACACTACATCGTAGGGTGTGGGTGCCGTACCATGGGGGTGTACACCAGGTTCTAGTGGAGGAGGCACACAAATCTCGATTCTCCATTCATCCCGAGGGGACAAAGATGCATAGGGATCTTCGTCTGGACTATTGGTGGCCCTGCGTGAAGCGGGATGTAGCATGGTACGTCGAGCGGTGCTTGACCTGCAGGAAGGTCAAGGTCGAGCACCAGAGGCCACACGGAAAGATGCAGCCATTGGATATCCCGCTGTGGAAATGGGAAGACATTATGATTGATTTTATCACAAAGCTTCCCAGGACCACGCCGGGAGTGGATTAGATTTGGGTCATCGTCGATCGATTGACCAAAAGCACGCATTTTATCCTGATTCAGGAAAATATTTCGGCCAAAAGGTTGGCCGATATCTATATCAGGGAGATAGTGGCGCGGCACTGGGTGCCTGTTTTGGTGATATCAGACAGGGATGTGCGGTTCACTTCCAGGTTTTGGGGCGAGGTTGGACAGAGGGTAATGGGGAGCACCGAAGTGGTGCTCAAGACGATAGAAAGGATTCAGCAGGTCCGGAGCAGGCTACATACTGCTCAGTGTCGGTTGAAAAGTTATGCTGATAAGCACCGATCGGACCTGGAGTTCCAGGTCGGTGATATGGTTCTCCTGAAGGGGTCGCCATGGAAGGGCGTCATCCGATTAAGGAAACAGGGCAAGTTGGGCCCCAGGTACATACTGCTTAGAGTCGGCAGAAAAGTTATGCTGATAAGCGCCGATCACACCTGGAGTTCCAGGTCGGAGATATGGTTCTCCTGAAGGGGTCGCCATGGAAGGGCGTCATCCGATTCAGGAAACAGGGCAAGTTGGGCCCCAGGTACATTGGACCGTTCAGGGTCTTAGCCCAGGTGGGCAAGGTGGCATATAGGTTGGATCTGCCAGCCGAACTCAGCCAGATCCACAACACTTTCCACGTCTCCCAGCTGCGGAAGTGCCTAGTGGACGACTCAACAGTGGTACCCTTAGAGGATATTCAGGTCAATGGCAGCCTGAATTACATCGAGCGATCAGTGGCAATCCTCGACCAGAATTCGAAGGATATGAAGAACAAGAGTGTGGAGCTCGTGAAGGTGCAATGGCAGCAACAGAAAGGCTCGGAATGGACCTGGGAGCCGGTGGATGAGATGATGGAGCATTACCCAGAGCCGGTTCCAGAAATGAGCAGCAGACTTCGAGGACGAAGTCTAAAATAAGTGGGGGAGATTTGTAGCACCTGGTTCTTGGTATGTATTTTTATTTAAGTATTTTGCATTTTGGCCTGGGACTCAGCGAGTTGAGGGACCAACTCGCCGAGTAAAAGCGGGACAGGATGCGGGATTTAAGTATTGGACTCGTTGAGTTGGGTCCCGGACTCGCCGAGTCGGCTCTGACTGGACAAAAAACCTAATATGATGGTTTGCACCCTATTTAATCATCTATTTCAGCCCCCACTCGTCCCTATTGCTCCCAGAAACCCTCCATAGAAAACCCTAAGTGTTTTGGTGCAAGATCTAAGCCTTTTCAGTGATTTTTGTGGGTTTTGACCTCAAGGAAGAAGGAAGAGCATAGAAGGATCAAGAGGAGACTGAAGGATTCGAGTTTGGTTCATCATTTGCCGTCTTTGAAAGGTACAAAGTCCGTACCTTGCTTGCTTGTTTGTTAGATCCCTTTTTGGGGAAGATTTAGGGCTTTTTAAGCCATGTGAGGTAGCCAACCATGATTGCAAACATGGTTGAGGGTCAAGAGTTCGGATCTAAATCTTGGGAGGAGTCACAAGGCAGATTTCGGTTGATTTTGCACCCAAGGAAGGACCCATGCAACATAAGAGCCATTTTAGAGCCTTTTTGGCTCAAAAGTCCCGTGCATGTACGTAAAGTTTGAAACTTTACGTGCTAGATCGAGCTTAGCGGCTTGGATCTATCTTTTGGTCAAAGGTTGTACATCAGAAATCGAGGATTTAGGGTGTGGACGTTATCGACTCGGCGAGTCCGTTCTTTGGACTCGAGGAGTCCAAGGCATAAAGTCCCATATCTGTTGAGGGTCAAAAGAACTCAGTTGGGTGTTAGAAGGGTTGTGGAAGTTCCGAAGGAGTGAGCCAATGTATTGGACTTAGCCTTAGACCTGGAGTTCATGGGACTCGACGAGTGCTAGAACAGACTCGGCGAGTCCAAAGCAATCTCCTTATGGATGAAGATGAACTGAACGAGTTGTTCATATAACTCGGTGAGTCAAGTGATGAGAATAAATCTGAGATCGGTTAGATCTTTCATAGGCAAGAATATGAAAATCAAACAAGACAAACACAATAGTGATATGAACACAGAATGGAATCAAACATGTTCTTAAGATTAAAATAAAGTCACACCTCAGCAGAGCTCGATAAAGAACTTCCACTGTAGAGGCAAGCTAGGGTTTACAAAAACTCAATGAGAAAATAATTAAAGCATTAACTACAAAGACTGCATGCATGCAACTTATATACTAAACCCTAGAACAAAACATGCACGGTTGGACAGGCCCAATACCGGCAATCAAAATTGGGCTAAGGACCGAGCCCATGACGCAACATAATAATCCCAAAAAGGGGCTAAGGACCGAGCCCCTTTACGTGAAATGAGGCGATATATTATTTCTTTTGTGTTGGCTTCAGAGTCTTTATCACCTTGAACAGCCGAGGGATTATCCCAAGAAGTGTCTGCCGAAACTGGATATACCACCTCAGCATATCAGTGAACAACTTCTTGTCAGTTGCAGTGTTCTGAGCACACCTCTGAATAATTTCTAAAATATTCTCCAATCAAGCAGTTGAGTAGAGGTGTTTGTCAACAAGAGCGAACATGCATTTCTGTCCTTCACCCCTGAAGAACATTACAGTGTGGTACTTCAAATCAATCTTGCCCTTGACCATTGTATTAACATTGCCTGATTTGCCCATAGTTTTGATCGTGGTTCGCTTGTGAATGGAAAAAGCAATCTCTTGGTCCATCTTCACTACCTCGTGAGTGTAACACACAAGCATTCTCTTGACATGGTCAATAATTGGCTGATACTCCCGTGGATTTGACAATAAAATATTGTTGAGGAGTATCCAGTCGTCGGCATTGAGGTTCAGTAGATCAGCAAGGGTGAAGTTATGAACTGAGCCTTCGGTGCCTCAAGTCACTTTGAATTTGACATTAACAAACTTCCCTACTGAGTAGGGCTTCAAAACCTTGACAGTTGTAATTTTCTTCAAGCTCCAGGTCAAGTACTCGGGTTGAGCGAACTCTAAGTAGAAATCCAATAGACCCCTATCCACCTTCGGGTCTGGAGAAGGAATGGAAACAGTTGAATTAAAGCAGTGAAAAATGAATGCCTATCGCGTGATCGGCATGTCAAACTGTGTATCCTTGGAGTTATCAAGCCTAAATGACATCACAGGCTCAAGCCAAAGTGTGCTTGGCTCATCAATAGCACACTTTTGAAGCGAATCTGAAGTCCAGTCAGGAAAAATTGATTTCTTCTTTTCTAAGAGCTCCGTCTCCTTTCGCTTTTGCTCAAGCTCAGCCTGTTGTTTCTTGAACTTTTCTGCTAGCTCTTTATTAGAGGATTTTGTCTTCTGAAAAGGCTTTTCGGGATTCTCAGCATAGACATCATCTTCATTATCAGTGTTATCCTTCCTAATATCCTTCTTCTTCTTGTCTTTATTACTGACTGAAGCTTCATTACCCTTCGGTTCAGTGGATGGTTTCGGTGCAAGAGGAGGTTCAGTTGTTGCCTTCTCTCCCCCCTTGTTTCGGCTGGACACCAGTCACCGGAACACCCTCAATATGTATAAGGATGTCCAAGGCTGGCCTGAGTTTGTCAGCCAAGTGCCGTCGGATAGTAATGGTGATGATGGGATCATGGGCTTCAAGGAGATGAAGGAGGATGGAGTGAACGTCAGCAACAGAGCTTCGAATAGCCTCCCTTTCGGACTTCAGGTCATTGAGCTCAGCAGTGGCAGTATGGAGCTTGAGATTCTAAATCTTCAGCTGAGAGGTTCTTCTGTCAAGCTCATTCATGATACGATTCTCTACAGCTAATTCTGTCTCAAGTTGAGTCAAGCGATCATTAACATTAGCATGCAGAGTTTCGTTGGCAGCTTCGATCGCTTGGCGTGCCGCTTCAAGGTTGGACCTTTCTGATTGAAGAGAACGTTGAAGGTTATCCACCGAAGCATTGACAGTTTGAGCATTCTTCTTAGCAGCTGCCTGCAAAGAATCTAGAAATAAGTGAGCCTTGGAAACTAGTTTATCGAATTTTGCGGTCGCTTCCTTGCACTCCTTGGTGGAAGCCACAACAGCGAGGGAGGCTTGTTGACATTGAGAAGTGGAGGCCTCAATAACCTTAACTGAAGAAGAGAGCGATGCACTGTGTTCTTGAACGACAGATGAGAACAAAGCCTTTAAAGCAGCTTCAGAGTAAGCCCCAGAGGAAGAGGAGGAGAGCAGTTGATTGATTTTGTTGTTTACTGCTTTGAGATGACGCTTGGTAACAGGCTCATCATCATCTTCATCACTCTGTACACGGTATGGACTAAAATAAGTGGAATCTAATTCCAAGTCCACACCGCCTAGAACTAGGGTGGTTTCTGTAGATGGAGTAGGAGATAAGGGTTTGGTAGTGGTTGGAGGTTCAGTTGTTATTGGTGGTTTGGTTGTAACGGGTGGAGTGGGAGCTATAAAATGAGCCCATGTGGTAGTAGAGGTGGTAGTAGTGTCTGTGAGTATAGGAGTAGGGATGCGAATAGTGGTGCATGGTTGAGTGGTTGGGATAGGAAATATTGGAGGGATGGATACTGGGATGGTAACAGGTGGAGGAGAAGGAGGCTGGGAGCGAATTGGAATTTCTGTGGTAGGACAGCGAGGCGGAGTATTACCTCGACCTGAAGCCTCATCATCAAAGCTTTCGCTGTCGGATTTTGAAGGAGGAGCAGACTTATGTTTGGGAGGAACATAATCTGATTCTGAATCACTAGAAGATTGGAGTATAAGCTTCCCATCAGGATTCTTCTGATTCTTCGGTTGAGATTGTGATGGAGCAGCCTTGTCAGACTTTTTCTTCTTTGGGGTATGCCCCTTGGTTGGTTTGGAAACCTGCATCTCTTTCTGGATGTCATTTTTCTTTCCGCTTTTTGCTGGCTTGTCAGCTTCTTTAATGGAGCGAACCATGGCTGGCGTTAGCTCCCTTGGACCCGAAGACGGAATCTTTCTATATTGTTGCAGAACGTTACTCGTTGCAGAGACACAAGCGAGCATTGTTTCAGGAACAGATCCAATAAAGGAGTACTTGGTGGGATCTGTGGCGATTATCTTGGTTGTGTGAAAAGTGGTGATGGAGGAGAGAAGAGAATCCGCCATGACTGGAACGTGAAGACGGTCCATTGCCCACTTAGTGATTATAGACCAATATCGCCCACAGGAGATCTCTGAGTGTGTGGACGAAGAGACCAAGCTTTGAACCAATTGTTGCCAAATAATGGTTCCATAATCCAAATCTATCCCATGGTACAAACCATAAAGCACAGTCATAAAAGACTTGCTCGCCCCATCTGAGCCTGCGCTTCGCTCAGAGATCCCTTTAAAAAGCAGGGTGAAAAGGCCATTCCATTGAGGAGGAAGGAAGGACTTCTTGAACTTGGTAATGGTGGTGAGGGTTTCAGTATACCCCATTTGATAAAACATAGCGAATAGTTGAACAGTGGTGATGGATTCAGGGTTTACCAGGGTTTGTTCTTGAGAAAGACTAATTAGGGCACAGAAGCGGTGCTTGGAGATGGAAGTCTTCTTGTTGTGGACTTCAAAATGAATCCTTTCAGTAGTTTTGTCGTAATATGCAGTGGAGTAGATGAGTGAGAGGCAGGACAGTGGTACGACTTCAACTATGGTCAGAGTGTCGACTAGAGGGGAGTATTTAAGTCACTCGACAACATATAGCATGTAGGGTTCATAGAGAAAAGGAGTGAGGTCGATGATCAGGTTTTGTTGAGGTTTGATGGTGAGAAGGGGTTGGCGAACAGAGGTATCATGAACCGAAGAAGAATCTGCCATTGTAGAAGCTTGGAGAAGATGATGAACAGTAAGAGTAATCGCCTTTGTTCTTTGAGAGAGTTTTGTAAGTGATAAAGAGGAAAAGATGAGCGTGCCAAAACCTTTTATACTTACAAGGAGGAGAGAGAAAAATTCGGCTGATATCATGTATTATTTAAAAAAGAACGCCTGACTCGACGGATGAACAGTTGTCGTACCGATGATGACGCATGAAAGAGAAAGGACGTTTCCTTTTTGCACGCCATCCCATAAAAATCGCTTTTTCAAATCAACAAAATGATTGGATAACTGCTGAGTCAACATTCCTTTTATGCCAATCGTCACCCCAGATTTCATTTGAATCGCCATTGCCTGTTGTGCTTTATTGAACAACCTTAAAAGAACCAGATCGTGGATAATTAAAAGTTTTCGTGCATAGGATGTAAAAGATAAAGAAATAAAGCAAAATTTTTGTGATAATTGGTGATGTCTTAAAGAGACATAAAACGACTAATTCTGGGCAGGAATCGCTTCCTTCAAAGTCAAGAGAGACATTAAGGTGCTTGTTTGGTTTCCCATTAAATAACGATCAATAACTTGTGAAGAAGTATTGAAAGGCATCTTTTTAGAGATTATAAAGGGTGGCTTTCGCTTCAATTCATAATTTCGATACTTGACATAAGACCGAAACTGAACGAAGTACTTGTGCGATCAATGTGATTTGTTGAACATGTAGGTAGGATATATGTTATAATGACAAAAGAAAGTATAGAAATCTCAAAAACAAAAATAATTTGGGTCTTTAGGGGAAGAAAAGCCTTGTTTTTAGACAAATTCACTAAAGATCACTAAAAAAAAAGAGATTACATTAGGTAAAAAGTAAGATATTGAATATGATAATTCACCGTCAATTTATTATTGGTGTTGAATTGTGTGTTTCCCTTAGTACATAGTGGCACGAAAATAAGATCATTAACACAAATTTTGTATAACCATAAACCTCAGTGGTAAATACTGAGAGTCTCAAGGGTTATATTGGTGAAACGAAGTATAATGGAGAAAAATGATGGAGATGGTATAAGAAGCGAATGTACCTCTGCTATGAAAAAGAAGGACCAAGCAGAAAACTCTAAACTCAATATGAGTAGAGTAAGGTAGCTGAAGATCAGAGTAAATATTGCAGCCTGGTTTGGGAAAACATGATTTGTATATATCATGTTATTAAGGCTTCACTCAAAATCTTTTGAGGCTTTAGTCAACATACAACAACATGCTTCTAGGGACGTGTGAACATTGTGTAGAAAAGACATCATACCTTATGGATCTTCATCATTGAGAATAACACTAAAAAAACTTGATTAAAACGAAAAATATTTTTGTATTTTGTGAAAAAGAGTTAATTGAACAAAAAGGAAAATATTTTTGAGTTTTATAAATATAAAAAGAAGTATTGAAAAGAATGTACATAGTAATACCAACAAAATGCCCTGAGAAAAAAAAGAAGCAAACAAGTACAGAAGGACCGAACCTGAAATAGACCGAACATTCGGTTCATTTCGGTTGTTGGTCGAACTTCACCCGAAATAGACCGAACTCGAAATAAACCGAGCGTTCGGTTCATTTCGGTTCACTCTATTTCACTTATTACCTTTATTGAAGCGAAGGCAATTTTGGTACTGATTCTTCTTCCATCATTCCTAGGCCTTGTAAGATCTTGTTGAAGCTCGCTTCAGGTAAAGCCTTAGTGAATATATCGGCCAGTTGATCAGTTGTCCTGACGAAATGAATTTCCACGTTGCTATCTTCGACGTGATCTTTGATAAAGTGATACCTCAGTGCTATATGTTTAGCCTTTGAGTTTTGCACTGGGTTGTGCAAATCCTAATTGCACTTTCAGAGTGGCAATATAGTGGGATTTTCTTCATGTTTAGCTCGTAATCCCTAAGTTGACTTTGTATCCATACCACTTGATATGTGCATGATGCTGCATCAATGTATTCAGCTTCTGCAGTGGAGAGAGAGAGACACAAGTTTGTTTCTTCGATTGCCAGCTAACGAATTTACCATCTAGAAAGTGGCATCCTCCAGTGGTGCTTTTACGATCTAATCCACAACCACCTAATTCAGACCGAGAGAAGAGGTTCGCTTCAAATAGCGAAAGATGCTTTTCACTGCTTGCAGATGAGGTTCGTGCGGGTTAGCTTGGAATCTGGCACAGTAACAGACTGAAAACATGATGTCAGGTCTACTAGTTGTGAGATACATCAGAGACCCAATCATTTGACGATAGAGCGTCATATCAGCAACTGGCTTTTCCAATGAGGGTGTAAGCTTTGTCCCAAAGGCCATTGGCACTTTCACTTTGGAGTCGCCCATCATACCAAACTTGTTCAATAGTGTCTTGGTGTATGCCTCTTGATTAATAAAAATGCCTTCGGGTCCCTGTCTAATGTTTAAGCCAAGGAAAAAGTTAATTGGACCCATTGAGCTCATCTCAAATTTAGTTTCCATCAACTTCCGGAATTCAACTGTTAAGCTAGGATTAGTGGAGCCAAAGATGATGTCATCAACATAAATTTGGACTATCATAAGGTGGTTACCTTCTCTTTTGCAAAAGAAGGTTGGGTCAACCGAACCTTGTTTGAATTTAGACATTTTTAAGAATCGAGTTAGAATTTCATAACATGCTCTGGGAGCCTGTTTTAGGCCATATACCTCTTTGTCAAGTATGTAACAATGATCTGGATACTTCTCGTTTACGAAACCTGGTGGTTGCTCAACATACACAGTCTCTTCAAGTTCTCTATTGAGAAAGGCACATTTGACGTCCATCTGATAGACTTCAAAATTCTTGTGTGCAGCATAGGCAAGAAAGATACGAACATACTCTAATCTTGCAAAAGGAGCGAAGGTCTCTTCATAATCGATGCCTTCTTCCTGACAGTAGCCTTTGACAACCAACCAAGCTTTGTTGCGAATGACATTTCCCTCTTTATCCATCTTGTTTCTGAATACCCATTTGAGACTGACAACCGAAGCATCCTTTGGAGTTGGAATAAGTCGCCATACTTTGTTTCTTTCAAACTCATTTAACTCATCTTGCATGACTTAAACCCAGTCTGAATGATCAACGGCAGAATTAACGGTCTTCGGTTCAACTTTGGAAACAAAGGAGTTGAACATGCAAAACTCTACTTGTGAAAAGAGTGCAACTTGTTTCTCTTTGATTTAAGATCGAGTTAACACCTTTTCTGAAGATTTCCTAATAATTTGACTTTAAGGATGATCTTTGGTCCATTTGATAAGCGGTGGGTAATTCGAATCAAAAGTGGGATCCAATTATGCATTAATTTCTTCTTGCAATTCTGACAGAATGTCATCATCAATGACGTTGGTGTTCTCCCCCTCGAAGGATGATGCCTGTTTAGTATCTGGATTAATATCATTTCCTTCGAGTGAATTCTTAGAGGAGCTTGAAGATTGTGACGATAGACTCTCCCCTCGAACGATGAACCTTGATCGTGTTGAAGATATGGACCCTACCCCTGGACATTAGGAAGATCATTCGAAGGTTTGCTTGCTTCTGGCCTCTTGGTTTCTTTGGGTTGATCATCAGCCATCTTTTGAGCATCATCGTCGATCATTCGTTTTAGATTATCAACCTTGTTGTCTTTCGATGTTGATTCAGAATCAATCGCCTTTTGAGGCTCATCAAAAGAAGCAAATATTGCTCAAAAACATTTGAAATAAAGGTAGTAACTTGACCATTCTTTGGAAAGATTTCTTGCGTTGCACCTTCTGTTGATTTCATCTTCTTAACATAGCTATCGTCAAAAGTGACATAGTATGTTTCTTCAATCTTCTTAGAGTGCTTATTCAGAACTCTATACGTCTTAGAGTTCAAGGAGTAACCTAAGAATATTCCTTCATCAGCCTTATCATCAAACTTGTTTCGATTCTCTCTGGAGTTGAAGTCGAAGCATCTTGAACCGAACACATGAAAGAATTTCACATTCGATTTATGATTATTCAAAATCTTGTAAGGAGTGATGGAGAATCGCTTGTTCAAATATGATATGTTCTGAGTATAACAAGCAGCAGCAATTGCATCAGCCCAAAAATACAAAGGCAAGGATGCGAAGCATAGCATTGTTCGAGCTGCTTCACACAGAGATCAGTTTCGTCTTTCAATGATACCATTATGCTGTGGAGTGTATGGTGCTGAGAAATTATCAGTCGTTCCCTTCTCAGCAAGAAAATCTTCAAAATCTTTGTTCTTGAATTCCAAGCCATTGTCGCTTCTTACGTTACGAACAACTTTCCTCAGAGTCTCTACCTATTTTATGAAGAGCTTAAGCTTTGGACTAGCTTCAAACTTTTTCTTCAAGAAGAACACCCATGTAAATCGAGAGAAATCGTCCACTATAACCAGAATGTACTTGTTTCCACCAATGCTTTCAATGGACGAGGGACCACACATGTCAATATGTAATAGCTCCAACGGTTCTATCACCTTTGTATTGATAAAAGAAGGATGAATTTGCCGACTTTGCTTTCCCATTTAACAAGCTACATAGAGATGTTCTTTGTCAAATTTTAGAACTGGAAGACCTCGAACATGATCACCTAAAACTAGCTTGTTGATAACCTTGTAATTCAGATGAGAGAGTCTTCAATGCCATAACCAGCTTTCATCTGAGTGAGCCTTCGAGAGTAAGCAAACTGCTGGTTTACCTCGAATTGGGTTGAGGTTCAAAGGATACATTTCCCCTTTCTCTTTGATTTCAGAAGAGCGTTATTAGATTTCTTCTCGACAATCTCTGCGCCTTCATCATCAAATGATACCTTCAATCCAGTGCCAACTACCAGCTGTGATATGCTGATAAGGTTGTGTTGGAACCCTTCAACATAAGCCACTTTTCTTATACACAAATCGCCATTAGTGATCATTCCATAGCCTTTGATAGTGTCAAATGAGTTGTTGCCGTACTTCACAATTCCACCATCCTTGAGAGATCGAAACTCCCTCAGTTCTTCCTTCCTCCCTGTCATGTGGCACGAGCAGCCACTATCAATATACCATTCTTCGTCAAACTGCTCGTCACGTATAACCTGTAAAATATTAAGCAAATTTAGGAACCCAAAGTTTCTTGGGTCCTTGTGAGCCTTTTACAGGATAGGGAATAGTAAGAGAAATATCAACCAAGTAAGTACGTTTAATTAAAGTTGTTTCATCGTTTCTTTTTATTATGAAAACTTTAATTTTGGTTGTTTTAGATTTAGTAGGATTGGGATTTGTGGTGTTGACGTCAGCATTCTTTTGGATCACTTTTGGACGTCTGTTATCTTCTGGAAACAGCTTTCCTTTTCCCTTTAAATCTTTTAAAGAAAAAGAAGTGTTAGAATGTGAAGGTTCAGAGGTGGCATTGGATCTTCTATGTGTCTGATTAAACTTGTACGGATGAGGACCGAAACTGCTTTTTCGGTTGCTATTGGGTGGAGAACCGAAACCGCTCTTTCGGTTGATATTGCTTCGAGGACCGAAACTCTCCTTTCGGTTCCTTTGGGTCGAGGGACCAAAACTACCCTGTCGTTTGATATTGTTTAGAGGACCGAAACTCTCCTTTCAGTACCTTTCGGTCGAGGGACCGAAACTACCCTTTCGGTTCCTCGATTCCTCTTGAGATTTGTGCTTCCTTTCGATCCTTACAAAGTGAGGATTTTGCGATCTCCAAAACTGTTTTCTTTCTGAGAGATTCTTCTTGTATCTCAGATTTCGTTGGTGTTTTCGATTAGCCACCTGTTTTAGATTTCTGTGGATATTAGCCTTTTTCTTTGGAGTAGGAGCATAACAATCACTCTTTGTTGAGGATGTTTCACTAGTGGTTTACGCAGGTTCGCCCAATGACGTTTTGGTTCCACTTGTGCTTGGCACATCATATCTTGAAGGCTCATTTAGTGGTTCGGTTACATATCTACCTTTCACTCTCCATGAGGTCTTCTGAGATAGGCCCTTCGTCTCATCAGCGTTGTCTATTGGTGCTGACCAGAAGAACTCGTCACATTCGGCAACATTATCTTCTTCCAACATAGCTGTCAATTCTGTAGTTTGTTGTGGAGTGACACCAGGGACCGTGTAGACTTGATTTTGAGTGGTTTGTATCTTTTGATACACAACAGCTTTTGCTTTAAGAGTTTTGGTCTTGTCTGTTGACGAGCGAGCGAACTCAACCGAATTTTCAAAAATCAAATTTTTACGTGTTTTGGGTTCGCTCTTGACAAATTCTAAACAGTCCACCAAATCATCTACAAAGATTTCACTCAGATCATCATCCTCATTAAGTTCAGATGTCTTTTCAACATCAATTTTATTTTCTGAACTTAATTTGGCATTCAAAGAGTGAAATTTTTGTATAGTTTCGGTTCTTAACTTCAATCTATCATTCTCATCTAACAGATTTTTAAGCATGTCCTTGTGGTCTTTGGACTTTATGCAGGATTCAATTTTGTGAAGACCAATTTTATATGCAGGAGAGACCTCTTCAGAAGATACAATGCTTTCATAGTTGTAGGCTTCAGCATCGATTTAATCCTCCTTTAACTCAAGGAAAGGTAAAATCATGCGATGTATCTTCTTTCCTATTTCACAATCAAGATGCAACTGAGTGATATTAAAATAAAGTCTTTTAGCAATAAAAAAAAACACATGTCATTGTTTTAAAAGTTTATGATTGTCTCTTTGCAAATAAATCGAATCATCCTAGACCTAATCAACTCTTTCTCCTTCTACTCAATCCACATCCTCCTTTCTGCACTCTTCGACGATATCCTGCTAATTTGATCAGTTATGTTAGAATTTGTGAGACAGGTTTGTGTGAGACTGCTACTTATGCTTGAAAATTTAGATTTTAAGTTATTTAGTTCCTTTTCATACTTAGTAATAGGTATATTTAGAGAAGAAAGAATATTTTGTACCTTCTTAATCAACTCATCACATTCGTTGATCTGTGCACTGACAGGTTTAGCAGCAAAACAACTGTCCTCTCGCTCCTTCTCGCCTTCTATCCCACCATCGGTTGTATATCCTCTCATTTGAGACACACCTTCGGTCACCATTAAACACCTTCCTATTACAGGTTCTTCTTTCACCAGAATCGCCTTCCCATGAGTGGGCTTTCTGACTTCTTCATCCTCTGAATCTGTGGACCATACCTCCACACCACCAAATTCATCACAATTGTTTGTATCCTGTACAATCAAAGCATTCATAGTAACATTGTTAGCAGTAAACTTTCTTTTCTTGATTTCCTCCAGTCGTCTCAGGAGGCTCGCTTCCTCATCGTCATCATCTATCTTTTCTGCTTTCTTTTTCAGCATACAGTCTTTTGCAAAATGATTGTTGCCTCCACAGTAATGGCAATCAAATCCTGAATCTCCACCAACTTTCATTTCTTTCTTTGACTATTCAGACTTCAACCCCATCTTCGGTTCCTTCTTGATCTTTTCGGCGCTGTAACTTCCCTGCTAATTTCGGTTCTTGTTGGCTGGGAATTTCCTTTTAATGAATTTTCTAGGATTGGATACCATCATGGCATATTCTTCACCGATTAGATCATAATCAGCAAGATCCAATTCCTCTTCTTCTTCAACAAAGGTTTTTCCTTTAGAGACAAGGGCTAAAGAACCCAAACTGGAAACTACACTCGTTTCCTTAGTCAGTGCACTTTCATGGGATTTCAAAATACCCACTAGTTTCACTAGATAATACGACTTGAACTGTTCATATGCTTTAACAGTAGATACAACAACCATCCATTCGGGTCTAAGACCGTTCATGAAAGTAACCTTTTTTTTCAATAACTTTCCTTTTAATCCCATGCTTTATCATCTTACTTAAAAGACGATTAAAGCGATCAAAAGCTTGAACCGGTTTCTCATCGGGCTTCTGCTTGAAATCACCAAATTCAGAAAGCAGGAGAGTTTGAATTGAATGTTCCAGATCTTCATCAGTGGAATACAATTCTTTTAGTCTGTCCCAAATCTCCTTAGCAGTAGCACAAGGACTTACCAAACGAAACATATCTGACTGCAAAGCAAACCTAATCATCCTCAAGGCCTTGATGTTGCGTTGAAATTTTTCCTTCTCGTCTTGAGGAATATCTTTGACATTGTTAACAAGCTGATTGTACTCCTTCTGAGTTTTGACAATCTTTGAGGTACTTGAATGAGCAAATGGGCCAACAGTGATTGCTTCTTAGATCAAGTACCCATTATCCTCCGATCCAATCACATAATCTTCAAAATGATGCGTCCAAACTTCATAATCTTGAGTATACAAGATTAGAATCCTTGTTGTAGAACCAATGCTGTTGGAGATGTTGATTGGATTGGTTTGAGAATCATCCATGGACATTGTAATGACTTTGGATCGATTACCTGTTTAAGATCAGACATGTAATATATCGTTAGGGTTAGATCAACGATTAATGAGATACGTCAATATGGAATGACGGATCAATTAATATCAATCAATGCGGAATTAAAAACCCTAATAACTTCTTCAATAGAAGAGATGTGTATGAATTACACAGTCTCCTGCTCTGATACCAATTGATGAGAATAAATCTGAGATCGATTAGATCTTTCACAGGTAAGAATATGAAAATCAAACAAGACAAACATAATAATGATATGAACACAGAATGGAATCAAAGATGTGCTTATGATTCAAATAAAGTCACACCTCAGTAGAGCTCGATACAGAACTTCCACTGTAGAGGCGAGCTAGGGTTTACAAAAACTCAATGAGAAAATAATTAAAGCATTAACTACAAAGCCTGCATGCATGCAACTTATATAATAAAACCTAGAACAAAACATGCATGGTTGGACATGCCCAATACCAGCAATCAAAACTGGGCTAAGGACCGAGCCCATGACGCAACATAATAATCCCAACATCAAGGTCAAAACTTGTTCATCAGATGAAGGTGAACTCGACGAGTTGTTCATACAACTCGGCGAGTCGGACGAAGGTTCATTCGGAAATCATATAGAGGAGGAACTCGTCGATTCGTTGCCAAACTCGACGAGTCGAGTTGTGTATAAGGGCGGGTAAAGGGTTAGGGACTTGACAAGTTGACGGCCCAACTTGATGACTCGGGTCAACTGGCAGTTGACTTTGACTTGGACTTGGTTAGGGGTAAAATAGTCATTTTACCCCAACAGTAGATATCAGTTTCTGACTAAGTGTTTTGTGGGGATTATAGCCGGAGGATTTCCGGAGCAGCAGCAGACAGAGGTTTCCCACACAAATTATCAACGGTGGGTCTACGGCCACAATGTCGGCCCACCAGTAGGATTTGTATGATTAAATGATTGTCTTTGTGTATCATCTAGGTTTGCTACTATCTGATATGTTATATGTTGGCATGATATGTTATATGTGATAGTAGTAGAGTTCGGGACCGAAGGGTAGGTCAGACATCCCAGATATGTCTGACAATATGTGATTATAAGTTTATATGTTGGCATGATATGTTATATGTAATAGTGCTAGTAGGAGGGGAATAGTCCCCAAGATCGGTTGTTAGGACCGAAGGGTAACTCGGACACCCTAGATATGTATGATAGTATGTTTATGTTATGATATATGTGATAGTGGTAGTAGGGGGTGGAATAGTCCCCGAGGGTCGGTTGATAGGACCGACGGGTAGGTCAGCACCCTAGAATGGCTTGACATGGGTAGGTTAGCAACCTATAATGGCTTGACACAGGTAGGACGGCACCCCAGAATGGCTGCCAGGGTAGGTCGGCACCCTAGAATGGCCGTACCAGGTAGGTCGGGCACCCTAGAATTTCCCGACAGTATGTATGCTATGTGATTGTATGGTATGCGGTACGATGGGGGAACTCACTAAGCTTCGTGCTTATAGTTTACAGTTTTGTTTTAGGTACCTCTTCAGCGAAGGGAAAGGAGTCGGCGCGGTAGTGGCACATCTACTCATACTCATTGTTTTCCGCACTATGGAGATTCTGGGAGTGTACTCTGACGTGTTACTAATGTTATGACTTGGGTTTTCAGACATGATACATTGTTTTATGAGTGGATGTGATTTCACAGTATTTTCTTATGAATGTTTTTATGAGTCGGTTAATTAAAAATGAAATTTTTGGACTTAAAAAGGGGGTCTTTACAATATAAACTCAAATTTACATACAATAGATCTGTAATACATAGTGGTTCAAGGTGGTTTAACCATCGAACACTAACTTATTTTTACCAATTGTTACATTCTCCCCCCGTTAAAATAATTTTGTCCCGAAATTCAGCTTGTAGTCAGGGTATCTATGAGAAGTTGGGGTTATTGTTGTTCTGCTTGATCTCGTACGTGATCCTTCTATAGTTTTCTTATGCATGCGAGTCTTATATATTTCATGTTTGAATTTTCGAACAAAGCAATGATTCTACCCTAATGCCACAACCAAATGAGGAGCAGGGAATAAGGCAGAGTAAATTTATCCAATCCTATAAATATCATTACCGTATTTAACAAACAAAGAAAGCCCATACCCGATGGGGAACCTAAAACTCACACCCGTTTTGACCGAGGAATCTCCAAGTTGACCGTAGATGGGGGCATGGATGGGGAATCCTCGAATAAAAAAGTTAGCATGGGGATGCGGATGGGGATACCCCTAATCCCCGACCATTGACCTTCCACCGATATAGATTAAGATATAGAAATAATACAAAACACATATTTATAGTACAATTTAAAACATATATTTAATAGAGTTTTTCTTTGCGTAAAATTATTCATATTAAAAGTGAAAAAAAATCTATGATTCCCTACTGGGTGTCACACCCCGAAAACCAAAGGCGGAAACGTTCCCGGGGTTGACTCCATGTTGTGTATCAAATCCAATGTACATAGTAATCACAGTAAACAACCATTACATTACATATATATATATATATATATATATATATATATATATATATATATATATAATATATATATATATATATATATATATATATATATATATATATATATATATATATATATATATATATATATATATATATATATATATATATATATATATGAAAGTTTACATTTGGTTCAAAAGTAAATTGTACAAAGTTATACATATATCATATGAACAAAAGAGACGAGTCTTCGGAGCACTCCATCTTCACCAAAAGATATCGCCGGGTACCTGTCTAACTTGGACCTGAGAATACAAGCAGTTTGAAAATCAGCATAAAGCTGGTGAGTTCATACCCTTACGCCTTTTTCACTGTTTTTAACTGTTTTCAGGGGGGGAATACAAGCAAACCAAAACTGTTTTCAAATCATAACATTTATGTGTTTCAAATAGTATCTGTCAAACTTATAAACTCTTATTCTCCTTATGTATTATGTTGAGCATAAGGAATGATTTATCAATTACAACTAAATGGATTTTAGTTAAGAAAATAATCAAACTAATCAAATTATTATGGGAATAATTTGGGGTTCTATGTCTCTCTTTATATCACTTACTGATATCTGTATTAAGTTATTAGATAAACTATGTCTGATTCAGTTTATCTCTGTATCATTCGAATGTTTTGCCAGATAGTTTCATTTTATATATCTATTTTCATTGTATCATGTCTTGAAATCTTTGTATGTTTGGTATCGTATTGGAACCCTGTGAATAGTTAATACTAGCTTGTGAGATAGTCACTACCCTTTATGGATGATCAAGTAACTCCTCTCCGGAAGTGTAACCAGAGTCTCCTGGAGGGAGAGCGAGGAATTTGTGAATAGATCTATTCGGGACTGACAATCCCACACCTTAACTGCTAGCTACAGTTAGGCGGGCACGCCTGGGGTGACAAATTCTGTATATCATTCGACGTCTGACTAACGTCAAGGAGGTCTCGTTGTCGTATCAGCATGGTTACCCGACTCACAATACGTATTAATATAAACTTATTCACAGTTAGGATTTTGTTTACAATCTATATCTCGTTCGGGATGGTAATCCCAGGGTTTTATGTCTATATCTCGTTCGGGATGATAATCCCATGATCTTGTGTCTATATCTCGTTCGGGATGGTAATCCCATGGTTTTAAAACTAAATCTTATACGGGATGATAATCCCATGATATTATCAAACTATTATATATCTAGTTTCGGGATAGTGATCCCATGGTTTATCAAGCTATCTTACATCTACTTTCGGGATAGTGATCCCATGGTCTTTATCGAATTATCTTATAATTGGTTCGGGATGTTAGTCCCAAGGTTTTCAAATACTAACTGGTTCGGGATGTAGTCCCAAGGTTTTCAAAATACTTTTTATTTACAGTTCGTCTAAATTATAGTTTTGTATATTAAACTATACTATGTGTTATTCAATCAATCTTGCAATTAGGAAAATATGGGATTTTCCTGGGGTTAACTTATAACTTGTAATAGAACTGTAACTAAAGATAACTTAACTACTTTACATAAGAAAATATGGGATTTCTTGGATATCTAACCTTTTCAGAAAACTAAAGGAAACCGATACATTTTCACAAAACAAAACCGCTTATGAACTCACCAGCTTTATGCTGATTTTCAAACTGCTTGTATTCTCAGGTCCAAGTTAGACAGGTACCCGGCGATATCTTTTGGTGAAGATGGAGTGCTCCGAAGACTCGTCTCTTTTGTTCATATGATATATGTATAACTTTGTACAATTTACTTTTGAACCAAATGTAAACTTTCATATATATATATATATATATATATATATATATATATATATATATATATATATATATATATATATATATATATATATATATTATTAATGTAATGGTTGTTTACTGTGATTACTATGTACATTGGATTTGATACACAACATGGAGTCAACCCCGGGAACGTTTCCGCCTTTGGTTTTCGGGGTGTGACAGATTGGTATCAGAGCCCTTGTTTATAGTGAACAGAGTATACCAAACCTTACATGGTATAAAACTATAAACATTAAGGGGCCTAAGCGCTCTGAACTAAAAGTATCCTACAAAATATAAGTATTTTCAAAAGTATTTAAGTATGCCGAGCCGTCGAAATCCGTAACTACAAGTAGAACAAAATATAAGTAAATGGGTGTTGTACACCCCAGTTAAACCTGGGCAGTTATGTAGTCGTGTCTAGGGTCAATATAGCCTGGCCAACTATATTCATTCGAGACACGGCCAACATGTGCTTGGGAGTGACTGTGGCATGCGACATACCTAAAACTTACCCAATATCCCAAACAACAAATCGACGCTGCAGCGAACCATGAAATACTATGGGAGTATTTCTTGAGCCGATCCTTTGTAGAAATTCTCATATACGCGTTATTCCTTGATCATTCCTCTAGCGATAAAATGCTCTATCTTGATAACTCCTTTCTGCTTTATCGCTTAGTATGATGCTATATTTGCCTTGATGAGATATCTCCTGTCCCATATCTCTTGATTCAATTCAGAGGACTTATGATCCTCTCTTTCCTGATCTTTTTAGATCAAGATGCCTCCAAGAAAGAGACCCAGCTCAAGGAACAACAACAATCCTCCTCCGCCACCACCTCCTCCTCAACTTGATCTTGCATCACTTCAGACAGTTCTGACTGCTGCAATGGTAGCAGCCATGTCACAAATGAACTCTAGTAACTCAAGAGGTGGTCCCCAACCCCAAAACCCAGACGACAGCCAGGGACACCAAAAAGGGGGTTCCTATAAAGACTTCATGAACGCAAAACCGACATTCTTCGATGGCACAGGGGGTGTCATTGCCTTAACCCGATGGTTCGAGAGAATCGAATCAATCTTTGAAATATGCAGCTGTTCGGAGTCTGATAGAGTCAAGTTTGCTGCCTGCACTTTCCTAGACAAAGCCCTGACTTGGTGGAATGGCCGAGTCAAATCCTTAACTTTACCTGTAGCCAATGCTATGGGCTGGGAAGCTATGAAGGAGCTTCTTCTCGCAGAGTATTGCCCTCGGGGCGAACTTCAGAAGCTAGAACATGAACTTTGGAACCTTAAGATGAAGGGTTCTGACATAGCTGCTTATACCTCAAGATTCGATGATCTGGCATTACTTTGTCCGGGAATGGTTACCCCGGAGAGTAAAAAGATAGAGAGGTTCATCTGGGGGTTGACCCAGCCAACAAAGGGGAATGTCTTAGCTACGAAACCAGACACTTATGACAGTGCTAAGTGCCTTGCGAAAATCTTAATCGATCACGAGGACAACTCTGATGAAGAAGCTACTACCCCCGAGCCAGTCGCCAGTGGAGGCGGAAGTAAAAAGAAATCCTGGAACAAGCGGAAGGCCCAGAGTACGCAAGGGTCTTCTAAGAAACAGCAAACGGTAGCAGTCCATGCTGCTACTGCCCCTGTTGCTGTTTCAGCTGTAGGTTCCACAGCTCAAACTCCCGCCAGTGGATACACTGGTACCCTTCCTTGGTGTGGTAAGTGTAACTACCACCACCGCATTCCTGGTCCATGTCGCGAAAGGATCTGCGACAACTGTGGCAATAAGGGCCATCTTGCGCGAACCTGCAGAAAACCAGCCAAGCCAACAAACCAATCATCCGGAGCGGGAATCAGTCCGGCCTGCTACAATTGTGGTGAAGCTGGGCACTTCAAAAGGAATTGTCCCAAGACAGCTACAACCACAAATCCCTCTGCTGCCGCAGGTATATCTCTCTTTGATAATTCCTATACTTGCAACTCTTTTCGATTTTGGGTGCAAAAGGGAAACCTGTTATCTATCTATTCGAACGTATTCTAAACTCAATCCTTCGCATGTATTCGAAATGTATACCGTCGAGACGACTAACTAGTAAGATAGAGAACACTAACTTCGTACCTATAGATTGAATCCTCGGTCCGGAGGATTATTCTATTCCATTCGAATTATAAAGGGGGAAACTTTCCATGAAAATACTTTGGTGCCATGTTTAACCAGAAATGACCGAGTCTTATTCATGTTGTTATCTTTACTTTCGAAAGAGTCGCTCGTCTAGATTTTTCTCGACCCGGTTCTCGTGATCTTCGGCATCAAACTTCCGTATCATTTTATGCTTTAGAACTCAAAAGTTTTCCCAATGTAAATTATCACGCATCCCTCGTTTCTGTGATTATTGAGAAACGGGAAGTTAGCAACTATTCCCTCTAAATGTCTATCCCGAAGGATTCCCGGGAGTTTCTTTCGAGCGTCTAGTTTAGTCTCACATCAAACCTTTCGAGATCTTCATAGAGATCGATTCAGCAACCTTCAGGTTTCGGATGCCCTTAGAGCTTGGTAATATCTATCTAGACCATCACGTCTCGAATCCTTAGAAGCGTCTGCCCAACGAAACCCTAGTGATTTCCTTTGAGGAAACCGAAGTCGTCCAGGGTTGGAACTTCCATGATAAAACAGATTGATATAGTAGATTGAGAGAGAGTCAAAGTACGAAACCAAGACATGTCCCGATAATGAGAATTCGTTAGAACGCCCAGTAGAGACCTGATTCCACTTGAGAAAGTGAAGACCCGAAGCAACAAATCCATTCGTATCTCATTCCAATCCATGATCAGTATCTTATTCTTTGAATTTCGGGACGAAATTCCCTCTAACGGGGGGATAATGTAACAACCCGAAGTTGTTCATCGCCGAAAACCCGTTCTGCCCGTATAACTCGTCGGAGATCGAAATGTCCCAATATCGTTTTTGGGTTTAGTTAACTAAAATTATATGTTTATTATCATTCAATGAGGGTCCAAATCATTTAGGAACTCATGAATTTAGCCCAAAACAATTACTTCATAAGTTTTAGAAATATGCTCGTCGGGTGACGGAAACTCAATCGGGTGCGACCTATAGCCTCGTTTAAGGCCAGTATCGGGTAGAACTCCACCGTGTCCAAGTTTTAGGAACTATATAAACATGTTTAAGCACTCATTTGAAGCTTTTTCCTTCTCTCTCTACTCTCTCTCTAACCTCTCTCCTAAATCCAAAGATTAAGTGTCCAAAACTCAATTTTAAGGCTTCAAATCCTTAAGGTACCTTCCTAGCCTTAATCTATAGCATGTTTAGCTTCCAAATTTGACATTTAATCATGAAATTGGACAATATATGTGAGTTTACGGCGCAGGAGGCTGCCTAGGCCGTAAACACCATTTTGAAGGGTTTTTAGCCCTTAAACTCCTTCCTAGACTCAATTGGACTTTAGATATGGCTAAGGGACTTCAAGATATGGACTTAGAACATTTAAAACTTTGATTTTGAGCCATTTGAAGGAGTTTACGGCCAAGGCATAAGCTTGGGCCGTAAACTCATGTTAATGAGGTTTTTCATGCCCTTAAACCCTTCCAAATCACTTCTATGGCTTAGATATGAATTATAGGACCTTGGTAATAGCATTTGGACACTTGAAACATGATTTTTGGGGGATTTAGATGAGTTTACGGCCAAGGAGAGTGCTTGGGCCATAAACTCCCCAAAACTTGACATAAATCCAATTCTAAGGTGTTAGAAAGCCATCCAACACCACCAAAAGCCTTGGAATAAATCAAGGGACCAACCAAAAATACTTTAAGGGATTTAAACACATCATTCATGAGATTTCTAAGAGTTTACGGCCAAGGCTTGTTCTTCGGCCGTAAACTCCAAAATTTTTGGTGTTAGAATGCAAACTATACACCCCTAAGGCCCTTAGATGAATTTTAGAAGTCCTTTCATGCAAGTTTTAGACCTTGAAACACATTGTAGCATCATATAATAGAGTTTATGGCCATGAGGGGGGTCTCATAGGCCGTAAACTCCATAAACTCCTCATATGTTCCATACAAACTCATTTCTAGGCTTGTGGGAATTTTTAGAATCACATGTGATTGATTTTAACACTTTAAAAACACTAAATCTTGGAGAATTGAGAGTTTACGGCCAAAGACCCCTTGCTTAGGCCGTAAACTCCCTTATGTATTGTAAATGATGTTTTTAAAGTGTTAAAATCAATCACATGTCTTTTTGCATTAAAACGCATCCCAATCCTTGATGTGACGTGTCGTGGTATTTGACAAATTCTTTAGTTCTTTCAGGAAGAGATAAGACAAGTATGCTATACAACATAGGTTTCAAATTTTTGGGAATGCAACTTCTTGCTTGTGTTCCCAAGTTGGACTTGGTTCTTGTTAGTGTCCATGCAGTTAGTGATTTGACTATTTTGGAGAAGTTCTTGGTGAATCTATGGTAGTAGCTAGCAAGACCTACAAATTGGTGCACTTCTGTTGGCATCCTACGCTTCCTAAGTCTTGATTCTTCGATTTTCATAGGATCCACATGTGTTCTTTTGTTGTTAAATTTCCAACATTGATTTCTAGTAAAGAATTATTCAATTACTCCTCCACATGTGATCAAATCCTTTATTTCGTGGAAAGAATTATTCACTGAATCCTCCACATCTGGTCAAATCCTTCATTCCTTGGGAAGAATTCTTCACTTAATCCACCACATTTGATCAAATTCTTCTTAAGGCTGCATAACTTGTAGTGAGCAGAGAAGTTTACAACAGCACATCATTTGATTTTGGGGAATGGGTATTGGCTCTTGCTAATAAATTTGTTCAGTTTTCGGTAATCGACATACATTACAAAGGATTCGAATTTCTTTTGGGAAAGCAGAACTAGTGCTCTTGAAGGTGAGAAATATGTTCTGATAAGCCCTTGTGAAGAAATTTTTGTAGTTTGTTTAATAGTTCATCTCGGATGGAGTTCGTTGATGAGGAGGATTTTTCTATTGGTGCTACACCCGAGACCAAATTGTTTTGAAATTTGACTTTCTAAACCGGTGTACATCGGGTAGGTTGCATAATCGAGGTATTTCCTTGATCTCCTTTTTCCTTTGTCTACTACAACTGTCAAATAAGCATATTTCTTCCTGTGTAGCTCCTTCTAAGCTTTTACATAAGAGATGAGTTCTTGGTTTCATTCTCTCTCAACATCTTAAGCAATCATGGTTACTTTATCAGTTAAGGGGTTCGTACAATGTTTTAGTAGTGCAACAACTTAATGTGACACGGAATACATCAAATCATATAACATTGTGGAAACTTCTGAAAGAAACAGACGTAAAATTGATATAAAATATGTGTTTGTTACGTGTTAAAATGCATTTTTTTAGAATTTCGTGATTAGCTTCACAATAGTTCACTTGTCGTCCCTGCTCTACCGGTTTCACCCAGTCTATTGGATTTTTGATTCTGTAAGGTCCAAATATGGATCTTTACCAATAGTTAAGAAATAATCAATCACACGAAAAGAATAAGAATCAGATGAAAAGAAAACCAAGCTTGCACACAATTATATTTCAATAAATCGTCAGGTACAACTTGATGGACTTTGTGTAAACACAATGGCATCAACCACCACTAAATGACCTACACCTCCACTATATATACTCGAACAGAGCGCAAACTAGGTTTGCTATCGTAAACATGGTTTACGGTCGCAAACGTGTTTACGGCCGTAAATATAGTTTACGGTCGTAAACACACAAAACGTCCAACAAACAACAAACAACCCTTAAACATAAATATATACTCATTCTAAACCAAAAATACTGAAAGCCTAGACCAAACCATTTTCTGAATCCTTTAATCTCCCCCTTGGTTTCATTCTGGCTTGGACTCAGTCCTTATCGACCACTAGAACATCGGATTTTCCCATTGCTCCATTTCACATCTTCTTCTCAATAATCTCAGCCACCACTGGCGTGTATTCTTTCGCAGCAGGTTCAAAGATAGTCTCAGCCACCTTAATCTGTTGAGTAGGAAGATGATGTATGTCCCATTTGTGAAATTGAAGCAAGTCCCTCTTCTCTTAGAGACGGATGCAATCTTCCTTGAGCTTGATGACCGCAGCATCCGTGGTTTCATCATACACCCAATATAACATGGATCTAAGAGAACCATCAGGGCAGTTTTGAAGAATGGGAACTTGTTTCACTTAAGTAGTGGAACGCCACATCACTTGTCTAAGTGGCTGCTTTGTCGTGGGATCAAAAACTTTCGTGTGGACCTTGACAATTGATTGAGCAGTCTTCATTGAAGGAAAACCTTTAGCAACTTGATCCTCCAAAAATGATTGAAACTGGCTCGCCTTGGGATTATTTGTAGGATTGGAGAAAGGAGCCTTAGACAGCTCAATAAGATCAATCTTGGTAAAAGAGTTGAAGTCATGAGCATCATTGTATAGTTCAGTGTTTCCCCTCTTTTTACTCACCATGAACATATTCATTGGGTCATGGAATCCCCATGATATGATTCATGACCCGTCACCATAAGTGTCTATGAAGCGATGTACCCCCAGATCCGTAACAGTAACCTGTTGTTGATCCCAGGGTGCCTTATGATCTGCACTCTGTTTGAATAGAAGTTGACCCTTTTCAGTTTCCTGGGCCGACTTCTTGCATTTTAAAGCCTTTCCATGAGGAGCTTGCTCGGTTCTATTTCGAAGCGGTTTACATTGTTGGTGGTTCTGATAGTTGTAGGAGCAATGGGAACATCTTGATTGGGCAGATAAATTTGTGTCTCTTCAACTGATGACTTAAATTCGTCTCCAAATTTATCTTCCAGCTTTTTCTTCAAGCCATAGTAACTGGCGGTCAGAAGGCCAAAGTGAGTCTGGAGATCTGTAATCGGTTTGGAGTTCACGACATTTTCTTCAGTAAGCCGTTCCATTTGAATACTGATCTGTGTGTTTTCAGCTTGAAGGTCTGTGACCTTGATGTCCAGCTCAATATTCCTCTGATCCAACTCGACATTTTTCTGACTTAAAGCATCGACCTGCTTCTGATATCCAGAGAGTGAAGGACTCCCTTCTCCTATTGAAATTCCTTTGCCATGTGGGGGAGGTGTTAAAAGTTGTTCTCTGGCCAAGAGCTTGGCTAATTTAACAGAAGAGGCATCGAGCTCTTGCCTAGGAGGCGAGAAGTCCATTGGAAAAGATGAGTCACCAGCTTCAAAGAAGGTACTAGGGCCTTCAGTGATTGATTCAGTTGAGACTATAGCTGGGGTTGTTGTTGGAGGAGCTGAGGCATTTTGAGTTGCTAATCTCAGAACGATTCTATGTCTTTTGGTTGGTGGAGAAGAGGTTTGTGTGGTGTGGAGATCACTTTCCATTGGCGTAGATGTAGGTAAACCGTCATCAAGGGGAGGAATCCCTGATGCTGTCACCATAGGAGTTGCTATTTCCGCCGATGGATTAGAAACAGGAGTTGCAGCAATGTGAACGTCTTCTTGTTCCCTTGTCTCTGTTGTCGGATGAACAACTTTATCGACATTGTCAAGCAAGTTGTCAAGATCTTCTCCAGTCATAAATTCATCATTACTGCTGAGATTTAGTGGAATATCATCATTATCAAATCCCATGAGGTCGACATCCTCGAATACTTCTTTCTCGTTCCCTGATCCCTTTTTATAATCACTCTGAACGTGTACAGAGTGTAGCTCGTGTTCCTCGGCGACTTGAGCAGTAGTGGCTTGAGCTTCGTTGTCATTTTGATCTGAGACCGTGATGACATCTTCAGAAATATGTGTTCTGTTACGATACTATTTCACTAGAAGTTTGAAATTTAAAGCTCCTTAACAGTTATTTTCCTATGATTTGGGTTCCATAGAGGCAATGTTAAGACTAATATTGGCAGTGAGGGAGTATCCGATTAAAATATTACAGATTTTGTTTCTACATTTTACATACTTTTTTAAAGTTCTAGAAACTAAACTTGTATATATAGTGTTAAAGATTTTCCTATGATTTGAGTTCCACATGACAAAGATCCCATCAACATATACCCATTATTGGTTCAAGATTTACCCTTTTAAGCATTTCCTTTCTAGATTGATAACAACTGGATTGTTTTGCTCTTGTATTATAAAGTGTAATAGTTTAATCTTTGATTGGTAATTGGTTTTACTCTATTTGGTAGAACTTGGAACCATTTTATGTCGATTGATAATCCTTGATCACGCATCAATGTATCTTCTGTGAAGTTCTTGTGTTAATTGGTGCAGATGTTGCTCAACCAATAGTGTTAGATAAACATGTGGTGTATGTAATCTACCATTATAATTCTTACCTCATCTTCTTTGCCTTTTGGGAATGACTGGAGTATTTTATTTATGTATCCATTTGGTAGACTGTGAAATTCATGTAGGAAGCATATGCGAGAAATATGCGAATAGCCTCCAACCGAACCACAGGAGCAAATACCTCAGTATAGTCAAGACCCTTAATTTGTCGAAACCCACGAACCACTAGCCTTGCTTTATTTCGAACGATTACACCCGAATCATCCTGCTTATTACGATAGACCCAACGCGTGTCAGGAGCCTATTTTCCCTTTGGTAAGTCAACCAATTTCCAAACCCTGAGCTTTTCAAACTGATTAAGCTCCTCATGCATTGTATCCACCCAACTGGGATCATTCAAAGCCATTTCTACATTCTTTGGCTCTATTTGAGATATAAAGCAAGAATAGAGACATGCATTAACATCTCCACTCTGACTTCTGGTTTTAACTCCATCTCCTAGCTGGCCAATGACGTTATCGATCGGATGATCGCGTTGAATTCTTGAGGGTATGTCTTGGATGATATCATTGATAGAAACAGGAAGAGTGTGAATATTGAAACCTCCATCATTTACTGATTGATTCACATTAGATTGATCTGCTACAAAATCATTAGCGATTTCTTCAGGAAAGAGTAGTTCCATAAAAGTTAAAGTGGCAGCAGAAGCATCTCTAGACATGAACTCTCTTTCAATAGGGGTAAGAAGTGTAGCATCAGCATCAGGAGTTCCATCTTGAACTTTAGACTCTGGATTAGATGGTTGATCAGATGACCCCCCGTCAGGTGTAGTAGAGGACTGCCCCTCACATGGAGCAGAGAACTCCCCCTCAACCGTTGGAGGTCTGTAGACAACTTCTTCGTCTTCGTCTTCATACACAATCTTCGAACCAGAAGAGGATCCACTTGAACCATCTGAAGACACATTGACAGATTTGAAAAGTGATGTGTAATCAAATAACTAGTCGGGACCCACTCGAGCGTCTGTTTCATTCTCCCCCAACCAGCGCACATCATAGGATTCGACTATCTGCTTAGTCTTCTTATTGTAAACCCTATACGCGGTGCGTGCAACATACCCTACAAAGTAACAATAATTGGATTTGGCATTGAATTTAGGGTTGGAATCCAAGTGAAGAAGGGTGCAAGGACAGCCAAATATGCGGAAATGGCTAACTGAAGGCTTGTGTCGATAGAGAATTTCGTACGAGGTCTTCATTTGCGCTTTGTTGATTAGAACATGATTCTGCACATACCAAGCAGTGTTAATCACCTCGGCCCAAAAGAAAACAGGAAGTTTGGAATCACAAAGCATTGTCCTTGCGGTGTCTTTCAATGTTCTATTTCTTCTTTCAGCAACACCCTTCTGTTGAGGCGTGTGAGCAGAGCTGTATTGACGCACTATCCCATTTTATGCATAAAAGTTGTCAAGAACCGAATTCTTGAACTCAGTTCCATTGTCAGTACGAAGTGCCTTCACTTGGTTATTGGTTTGCTTCTCAATCATCACAACAAACTTCTTAATCAGATCAACAACTCCCGCTTTGTTGGATAAGAAGAAAACCCACGTAAACCGAGAGAAACCATCAATCACAACTTGACAGTACGAGCTTCTGTTGATGCTCAGGACGTTGATCAGACCAAATAAGTCCATATGCAATACTTGGAGCACTTGACTGATTGAGTTGACTTGCTTGGGAAAATGTGGTTTCCTATGATATTTTCCTTGAGCACAGGAAACACACTTCTCAAATGTAATAAAGTCTTTGACAGGTAGGCCTTGGACCATCTCATTCTTAGCAAGGCAATTCAAGTTATCGTGTTAGCATGACCGATCCTTCGGTGCCATAGCATTGCGTTTTGTTCGGAGACTTTTGAGAAAAGGCAAGTGACTTGTTCAGGTAGGTTGCTGTTCATGTCAAGAATGTAAGCATTTCCATCCCGCTTAGATTTAACAAGAATCCATTCTTCCGGGATAGCAATGCCTGGCTTGAGAATCATACATTCTTTGTCGGTAAAATGGGTAAAATAGCCTTTGTCACAAATTTGAGAAACGCTCAACAAGCTGTGCTTTAACTCGGGAGCGAAATTGAGATTTTCAAAGCGTAACACTCCATTTGTGACAGTTCCTCTATGTGTGATCTTACCACCATCTCCGCCCGCAAAGGAGACATAACCCCCATTAAAAGATTGAATTTTGCTCAATTGGGAGATGTCTCAAGTCATATGCCGGGAGCAGCCGATGTCGATGTACCAAGGATGGACGACATTCCTCTGCAACTGTCCCTGCAAAATGAGCGGAATAATTTAGATTTGGGAACCCAGGTCATCACTTTCCTGGGTTTCCTTTTCACTTTCTCTTAATTAACATTTAAAGGTCTCAAAAAAGGATCCTCATTCATAATCACTTCAGAGGATGGAAATGATGAAATGGAAATTGACTTGGGCACCCAATGAGATTTAGGTTTTATAAAATTCTCTGATGGTTTTAAAATAGGTTTCCTTTTAGTTTTCACTGAGCCTCTGGATGTTCTACCAAAATTGGTTGAAGATCCAGAATGGCCTTTTGATGACGTCGATCTTGGCGGAGCCTTGTTTGGTTTTGGCAAACTATTTTGAGTTTTGATTATAAAAACCTTTTTATTCTTTTGAAGAACAACCCTTTTTCTACTTCGGTCATCTTTCCAATCATCATTTCGAGAATGATTTCTTGAGGATTTTCTAATTAAAGACCTTCCTCCAGATTCGTTCTCTCCTCTTGGAGACAAATAGTTTACAAAGATCCTGTTTTGACATTTCCTAGCTATATGACCACCAACACCACAATTAAAACAAATTTGTTTATTATTTGAACTTATACTACATTTCTCAGAATTGTTTTCTTTATGGACACTCTTACTTTTCTCAGAAGAACATGAATGAGAACTAGACTGAGATATAAGTGAGGGTGTCTCAGTAGTTGTGGCTTGTGGAGTTGATGGTGTTTCATGATTATGACTAGCATCAGAATTACCAAACAATTCATCAAACATATCAAAGAAATTAAATTCAACAAAATCAGAATTAGAAACATCACACAAAACATCATCAGTCTTAACATTCGAATCATAAACAGAAACAAAAATATCATAATTAGGAACAAAAACAGGAACAGAATGGCTCGTTGGCAATCTCATCTGCAGAAGAAGTAGAAGCGTCAATACTTTCAACATTTATAAACCCTCCTGAGACGAAACCTGATGGTTTTCCATAAACCATGAATGGCTCGTTGGCAATCTCATCTTTAGACAAGGGTTGATACAGATATGTGTGATTATAAGGAGGAGGTACACTATCATATCCTAAACCCTTTGACTGATTTCGTTTGAAATCCATGCAGTGATCGATCATGTTGGCAACTACCTCGCTTGATCCATCAAATTTTTGAAAAGAAAAGTTTTCATAATCAAATCTTTTCTTCAATGTATCAAGCTCGACAGTCAGCACATCATTTAGCCTTTTAACATAATTGTACAGTTCACATTTCTCACCGTACTCTGCCTGGACTCTTCTAAAATCGTTTATCTTAGCTTCTAGTTTGGCTTTAAGGGGCTTTTGTCCTTTCCTAAGTTGGTAGCCCTCGTATCTAAAGTCCTCTACTTCTCTACGCAATAATTGGATTTCATCACGAAGAACTTTAACATATTCTTTACATGCATAAGAACAAGATGGTAGGGTTACCTTGCTTTTCTTGGGCTCGGAAGAGGTAGACGCCATGAAAGCAAATTGCAGCTCTATCATTTTTGCCTCGGGATCATGTTCATAAGTCTTCAAGGATGCATCATCGATCTGAGCTAGGTGAGCATTTTCTGGACCTGAAATGTTCAAACCCTGAATCTGGTCCTCCCAGTCAAAAGACTGTGCGACCATAGCGGTCTCACCATTAGCTGCAGCACCTGCACGGTTGTTTCCTACTTCTACCATCATTCTGCTGTTGTTGACCCTGCGATCTGGCTTTGGACAATCACGAGCAAAATGACCCAGCTTGTGGCGGTTGAAACATCTCAGCGTGCTCTTGTTGAATCCCACCTTCTTGTCAGCATTCATGCCCCAGTTGCTCTTTCCAGTCTTCTTAGCAAACTGCTTGGCCCTGAAAACAGCCATAGCAATCTGCCACATGATGTCCATCTCTTCCACGTCTTCAGGATGAATCTGGTCCAAATTGTCAAATGACAGCTGAGGTAGAAGATCTCCAGCTACAAAAGCATTGTAGCAGTTAACAAGCCCAGTAGCTAGAGCCAGATTTTCATCAGCATCCTTAGGGTTTGAGGAAGAGGCTACAACAAGCATATTTGGAGAGGAAACAACATGTGGGGAGACAAATGGTTGATTCTGAGGATGATAGATAGGTGAACCAGTAGTGAAAGTTTGAATCTGAGATGGTTTAGCAGCAAACCCTTGACCTGAAGAGGACATGATTGAGGATAGAGCATTGTTGGATGAGATCCCAACATTTGAAGTAGAGTATGAGTTCACATGATTGATCTCTCTCTTTTTATCATCAATATCACAAACTTTGATGATTGCCATGGTTTTAGCAAGAGTGAGGCGTTTTAGATCCTTAGTCTTCTTAATCACAGCAACATTCATATCCCATGATCTGGGAAGAGCGTTGAGAAGCTTCTTGTTAATTTCTGACTTGGTCAAGTAAATCCTAGATATGTTCATGTCCATTTTGAGAGTTGTGAACCTCTGCATTTGAGCCTCAAGAGTCTCTCCTGGAATGTAGTTGAACATGTTGAACTTTTGTCTCAACATGTCCTGGCGACTCTCCTTCGTATCCTCATTTCCCTCATAAACTTCAATTAGCGCTTCCCATAGATCTTTAGCTGAAGTGTACTCACGAAAACCTTGAGCGATGTTGGGAGACAATGCCATAGTCAAGGTGGCTAAAGCCCTTTCTTGCTCGTCAATTTTCTCAAACTCCTCATCAGTGTAGTTTTCAACCTCCTTGTCAATCACTTGACCTCCGACTGTCGTGGTGATTCTAACAAGGCCTCTAAGAATGCTTCTCCATACCTTAAATTCCTTCATTTTGATGTATTTTTCAATTCTATACTTCCATTCAGGGAAACCATCCGCAGACATTAATCTTGGAATTCGTGACATGGTGCCCATAACAGTGTCAAGTTCATGGAAATGATTTTGACCTTGAGAATCCATTTGAAATCAAGCAAATTAAGCAGATTAAGTTTAAAATTTTGGGTTTATGGTTGAAAGAGTTTACGACTGTAAAGTAGGTTTACGGTTCAGGGGATTACGACCGTAAACAGGGTTTACGGTGTATGAGTTTACGGTTTGTGAGTTTTCGGTTAATGTGTTTACTGTCCTTGAAAGCTAGTTTACGGTTTATGATGATTATGAGATTACGGTTCTTGATGTTCTTGATTCAACAACCGTAAATGAAGTTTATGGTTAACAGTAAACTCCCAGAAAGCCCTTATAAACACAATTTTCCAGTAGAAATTATTCCCTTCATCGGGTAAACACGAACAGCAGGTTCGAACTTCAAAGATATCGGTTGAAATAGCCCAAAAATAGTCCAAAAATCGATTGAAAGAAGCCTTAACACCGGTTTTTGCTCTGATAGCAATTGTAAGGTCCAAATATGGATCTTTACCAATAGTTAAGCAATAATCAATCACACGAGAAGAATAAGAATAAGATGAAAAGAAAACCAAGCTTGCACACGATTATATTTCAATAAATAGTCAGGTACAACTTGATGGACTCTATGTAAACGCAATGGCATCAACCACCACTAAATGACCTACACCTCCACTATATATACTCGAACAGACTGCAAACTAGGTTTGCTACCGTAAACATGGTTTACGGTCGCAACTATGTTTACGGCCATAAACACAGTTTACGGTCGTAAACAGACAAAACGTCCAACAAACAACAAACAACCCTTAAACATAAATATAGACTCATTCTAAACCAAAAATACTGAAAGCCTAGACCAAACCATTTACTGGATCCTTCAGATTCTTCATGTCTCTACTCATTAGGGTTCATAAAACTGCTATGCATATCTGAATCAAAAGTAATTTAACAGATGAATGTTTTAAATGAGAAACATACCAGTTACTTCTGATGGTTTTTGGGATTGCGTCTCTTGTCTAAATCATGATTGATCTTACTAAAGCTTCATTTCCTGGCTTATTAACTTAGGGAATTTCCTCTAAAAATTCCCGATTTCACCACATCCATAAAAAGTATTTCCACCAATAGTGCCTATCCCAGTGCATGATCCATCATTCATATTTTGGTTCGTTGGTGTAGATGTTGTGTTTCTGTAAGGCCCGTAGATCAGGGCTAGTCAATTTAGAGACAACGAGCATCAAAAATGACTTTTTTATGGACAGTTATTTTGAAGGAATAATCTTAGCTAAGTTGAAGTATATGTTACAAGGATTCCGTGCATATAAAGAACGCTGAAATTCGAGTTATAACGAAGAAGTAATGACTTGTCGAAGTTTCGCGACAAAACCGACATGACACAATGCAACGTAAATAGTGAATTTACGCTCGAGCGATATTTGGCCTAAGTGATCTAAACAAAAGTTGTAGAATACGTTAAACCGAGAGCGTGCATAAAAAGAACGTCTAAATTTGACTTCGTATGAGGAAGTTATGATTTTTCGAAGTTTCGACTTAGCGGTATGCAGCCCAAAGTTCGAATATGAGATCGAATGGTTTCTAGCCGAAACAATCTAAATGAGAATTGAATATCTCGTCGATTGTAGTTCAACGGTAAAAAGAAAGATGAAAACGAACATTAGATGAAGAAGTTATAAGTTTATAATGAAGTTTTCCTGTCCCGGCCTACTAAAAATAATATAATAAAAATTAAATGCAAAGTTAGCCGACAGAGTCTAAACAAAAGTTGTAGAGTATAATCTCACCTATGCGTGGATATAAAGAACGTCGAAAACGGAGCTAGTATCTGAAAGATATGAATTTTTAAAGTTCGAGGCACGCATACCGATGCTTATCCGGAGGGAACGCCCTATGTTCAGGAGGGGAACGCCCCGCGTTCGTTTTGCTTGGCCTCGGATTGTCCACGTCGCCCTCTAGTCACATAGCCATGACTTCCGAAGTTCGTAAGCCATGACGCACGGCGGAACGCGCTGCGTTCGGGAACGCGTTGCGTTCGTTCAAGGAACGCACTGCGTTCGCAGGCCAGCCTCACCCTATAAATAGAATGTGAGGCCAACAGAAGTTGTTTGCTAATTTCTTTCCATTCTCCCCCTTAAACTTTCTTTTACTTGGCAAGTTATACCCCCGAAGCCCCGACATCATCCCGAC
Source organism: Lactuca serriola (assembly GCF_051521515.1). Lineage (NCBI taxonomy): Eukaryota > Viridiplantae > Streptophyta > Magnoliopsida > Asterales > Asteraceae > Lactuca > Lactuca serriola. The sequence continues at coordinate 338,017,431 of NC_136411.1, forward strand.
ACCCGAAGTGAGTCCTAACGCTCCAAAGATCCCGAGAAGAAAGGAGTTTCAAGCCGAAGCACTGCCCGCAAGAATCCCGGTGTGTGAAGATATCCCAATTTCACCGGAGAATTACTACTCGAAGAGACGTAATGCTGTCTGAGCATTGTCTAATTTAGTGAGTGTGTAGTTACTTCCTTGTACCGCATAGATATGAAGTATTTAATATAAATTACGTGTTCTATGTGCATATTATCTGTGTTCTTGATATCTATGTAGGATAAATGATTTATACATGTTTACGTATTCATGCGATTATACCCTAACCCTTACTGGACATGTATTGAGGGAGTAATCCCTGAATCAATATTGTCTATGTGATGTAGGCGATGATCCATAGGAATAAACATACATGGAAATGCGATGTAAGGAGATGAGAGGTAAATACGATGTAGGAGATTACCCTTAGGATAAATCTTTAGGGAAGGTACTTAAGAAATAAAGAAGATAATGGGGATGGATAATTGGATTGATTGTTTGATGATTAAATATAATAATTATATTACTGTGGGTTGAAATCCCTATATGCTCACCAGGTTTCCCAACTTGACCCACTCAGTTTATTTGTATCACATGTATCGATACGAAGCTACTTTACACTGAGAGATTAAAGGAGATGTAGATCGTTAGTGTAAATAAATGTAAGGTCTGTTTATGCTTATATTTCAGTATTGACGATGACATCCCAAAGTTTTAATATGAATAAAATACATTTCTTTGGAACTGCTTTGATAATATATTTATCATGTTTTTTTGGGAACAAATTCCATAATATATTTATTTAAAAATATACTCTGATTTTCAAATAAAGCATAAACAAATCGGTCTTTTATGGCCGTGAAAATGGGGATGTCATAGTTTCCACAATTATTGGCAGTGTGCCCCTTTTGTTACACTTGTTGCAGGAGTAACATTCACCTATGTGGTGACGGTTGCACTACTTGCATGATGGTTGTTTACTAACATACTATATCCCTGTAGGGGTTGGTGTGGCATGAATTTTCTAAGTCTTTTGCTTCTTCCGAGAGATTTGGATTGAGCTTGCCATGGAATTATCATCGTATTTCCTTTTGTTATCCTCAACTCTTTTGGAATCCTCTTTCTTGATAATTATCTCTTGTTGAACCCATTGATTTGTTAGAATAATTCGCAATCTCTTGGGATTTTTGTAGGTGTTGGGTATGAGGGATGTAACTATCTCTCATATTCATAAGGTTAGACCTCTTATGTACCTATTGAACTTCTTGTTCTCTGGGGTTACAAAACTTGGACATAATATTGGGAGATCATCAAATCAGGATGTGTAGGCTAAAATATTTGTCCCTTTCATGGTTAAGTTCTACACTTCTTTTTCCAGTTTTTGGATTTCGTCCCTGGGATAGTATTTTCCTGTGAGTATTAGCTTTAGTTCTTCCCAAGTTGTGGCATTAGCTAAGTCAATGCCAGTGGCCCTCGTATAATTGTTCCACCAGGCAAGAGATGTATTCATGAAGGTGCATGTAGCACAGTTAACACGATAGTTTTCTGCACAGTAACTGATGTGGAATACTGATTCCATCTTTTCGATCCACAAGGTTAATCCTATAAATCCTTTATTTCCGTAGAAAGATCTAGGTTGGTAGTTCAAGAATTCTTCGTAAGTGAATACCCTTGGAACATCATTATTACTTCCATGTATAGTGCTTCTAATTCTACCTTGTGCAGAGATGTTGTTCTTGTTTCGTCAAATGATGGTTTGTGTGTTAAATGACCACTTTTTGATCTCTTGTGAGAGATCGCTTCGTCCTATTACAATTGGTTTTTAGAGAAAATAAGTCATGTGAAAATATCATTATAATTATAAGCGATAATACTACAACTATGTCAAGCATTCATAATTGATGTGGGGTTCGTCCAAGAATAGCTTTATTATGAGTATTATGTGTATATAGCACCATAAAGGGTAAAATCTACATGTAGGATGAGTAAAAAGGAAATTGTTAAGTATTGGGACACATTGTGCAAATTCTCGAAGAAAATGATGCAAAGAAGTTTGAACACTACTCAATGTTTTGGTCATATCTCAAGATATAGGGCTCTTATTTACTCGAACCAAGATGTTTTGGAAACTACACAATTTTTCCAACAACTTTCATATTTTGTGTTTTTGATGATTCTGATGTTTTCGCCTTTGAAAGGATCACGGAAGACGAAGGAAAAGTGCAGGAACCCCACTTTTGAACCTTGATGGCTTAACTATAAATCAGACAGTTCATATAAAGAATTTGGTTGATTGACTACCTATATTGTAGTTCATAATTTTTTGCGAACACACTCGTTTCTTAACGTATTCATGAGCTTCTACTTGTAACGTATGTAGAGAATAGAATTTGTGTGCTTAGTGTTCAAGAATAAACATCATACATGTGTGATATTTAAGAGTGTTCGAGTCTTATGCATATCCAAAGTAAATATTAGATATTCATGAGACATTTACTAAAATATTTTTTGAGGATCTCCAAGTTTTTTTCATTTGTATCATAGAACTGTGATCTTCCTTGAGTTTTCTTACAATCTCCAAGCATTTTAGTGTAGAAACTATCATAGGTAAGTTCAATTGTGCATCGGTCTAAGTATAATTAAAATAGGTAATCACCTCAAGATCTTCCCCTTTGTTTCAGAAGTACCTGGTACATATAGTTTTATTTCAGGTACTTTCCGAACAAAGGGGAAGAGCTTGGGTTGATCGCATCGCACATACCCCATGATTTCCGTTTTATATAATTCTGATGTATTGGATTGGTTGATTGGCATACTCTGATTTTCTTGTATGGTTTTATGAACACATTTGGGTTGATGGTTTTATTATAATTAAAATGAAATTTTTGGTCTTAATTTTTGGGACGTTACACAACCCAAACGACATATCCTTCCTTGCACCTCTCCCATAAGTAGTCCATGAGTAGTATAGTTATCAATGCTTCTTACTTGTAGGTTTATAGGAATAAACCTAAGTATAGTGTCGTAGGTCTAAAGAAAGAACCTAAGCGTAACGTGTCGTAGGTTTATAAAGGTAAACCTATTTGTATATTGTTGTAGGTTTTGGAATACATAGAACTACGAGAGTATACCCTAGACTATAGTTGTGCTCTCCTTGATAAGTACTAATTCATTATAGTCATTAGCTCTGATATCAATCTGTCACACCCCGACAGTCGGTGGAAACACTGGGGTTGAGACATAAAACGTTGGATCATAGTTAATAACACATGTTGAATAATACAAAGATTTACGACACATTACAATCTTCCATTAATGTAATATGAGGAAATACATTGTTGTTAATATGAAAGTCGATAACCATTAGAACAAGTTCACCAAACGTCAGTCGAGATGAAACAAAAGGCCTAACAGATTTGCCAAAGATTTAAATAAGGAAATACGTTATTCTATAACACATAGGGTGTGTCTTCCAATTGCCAAGTTCGCGAAGATGCATACGTTTGAAAACAATACGTCAACATTAATGTTTGTGAGTTTTACAAGTTTTCAATTTGTATGTTTTTGTAAGCAAAAGTGTGTTTATAATAATGAATTATGAAAGTAAAATGCAACATGTTTTACCCTTGTAAACCTATACAGTAAAAGAGATTTGTTTTTGATTCTGACTCCATGTATTTTTATAATAAAAACATGTTTAGAGTAATGAATAATAATAGTGTAAAGTGCAACATATTCTGCCCTTTTAAACCCATACAAGTAAAATATATTCGTTTATTGTTCTGACTCCTTGTGTTTTTATAATCAAAAGTGGGTTTAGACTAATGAATTATAAACGTATAAAGTGTAATGTGTTCTACCCTTGTAAACCTATACAAGTAATAAAGATTTGTTTATCGTTCTGAATCCTTGTGTTTTTATAATCAAATTTGTGTTTAGACTAATCCCATACAAGTAAAATAGTTTTGTTTATCTACATAACTTAATAAACCTAAGCGATAATTTGATGAAATTCGTGCCGAGTTAAAGATTTATTTGTTCAATTAAATTAATATTTGACACTTAACCATTTGAATAAATCATTCTCATTTTATTCCTACACATTCTAGAACGAATTTCCAGGGTTTTATAATGAGCCTATAATTGAGCTACGGACGAGAAAGCCTGTAAAGAGCACATTGAGTAGATGCGCCTAAATGATCACCAAAGCTTCATCGATGTTGTGAAAGTATAGAAGAGAATGAACAATCACGTCCATTTTTCTTCGTTTGGCGAAGATTGTACCTAGCAACCACTTGCAAGGCTGTAAACACATATAAGATCAGTATGAATAAGTTCTAAGCTCCTTACGGATTAATGACTACAGAATAGAGGACTTGAACTTAGTTTTCATGCTCTTAGTCTATGAAGAGTGTCAATATCATATAAAGATTCTCATAATTATCAGATCCAAAACTGTGTGTGTGTGTGTGCTTAAGTCTCTAAACTTTAATGAAAAGTTTATTTGACTAATTCGTTCAAGTTGTACAAGAAAGTCAATCAAACTTTTAAAAATGAAGTTGTAAAGTTGCTTATACTTTGTGTGTAAGTTCCTAAACTAAGACTTTAAATTGTAGTTCAAGTTTTCTAATGAAAATCTGACAGCGTAATAGTTGCGTTTTGACTAAAATCCAAATTTCAACTTATGTGAAATCAACCAATAAATAAAGATTTTGAAACACAAATGTACAAATAAAGTAGTTATTAAACCGACACCATAATAAACTCGCTTTTACCCTATTTCGTTTATAAGGAAGTTAAATCGCATTTTGTTCACATAGTTTATGTGTTTAGTTCATTCCTTATATATATATATATATATATATATATATATATATATATATATATATATATATATATATATATATATGAGAAAATACCGGCTATAGACAAAAAAAGGGGTGGAAATTTAAAAATTTTAGTCACAAAAAGAATTCCAGCGGAGAGGGGTAATTTTGGTATTTGACATTCATCTTTTCCACAAAACCGGACCCTCCTCTTTGGCCCCCCCCCCCCCCCCCCACTGGTCCCCCATTCCTCGTTTACGAAGACGAGTCTCCGCATCGACTCTCCACCGGCTTCTCCGACAGCACTCCGGCGACCGATGACGACGACGAAACCGGCGACCAAGATCGACTCCCGGCAGTAGAAGTGGAGGAGAATCTCCCCAATATTTTGAGTGATGGTTTATGCTCCCGGGTAATTGTCACTTTCCCTTATTTCGATTAATGTATTATATGTTACGAAATTGTTGAAAACCGATTAGATTAGAGCGATTAAACTGGATAAATAGGAAAAAAATGTGATACGAATTGTAAAAAATTGGGGGTTTAGGGTTCCGGTGGCAAGATCCATTCCGCGGTGGGGAAGATCCATTCCGCGTAGGGTTATATCAGTCTGCGGAGGACCCTCCGCAGAGTGAACCAATGTTCCACGAAATATAGAAAAGAGGCTCCGCGGAGGGTGGAGGTCTATCCACAGAGGCTTCTCCGCGGAATGACCTTAAAACTGATTTTGTAATTTTTTTTTTATCTTTTTGTTATATGAAATTAAATTTAAATATTATGTTTTGCACCACTTAGACCTCAATCAAAAAGCTGAACTAACTTTAAAAGGTGTGGTGGGTACCGTCATTAATAAGAATTTTCCGCGGCTAACACAATCACAACGACAATTAATCGAAGCTTCGTTGTTTGGAATATTTTTAGGGATGCATATCCCACATGGTGATATGTTACTTGTGCATCTGATGATGTTGCACGAAGTAAGGACTCAAGAAGTATTTGAAATGGGGAGGTTTTTATTTGATATAGAAGGGAGGCATTTAGAATTTGGTGAAACGGAATATATTCTCATTTGTGGTCTAAAAGTTGGTCGTTATGTGGATTTACTCTACGACGAAAAAGGCTGGTCAAATTCAAGTCTCCGTGCTCGTTTGTTCCCAGACATTTCTGATGCACGTTTGCGGTTGAAAGATTTGGAAGACTTCATTATGTCTCCTAAATATTTGGAAGTTGAAGATGAAGATATTGTGTTGCTTATCCAGCTAGTGTTTGTGTTGAAGGGACTCCACGGACGGGACGTAAAAACGTGCATTCCCGCTGAAATATACAATCTTGCTGATAATAGAGATGATTGGAACAGGTATTACATTTTAAATATTGTGTATTAGTAGAATACAATAATAATAATCATAATAAAAATAATAATAATAATAATAATAATAATAATAATAATAATAATAATAATAATAAGTATAATATTCATATTGCAGGTTTGCATGGGGTACGTATCTTTGGAGGTATAGTTCGCGGATGATGCGTGGAATGTATAAAAAAATAGTAGAATTTAGACAATTCAAGGAGGCCAATCCCGAATCCAAGAAAATACACAAGTATATCGTTCCTGGTTTTATGCTGCCATTTAAGGTTATTTTCTAATAAATTTAATTACTTATCATTGTTTTGTTTTTATACGATAATAACATTCAACTTCTTTCTATAGATCTGGATTTTGGAGACGTTCCCCGAGGCAACCAAATTTTATGTACGCATCCCGACAGAATTGCCAAGGATGAGGTGTTGGAGAAGTAAACCAGTGTTATCTTGGGAGAATTGTTGTAGAATAATCAACGTGTTTGTGGTATGCTTTTTATATTAAGGATTATTTATACTTTCAAATTCCACGTATTTGCATTTTAAAGTAACAATTTAATTTTATTTTTAAATTTTTGTAGCCTAACAACCAACCTATTCAAGTGGTGGCAAACGAGACGGAACTAATGTTGCCCTTTTATGTTCAATACGTGAATTGGACTCTTAACCATGAAGAGTCTCCTCCACCGCAACAGTCTCCTCCACCGCAACATAGTCCGGTCCGAAATAGTCCACCTGTTGTTCAGCCGCCTCCTCGTAGAAGTATGTACAAGTCAGATACATGTTCTACTGAATCTGCCACAAATGCTTCTTCCTCGCAACAGCCTGAAATAGAAACGAGGGTGGTAAAGAAGAAGAAGAGTAGCACAAAGGCATTAGTGAAGCATCTACTAGGCGTCGTGGCTGAATTATCATCTAAAGTAGACCGTGTATTAGAAGAAAAAGATGAGCCAAACAAACGGTTTGTAGAGGATGAGGAGGAAGAGGAGGAGATGATAAACGAAGAGGGTGAAGAAGCATATTGCCATGATACGCAATTCGACTATGCTGGTTTGGAGGAGAAAATTGCGCCTACACCTACGGAGCCGTCACCAGACTTGGGTGAACATGACACAAAAATAGTGACTCCTATTGGTAGGCCGCAACGAAAGAGGGCTCCAGCATGGTATCAGCTTACTCCGTTCACAGTGGTAAAAAACTCATATCTTAAACTTGGTATTTTTAAAAAAATACTACATTATTGATAATGATTAAACATGTTGATTTTTTAGGTGCAATCGACACCAAAAGTAAAGAAAATCAGGAAGACAAGGAAGAAAAAAATAGAGGAGAGTCCTAAAAAAACAAATGAGGACATTGTCAATGCAGAGAGTAGTGACGTTCCTTCAAACAATCTCTTGTTGGACAGTATTTATACTACTAGTCCGATGAGTTTTTGGCAAGAATGGAGTTTAATCTCTCCCAAACTGATCACTAAACATAGGTTGCATATCCTCCCACTAGATATAGATTTTTGGGCGAGGTTACTTTCTGTTAGTGACAAAGGGTGGTTATTTTCTACGGTAACATTCCTTTAAGTAAAAATTTTAACTATTTTTTAGACAAAATCTATATAAATAATTCTAACATTTTTATGTTAAAATGTACAGCATATTGCTATATGGAGATCCCTGTTGATGGAAAGGCGGCCGACGAACGCTCGGTGGACTCTATATCCTCAAGGAATCAATTTAGAACCCGGAAAATCATATTTATTTAGAAATGTAGCAGATGGTTTTGGAGGTTGTCCTAAATGGAAGGAGGTGGATACGGTTAGTTAAGTTTAATAATTATTATTTTATATATATATATATATATATATATATATATATATATATATAATATTACTGAAATTACTAGTATTTAATTTATATATATTTTTTTGCAGGTTATATTTGTAATAAATGTTGTGCATGCCCATTGGTTTTTGGCGGTTCTACATTTAGATACCTGGAAAGTAGAAATTTTTGATTCAGCACGAGTTGCAGGTTTTCTCAACGTACAACACTAATGGAGAATTCAAAAGTTTTGGAGATAGTATTATCTCAGAGTTGGATGCCATTGAGTACTGGAGCCATTTCCCCACTGGACACAGAAACAAAGCAAAGGTCGAGTTTATTGATGTTGTAGAGGCCCCACAACAAGAATATAGTCTTGAAAGAAGGGATTGTGGAGTATTTGTATGCATGTTTATGGAAATGATTGTTTCTGGGGTACTAGTTGCGATTTCAAGGACATGTAGAGAAGCTGCATTTCTCTACAGAAATAAGATGGCAACTGTTATTTGGGATACTAAATAAGTTGATATTAGGAGCTTTGTATATATATATATATATATATATATATATATATATATATATATATATATATATATATATATATATATATATATATATTAATATTAAATACTTGTTTCTAGTATGTAATCGTGTCACTTCTGGTAGTATGTAATCTTGTAATTATCTTTTATATTTTTTAAACATAATTCACCAACAAATTTTACGAAACCATACATTCAAAAAAAAATAAACATTACAAATAACATGAATACATTACAGTAGAGTCGTCTACATAAAAATAAGGTTTCTTACAACTAACAAACATTAGATAAAACATTGGAAATAAAATACTCATCTACATGAAAAAAGCTTTATCTTTTACCAGATTCCAAACGTCCGTATACTCGAAATCATGTCCATCAAACTCGGATAGGTAATATCCATTCACATCTTCAAGAAGTTCTTCATCATCTGCTGGAGAGCGTCACATTTTCTCATGATTGTAGCATCGATTGAACCATGTGACCTTAAACTTTAAATCCATCCATTTACTAACAATATCAGGTTTTAGTTGTTCGTGTCCTTGCCCGACCTCATAGTTGAACAAAGCTATGAGGCGGGACCATTCATCACCTACAAGGCAATTCAAGGGAGCCACTACTGGTAGACCCTCATAAATGGTAATCCAGCTTTATATTAGGACCAACAACTCTGTTGGCGTCCATGGAGATGTAAAATTTGTTGGAGAGGCTGCATTAGATGGATTTGTTGCATTCGAAGAACTTGGTACATCGGACGCCATTTCTTAATTGATCTACTATCAACTAAAGAATTGAATTTCGTATAGACACTACGTTTAATATATATACAAACATATGTTATACAAAGACATGCCAGTAACGCGGACTGACGAGTCAGTAACGCGGACTTACGAGTCAGTAACGCGGACTGACAATGATTAATATATATAAAATGTTTCTTAACACAGACTGACGAGTCAGTAACATAGACTGACGAGTCAGTAACACGGACTTACGAGTCAGTAACGCGGACTGACAACGATTAATATATATAAAAAGTTTCTTAACGCGGACTGACGAGTCAGTAACGCGGACTGACGAGTCAGTAATGCGGACTTACGAGTCAGTAACGCGGATTGACAACGATTAATATATATCAAAAGTTTCTTAACGCAGATTTAAAGGGCCTTATGGCCGTCATTTGCACTCATCAGTCCCCAGAGTGAAACCCTAGAGCAAATGAGTGATTCAAGTGAGGGAAGGAGCCATTATTGATCTTGGAGTTGTTGTCTAGCACGGAAAGAGGAGATTTAGCCAAGAGGAAGCAAGAGAGGGGTGGATTCTTGAAGATTGAGGTCCAGAACATCACAAATGAGGTATAATCTCGAATCATTCTCTGTTATTGTGATGTTCATGTAGATTTAGGGCTTTTGAACCCATTTGTGGCTAGATCTAGTGTCCTCATGGTCGCTTAGCGAGTTAAGGTCCTGGATCTGGACCCATAGAGGTCCAAAGCACCTCTTTACCAAAGCTTTAGATGTATGCATGGAGGTATTGGCTTGGGATCAATGTATTTGAGGCTAAAACACCATTCATGAGCTATTCAATGCTTGATGAGCATCAAGACTTGAACTTTACGTGGTCAATAAGCTCAAGGAGACTGGATCTATAAGTTAGTGAAGTGGATCTGACCTCAGAAGGTCGTTTGGGGTTGTGCATGGAATGCACTCGCCGAGTCCATTCCCAGACTCGGCGAGTTGGTGTGGGTTGTCCAGTGATTACGAACTAGGGGTGGAGTAACCGGGTCGGGTGAGTGACTCGGTGAGTCGGAAGAGATTCAGAGGGATCGGGTTCCCGTAGGGACTCGACAAGTCCACGCCAGACTCGGCGAGTCGGGTCAACCGTTGACCATTGACCAGTGTTGACTTGATAGGGGTAGTCAACCTTAGTTGAGAAAGTGTTAATTAGAGATCTATTATGTTATAGGAGGATTATAGCTCGGAGGATTGAGCGCGAGTGATTTCCGGGATTTGCGAGTTATCGAGGTACGCGAGGTGAGTCTTCTCACTATACTATACTCGGAAGGGTTTGGCTGTCAGACCGGAAGGTCAGATATGGTATGAGATATATGTGTCATGTGTGATAAGTTAATCGTTATATGTGCTATATATGATATGTTTGATATGGGCCGGAAGGCATTATGTTATTGGCCGGAAGGCGAATATGTTATGGGCCGGAAGGCGGATATGTTATGGGCCGGAAGGCGTTGTGATGTGGACCGTAAGGTTGGCATGGGTAGGGCCAGAAGGTTTACCCAGTCGGGATGGAAGTCCCCTGAGACGCATGGACCGGAAGGTCAGGGGCTGGAAAGGCGTTTGTGCGTAGGTTGTATTTTGGGGAACTCACTAAGCTTCGTGCTTACAGTGTTTTGTGTTGTGTGTTTCAGGTTATTACAGTATCATGGGAAGGCACCGGCTCGATTGTACACACCAGAGAAAGAGTCATGTTTTGAGGATCCTGGTTTATCATACAAGTGGAAATGGAGTTATTTTTTGTAATTCGATTATGAATGAGATTTTAAACAAAGTGTTTTTAAGAATTAAACGATTATTTTAAATGAAAAATTGTTTTGAAATTTTCGGCGTTACAAGTTGGTATCAAAGCCTTGGTTTGAGGGATTCGGATGCGCCTTCGGGTAATTCTGGACTCAAACTGAGGAAGTAAGAAAAATTTTCAAAGAAATAATTTTCTAAAGCGAATAAGAGTTCAAAGAGAAAACGAGAAAGAGAAGTGTGTACAATCAGCCAGAGCCCGAACGGTGATTTCCCAAAATACCCTTACTTTTGTGTTATGAGATATTTATGATGCACTTTATGAGATATTATTGCATGATAGAGACAGGATAGGTATCCCATATCTTAGGACTAGAGTGGCCTGATTTGTGATGCCTTAGCCTAGGGATTTGCTGTGATATGCGATGTGCTTTTGAGTATGTGATGAGTGAGAATATTTAGTTGGAATCCTCTAGGGGATTTGAGTAGAGGAGTAATCTAGGGGAGATACCTAGATGAGTACTGTGGTACTTAGAGAAAGAATAGTTAGAGCCCGCGAGGGGAAGAATTGCAGAGTTCGGTGGTACTTCCGAGGATGAGCAGAGCAAGCGGAGTTATCACCCAGAGTGAGTCATATATATTCTTCGATGCTCGAATGCTGCTTGCTTCGTGCTTTGTGGAACTCTCGATGATGGGAGTCAGCTACCAAGCGAATATGACGATATTTAGGAGGTAGATGGCTGGCATCATTAGGAGCTTCAACAGTTGATGGCAGAGAAGTGTGGGAATCTGGGAAGAGCCTAGGGAGTAACCTTAGCCAGATGAGTGCACTAGCAGAGTAGAGAATTTTGCTGGGGAGCGAGCGCCCGACGGAATTAGTGAACGAGAAGGTCGAGCAGCTACTTAGGAGCTTCGGGATAGTCTGTGTGGAAAGTATGGGTAGATGTGGCAGGTACTATGGGCCCGTACTACTGAAAGCAGAGGACACATACTTGATACAGGGAATATTCTGAAGGTTCTAACGAGGGGATGGAGGAGTGATGTTATGGTTCGAGTACCATACATTGAAGCGTATTGAGGAGTGATGTTATGGTTCGAGTACCATACATCGAAGTGTATTGAGGAGTGATGTTATGGTTCGAGTACTATACATCGGAGCAGATTGAGGATTGATGTTATGGTTCGAGTACCATACATCGGAGCGGATTGACAAGTGATGTTATGGTTCGAGTACCATACATCAGAGCGGATTGAGGAGTGATGTTATGGTTCGAGTACCATACATCGGAGTGGATTGAGAAGTGATGTTATGGTTCGAGTACCATACATCGGAGTGGATTGAGGAGTGATGTTATGGTTCGAGTACCATACATAGGAGCGGATTGAGGAGTGATGTTATGGTTCGAGTACCATACATCGGAGCGGATTGAGAAGTGATGGTTCGAGTACCATACATCGGAGCAGATTGAGGAGTGATGTTATGGTTCGAGTACCATACGTCGGAGCGGATCGAGGAGTGAAGTTATGGTTCGAGTACCATAAATCGGAGCAGATGAAGGAATGATGTTATAGTTCGAGTACCATACATCAGAGCAGATGTAGGAGTGATGCTATGGTTCGGGTATCATACACCGGAGCGTATTGAGAAGAGATGTCATGGGATGAGTACCATGGCTCGTAGTGAATGATGCTTGTGGTTCTCCGGTTATCCGGTCACGATTGATGAGGTAGAGATTGGACGCTATGGGTTTTAGGCCTGTAGGCCATGATTGAGTTTGGAGAGGCGTCCCTCGAGAGGGAGGTCGAGAGCCTATCAGAGTATTTTGTTAAGGAGTTAGAGGGAGGGGAGAATTTCGGTCTGAGTTGAGCAATCAGTCGATAGAGGAGAGGTCACCTTCTATGACATGAGTGGTGCTATTTATGTTCGTGTGTGGAACATGAGAAGCCCGATGTTTAAGTTTTGGGTTTGGGGGTAAAACCCTGCAGGTTGTCATTGATAATGATTTTCCATCAGAGTATCAGGTAGCATGTGTGCTGCGAGACAGTGATTTACCATGAGCAGATAGTCAGATGGGACTGAGATAGTCGAGGACCACGTTACACCTATTTGAGTATAGTAAGGCGTATTGTAGAGGTATTAGTGGGGGAGTCCAATCGAGTTAATCAGTGTAGTGGTTTTCCTATTTATGTTGGGTATTGAATATGGGAGTGGGTCCCTGTTTTTGGGATGATCCATGTGTTGGAACGTCGGTTGATGAGTCGAGGTGGGGGAATATGATGATTTCGTGGTCCAGTTTATGAGTCAGTGATGTTATTGAACAGTTGAGTTGCTTGGTATTGGATTGGTACGAGACTTGGAACAACTAGAGGCAGTCGTGACGAGAAGTTCTTGAGGATTTCACCTAAGGTTCAGAGTTATGATATCGATTGATTTCCTTAAAGGGGATTATCGGGCGTTGCGTAGCACTTTCCAGGGGCAGGTGCGTTGTTGTTGGTGAAAATAGTTCGTGAGGTTGTTGATGTGTCAGATAGTGATGGTTCGAACCCTAAGTGGGGGAGAACCGGGTGGTTTATTGAGAGACCCGGAGATTTCTGCAAGAGCGGTTAGGGGTTGGATGCAGAAACCTGCGGCTTGAATTCATGAGATCAGGGTCATTGGTGATCAAGGAAAGGTGCAGGGCGAGATAATGCATGTGGTATATGTCTGACAGAAGGATGGGTGTCTCCAAAGCGGGTGGTCAATGATCAGGAATCTGGTGGTGGTCAGAGTCGTCTCAAGTAGAAGGCTCGTAATGATAGTATGGGCAGTTGCGAACTTCTGGGTTGAAAAATGGGTAGAAGATTGTCGAGTAGCCAACTCCCGAGCTGCGATGTGTATTCTTGCTTGGATTTTGAGCAGTAGTGGAAAGGGTTTCGGAAGATCATCAGTGTGTTCTGAAAGGTTAGTGCCTTCCTTGTATTCCAATTGAGTGTTTGGATGCACTGAAGTTCCGCCTCGAGTGATAGAGGAAATGTATTGTTGTATGTGTATGGTGTTGGGAGTAAGGGAATCAGTGGTTGTGGCAGGATCTTGTGATGTTCTGTTGGGATATTCCGAGGTATCCGGGTATGATATCTTTATTTCGGAGTTACTCGTGAATCTTGAGTTGAAACGACTGGTGGTGTATCAGGTATCTACGGATCCAGTGGGAGCCCTTCGAGTATGGGCATCCAGGGAGATTATTTAAGAGAGTGAATCTTCGCAAGGGTGGGCATTTTGATATGACGATTGCTTCCAGAGCCTAGGATGCATCTTCGAGTCGAGTATGGGTAGCTGCCTATGATAGTCTGCGAAGCATGAGCTAATGGGGTCAGAGGGTGTTGTGATACTGCGAGGAGCCGTAGTACTCACTAGTCAGAGGGTGTTGTGATACTGCGGGGAGCCATAGTACTCACTAGTTAGAGGGTGTTGTGATACTGTGGGGAGTCGTAGTACTCACTAGTCAGAGGGTGTTGTGATACTGCGGGGAGCCGTAGTACTCACTAGTCAGAGGGTGTTGTGATACTGCGGGGAGCCGTAGTACTCACTAGTCAGAGGGTGTTGTGATACTGCGGGGAGCCGTAGTACTCACTAGTCAGAGGGTGTTGTGATGCTGCGGGGAGCCGTAGCACTCACTAGTTAGAGGGTGTTGTGATACTGCGGGGAGCCGTAATACTCACTAGATGGCAAGAGAATGTGATGATGGAATGTTCTCAGATCAGTGTATGATGTGGAAGAGTTTTGGGCTTGAGTAGCCCTAGTATTGAGTTTTGGAGCCTGGGTGTTGAACCGGGGGCGAGAGTGGGGTCTCCGTCTCTGTCGGGAGATGCGGCGAGATGCGCAAGGGATATGCACAACAGAAACCAAAGATTAGAGTTGAGACGATCCTCGGTTGGATTGTATTTTCTCGCATGAGGAAAAGAGAATTTTGTGACTTGCGTGTCCCTAGGCCGGGATAATGGTCAAAGGGGAGGAAGTTAGTGGGATATTTGGATCATGATATGGGTGACCTTTGGAGGCTCAGTTGTGAAGTCAAAAGCTGACCTGGTGCTCAGGCTCAAGGAGGGATATGAGAAATGAGCTAGAGCTTATCATGATGATGTCTAAGGACACTTCAGAGCGAGCGAACGATTCTGACGCTCGAAGACATGCTTCGGGCATGTGTATTAGATTTCGGAGGGAGTTGCGGCACGTATTTATCCTTGGTTGAGTTATCCTATATCAACAGCCATCATTAGTGCATTGGTATGCCACCCTTTGAGCTGTTGTAGGGAAGGGGGTATTGGACCCCATTTGCTGGGGAGAGGTAGAGCAACGTGTGATGGGAAGTACAGAGATTGTGCTTCAGACGTCAAGGTAGATACAACAGGTCAGGCAGAGGTTGTTGACCACTCAGAGTCGCCATAAGAGTTATGCGGACAGGCGCCGGTCCGAGCTCGAATTTTTGGTCGTGACCTTGTACTCCTGAAGGTCTCTACCTGGAAAGGAGTGATTCGATTCAGGAAGAGGTGCAAGTTGGGGCCCCGATATATTGGTCCATTCCGAGTGATCGCGAGGGCAGGCCGGGTGGCCTATCGTTTGGATTTGCCAGCAGAGTTGGGGCAGATTCACGACACTTTTCATGTGTCGCAACTGAGGAAATGTACAGCCGATGAGTCGGCAAGTGGTTCCATTAGAGGATATTCAGGTGGATGCGAGCTTGAATTGTGCTGAGAGACCAGTGGCAATCAGAGATCGAAAAATAAAAGGTTCTGAGGAAAAAGGAGATACACTGGGTTTTGGTTCAGTAGCGGCATTGTAAGGGGTCCGAGATGACTTGGGAGCCGGAGCAAGAGATGCGCGAGCAGCATCCGAAGTTATTTGCAGAGCGAGACTTCGAGGGCGAAGTCTAGTTCTAGTGGGGGAGAATTGTAACAGCCCGGATTCCCAGGTATTAGCTATTCTTATAATTTTTGGTGATTTGTGAGGGG
Organism: Lactuca serriola; assembly: GCF_051521515.1. Taxonomy (NCBI): domain Eukaryota; kingdom Viridiplantae; phylum Streptophyta; class Magnoliopsida; order Asterales; family Asteraceae; genus Lactuca; species Lactuca serriola. The sequence continues at coordinate 338,033,522 of NC_136411.1, forward strand.
ACTCAGCGGGTTGGAGCTCAGACTCGCCGAGTATGATCGCGATTTCGGCGCGGGTTCACGTCCGGACTCGGCGAGTCCACGCTGTTTAATGAAACCCTAATTTCTCGGGTTTGAGGCATATTTAAAGGGCCTTATGGCCGTCATTTGCACTCATCAGTCCCCAGAGTGAAACCCTAGAGCAAATGAGTGATTCAAGTGAGGGAAGGAGCCATTGTTGATCTTAGAGTTGTTGTCTAGCTAGGAAAGAGGAGATCTAGCCAAGAGGAAGCAAGATAGGGGTGGATTCTTGAAGATTGAGGTCCAGAACATCACAAATGAGGTACAATCTCGAATGATTCTCTGTTATTGTGATGTTCATGTAGATTTAGGGCTTTTGAACCCATTTGTGGCTAGATATAGTGTCCTCATGGTCCCCTAGCGAGTTAAGGTCCTGGATTTGGACCCATAGAGGTCCAGAGCACCTCATTACCAAAGCTTTAGATGTATCCATCGAGGTATTGGCTTGGGATCAATGTATTTGAGGCTAAAACACCATTCATGAGCTATTCAATGCTTGATGAGCATCAGGACTTGAACTTTACGTGGTCAATAAGCTCAAGGAGACTGGATCTATAAGTTAGTGAAAGCGGATCTGACCTCAGAAGGTCGTTTGGGGTTGTGCATGGAATGCACTCGCCGAGTCCATTCCCAGACTCGGCGAGTTGGTGTGGGTTGTCCAGTGATTATGAACCAGGGGTGGAGTAACCGAGTCGGGTGAGTGACTCGGTGAGTCGGAAGAGATTCAGAGGGATCGGGTTCCCGTAGGGACTCGGCGAGTCCACGCCAGACTCGGCGAGTCGGGTCAACCGTTGACCGTTGACCAGAGTTGACTAGTGTTGACTTGATAGGGCTAGTCAACCTTAGTTGAGAAAGTGTTAATTAGAGATCTATGGTGTTATAGGAGGATTATAGCTCGGAGGATCGAGCGCGAGTGATTTCCGGGATTTGCGAGTTATCGAAATACGCGAGGTGAGTCTTCTCATTATACTATATCCAGAAGGGTTTGACTGTGGGACCGGAAGGTCGGATATGGTATGAGATATATGTGTCATGTGTGATAAGTTAATCGTTATATGTGTTATATATGATATGTTTGATATGGGCCAGAAGGCATTATGTTATGGGCCGGAAGGCGAATATGTTATGGGCCGGAAGGCGGATATGTCATGGGCCGGAAGGCGTTGTGATGTGGACCATAAGGTTGGCATGGGTAGGACCGGAAGGTTTACCCAGTCGGGACGGAAGTCCCCTGAGACACATGGACCGGAAGGTCAGGGCCTGGAAAGGCGTTTGTGCGTAGGTTGTATTTTGGGGAACTCACTAAGCTTCGTGCTTACAGTGTTTTCTGTTGTGTGTTTCAGGTTATTACAGTATCACGGGAAGGCACCAGCTCGATTGTACACACCAGAGAAAGAGTCATGTTTTGAGGATCCTGGTTTATTATACAAGTGGAAATGGAGTTATGTTTTGTAATTCAATTATGAATGAGATTTTAAACAAAGTGTTTTTAAGAATTAAACGATTATTTTAAATGAAAAATTGTTTTGAAATTTTCAGCGTTGCAACAGGTGGCTAAAGAAGAATACAAATCCATTAGCAACGGACAGAGTTTCGAGTTTGAAGCCCCTTGGAATCTTTTGAAAAATGTACCGTTTTTTAAGTAGAACTTCATTTTGTATTGTTCTTGTATTTCTTTATTTAAATGTAATATGGTATTTATCCTTTATTTTAAAAAAAAATATTTGACCAACAAATGTTACAAAACCATACATTCAAAAAACATTATCTGACAAACAGCTTACGCGGATTGACAAATTAGCTACGCGTAATGACAACACATTTACGCGGACTGACAAGTAAGTTCTGCGGAATACTGTATACTAATTCCTTATAAATTGGACAACCATGACGAAAATTTACAAGGTGTCGAAAGTTGTGAAAATGAGTTCAATCAATCATGTATTAAGGAAAAGTTTCTCCAGCCTACCGACTTTTTTCCATAATCTGGAAAGAAGCAATCCTACCACCTTCACGTACGTTACGAAGGATCAGTATAATCGTTTCCAAATTTGTTTCGTGGCATTGGGATGCGTGGTATGTAGTCCCTTATAGTAAATAAATATTTAGTTATTTCAAGTTGTTATATGCCTAATATTCTTATGTTGACTGACAGATTCATACGTTTCTCACGTCTATGATACCAATCATATCCGTTGGTCAAGTACCTCTAATTGGGGCGTATGTAACATCCATGTACATTGTTGTTGCTTTAGATGGAAATCATGAACCCCTTCTCATAGCGTTTGCCTTGGAGCCATAAATTGTGACAATTCATGGTTATGTTTCATGAGGACGCTTAAAGACTGTTTAGGTGACAATACATAATTTGGTTTCATAAGCGATATGTCTGATTCTATAGACTTTGCAGTCCACAGAGTCTACCCGGATTCATATCATGGCTATTGTTGTAAAAATATAGCCGAGAAAATTCGTGCTTCCATCGGAAGGAATACAGTCGTAGAACAGTTGTTCTGGAAGACGTGTAAAGCGTATAATTTATCACAATTTTATGCATGTTTGAACAATTTAAAAAATGAGGTAAATGGGAATGATCTTCATTGGATTGACAATATTCCCATTGCAAAATGGGTATGGGCTTGTTTTCCAAGAGTATGTTTCAATGTTAAATTCATTGACATTCCCGATGTTGTCAATTGGTTTAAAACAAACACGCATGAGTTTCCAATAACAAAAATCATTGAAATTGTTCATGACTCGATGCAAGCAGTGTATCTTCAACGTGTTGCGTTTGGAGGTAATTATAAGTTATGACATCATTAAAAAGGTGAATTGATATGTTTATTATACGTTATGACATTATAATTTTTTTTATTGATTCAACTGATTTCACAGGGGATTTTCACAATCTTCTAACCCCTTATGCACTTAAGGTGATTCATAAAAGATTTATCCACTCGGATGGTTGTAGGATTACGCATATTGTTGGCGATAGATATGAAGTGACTAAGTATTCAACAACCGAATATGTACAATTAGACCGTGGTATTTGTAGTTGCGGTAAATGGCAAAATGCGGTATACCTTGTGAGCATGTTATAGCTTCACTACACAGACTCGAAATTGCAGAAATCCATCAAATGGTAAATTTAAAGTTAAGTACAGCGGTGTATCGAAATGCTTATCAAACTGAGACGGTCAATCCTATTCCAACCCTTAGGCATTGGGAAAAACCAGTCGAAAGTGTTGTGGTCTTACCTCCACGCCAATTCAATTGAACTTTATTGTATGGATCACAACGAATATTAGTTTGTATTTAGTTCTATGTTAATCGTACTTGTAATGGTTTGTTGGCGTTCTTTACTTTTTAATAAAAAATGTTTACCTTTAAATAAATAATTGTATTCTCATAATTGTAATATGTATGCATGACAACGACTAGACAAAAAACTATGCGAACTGACAAACGCAGTAACACGGACTGACAAAAACCTCTACGGACTGACAACAGCTCTCTACGGAGTGGAAGGGACTATATATAGTCATGGATGGTCGTCGGATTTTTCGTATAGAGTTATAATTTTTTTTTTAAAATTTAAAATGACTTCATCTTCATCTTTGTATATTTGCTCGTGCAACGAAGTTGATTGTTTCTAATGTGATCCGATCGACCCTTTTCTTGCACCATCACCAAATTTAAGAGAGCCATATATGTCGGAGGATACTTTGCAACAACTACAATGGGCTGAAGAACAACAAAAAAAAGATAAAGACTCGTCTCGGGCTCTCACTGAACGTCGTGACCTCATTGCGGCGAAGTGCAAAAATATTGAGGAAAGGATGACGATTACAAAAAAAATCAAAGATCATGAGGAATGGATAAAAAAAAACTAAGAAGAATCTCAATCTGTCTAAAAAATGGCTTGCTGACAAGGATGCAGAAATGATAGAACTTGGTAGGTAAAACGACCGTATGGAAGATAAAATAAGAATAATGGACGACTACATAACAATGGAGAAAGAAAAGTATCCTTTGCAATTCCCTTAAGTTAATTACCGTTGTTGTACGTTTACTATATGTTTCTAGTTTGTTTAATGTATTAACTTCGAGTATTAGTTATTATTCTACTAGTAATTATGCAGTAATATAATCATGATATTACCCATCATCTTTAAAATAAACACACCAGCTCAAAGTAGACAAATTAATGTCCTCTAAAACAAAACATAATTAATTATATGTACAACATCAATCATTCAAATCAAACGTTGAACAATAGTCTTCTCTCTGCGTCCCACTCATCCAACGCGTCTCTTGTGTGCCGTGCGTCTCTAGCGTCTCTTGACTCCCTTCTGTCCCTTTCCCTTTTCCTTTTGTGTTACTACCTGATGCCGTACTAGTTTTTCTAGCCTTTTTTGTTTCTTTGGGACCAATGTCGGACAAGTCGCTGCATTATGTGTTGTACTATCACATATACTACACCTTCTTATTATAGGTTCCTCACCTTGTGACGGAATACGATTTCTGTTTCTCGGTCTACCAGCTTGACATGTATCCATTATCGGGGGTTTCACAACCATCATGTCATCAGGAATCTCCCAATCACACGGTTCTGGAAGGGGGTAAACCGGCTCCTCATACGTACTTCGGTATGTTTCCATTTTGTAAGCATCTATAGCCAGTTGTCCGAAGTTAGTTTTTTTCAAGTGCTTCAAGAGCATTATCACATGACCACAAGGCAACCCAGTTCCTTCCCAATATTTGCATGTACAAGTCTCTTGCCTCAGATCAACTATGCCACCATGTTTGAAATCATGAACTTCATAAAGTGCATCTGAAACACCAGAAACGGACCATCCTGTCGTACGCTCTTCATTTTTACTAACTACCTTTTCAGCCCACTCGGTTAGCACTGTTGAACGTTTCCCTATAAAGAAGATATATATAATTAACTAATTATTCGACCTAATTAAAGTCAAAATAAAATTCATACCTCCTTCGATGCGACGCTTGTAACACCATTCCTGTGAAAGACATCGGAAGAACTCAAGAAGAGGTATTATAGGCATCTTCCTTGCATCTACAGATAAAGCATTCATGGACTCTGCACTGTTCGAGGTCATGTAATCGTAACGTTTCGACGGCGAATATGCTCTAGTCCATTTAGCACGCGGAATTTCACTTAGATACGCTGCTACTTGCAGCCTAGTAGAACTAAATCTATACCACAATTCTTCAAAAACATTTCTTTTGTAAGCTTTCACAAGCCTCCAAAACAACACTTTCGTTTTATCATTTTTCCCAAACTTGTGTAATATGTTTCCTAGTATATGAAAAGCACACAAGCCATGATGAGCATGTGGAAAAACATTTTCAATACTAACACGAATTGCATCGGCCCTATCAGTTACAAAAGTCAATTCTTGACAATCACCAACACATTCATACAACTTTTCAAGAAACCATGTCCACGTAAGACCACTCTCTTTTTTGCATATTCCGTGCGCAAGGGGCAGTATCTGGTTGTTCCCATCCATAGCTAATGCATGCAATATGGTTCCCTAAAAAGCACCCTTCAAATGGCACCATCCATAATTATAACTTTACGACAAAAACTTTTGAACGCTCGTATCTGCAATATATAAAAATGGAACACATAAACACTCTATAATTTGTTTATAAAAATTATATATTAAATAACAAGAAGTTTTTTGTATTTACCGTGCTTCCAATGGCATAAAAACAACACTCGAAACAATCTTCAGAATCTGTTTGAATATACGCAACTGTACCGGGATTATGCCTCTTCAAATTGTGAAAATAAATAGGAAGTTTGGCAAAACATTCTTCAGAGGATCCCAAGAACAGTTCCATAGCATATTGTTTTGCACGCCAAGCTTGTTTGTAATCTACGTTGATTTCCAGCAAAGCATTCAAATCCCTTGATATTTCATTAGGCCTCCAAACCTTGGAACGAGTTTTTCCCATAATCTCATGCAATATAGTACCCATGAATTTTTTATTAGCATGCTTATGATTAGGGTGTATCTGTAATGACGAACATGTGTGCACGTTGTTGAAAGTCCTGATTTCAAATTCATCAGTGGGATCAAGGCGTTTTGCATACAAACGCCAACTACAGTTCTCAATTTCACAATATACCTCATAACGATTTTTGTTAGAATGTTTGGTCTTAAACTGAAACTTTTCTCTTGTTGCTTTAAGACTCAAAGAAAAAACTAGTTGTTGTTTGTTGTCATATGTTTGACGAACAAACATATCATCATTTAGACCTAAACTGTGAAATGGTCCGGGTTCAACAATAGGATCAGGACAATCAGGTATGGGAGGCGTACTGTAAAATATGTCTGAAGCTTTTTTCCTATGTGTGAACTCATCTTCTGACCATCCTTGATTTGACTCTTCGCCGTTTGAGAAAGTTTTGTCAGTCAGTCTTCCAAACTCATATAACTTTTTTTCTTCAAGCGTATTCAGTGCCACAGTTTCTTCTTCTGGACAATCTTCAACTTAATCAGATACAATGTTTCCAACATTGTATGGTACAACTTTCTCAGCCGATTCTGTCTGTTCGACCAATCCCTGAAACACCTCTAAATACAAATGCACAATCTCCTTCGTTTTAGAAATTACATTTGTCAGTTGATGAACATCTGCTTCATCTAAAATATTCATCACATATCCATTAACCGGGTGTTGAAATGACAACGATATATTACTATTGAACACCTTAGCCTTACTTTTGACCAAATCAAACAATATTCGACAATCAAAATTAGGCAGAAGCAGTAAACCCAAGTTGTTTAAGTTTGGTCTAACATAGGTGTTAATCCCATTACTTATCTGCTAAAAACCTCCAGTACATAAAATAACAAAACTCATATTTGGTTTTGAAAATCAAATGAAAACGAACTGATCTATCGACCAAAATGAAACAAACATATGAAAAAGAAACTTTTGTATAAAAAAACTCTTCAAAATCCGCTCCAACCACCCATTCCGCGGAGGCATTACTCTCTCCGCCGAGGTCCACGTCGACCTTTCCGCGGACTGAGTTATGACGTCCAAACTGCTTCCTCCACGGAGGCATTACTCTCTCCACGGAGCTCTGCGTCGACCTCTCCGTCGGGTATTTACGAGATCCAATCAGCTCTCTCCGCGGAGGTTAGATTGAATACGCAGAGACCCATTCCGTGGAACATGATTAAAAAGGCTAACAACCTATTTTTCGACCACTTCGCAGAGATGACGTCATTCCGCGGAGATCCGCGGAGGGTCCTCTGCGGAATGCATATCTATTGCTGGATTTTTTTTTTGTTTCTAAATTTTTAAATTTCCCCCCTTTTTTTGTCTATAGCCGGTATTCTCTCTCTCTCACTCTCTCTCTCTCTCTCTCTCTCTATATATATATATATATATATATATATATATATATATATATATATATATATATATATATATGTATAAATATATCGAAATATCCTTTTTCAGAAATAAAAACATATATAAATATTATAGAACAAATTATGGAAATAGAAAACTATATATGTGCATTTTAATTTAGCACTATATATGTGTATATATATATATATATATATATATATATATATATATATATATATATAGGTTCAAATGTTGATGGACATCTATTGTGCGAACATCTGGACGATGTTATTTTGTGTCAATGACTAAGAGATAATATGAATACGTTCAACATCACATAACTGTTATCTTTATCACACATTTTCACTAATTAAATCATCTATAAGGGTATTATGGACTTTTTTTAATTCTCATCTGTCAGAATGTGTTCTTGGTAATCGTATTCTGTAAGAATGAGAATTAATGTAAAACGATATGTGAGAACAAAAACAAATAAAAATTAGTGATAATGGATGATAATAATGATATTTATGTGAGGTTAAACATGTACGCATTAAAAATAACCTATTTTCTAAGTTATTCTTACAATATAGCACTACCCACACACGTCCACACAATATATGTCATCCACATTTTAACCTAGCCCTATATATATATATATATATATATATATATATATATATATATATATATATATATATATATGTGTGTGTGTATGAAGGAAAAAGAACAAGAAGACAAGGGGAGGGAGCGACCAGATCGGTGAAAAGGAAACTGATGGGATGTTCGGTTATGGTGATCGACGAGCTAAGGTGGAGAGGGACAACATATCTACGGAAAGCCCCTTTGTGTGTGTGTGTATGTGTGTGTGTGAAGGAAAAAGAACAAGAAGACAAGGGGAGGTAGCAACAACAGTTGACAACAGGGTCTGTTTCGGTTATTGTGTTCGTTGAAGAAAATGGGAAGGAAACAGAGGGTTGTTGTCTTCTTTGGTGGCCAGAAAAACCCGTTTTTGTGGTGTTCTTCTTGGAATTTAATGGAAAATAAAGAGGGAGGATAGGAGAGTTAGGGAGAGTGTGTATTGTTGAAGCAAGTTGAGTAGTGCAATTAAATTTAAGAAGAAAGTGTGGTTGGACATTTACTCAACAAAACATGCATTATTATACTAGAGTGACGTCATATTTGTAGAAAAATTTTGATGTCACTCCTCTTTAGCTTTTTCAATTTGCGTGCTGCAATCCCGATACCTAGTAATATTCCTGAAAGTGGTGAATGATAATCTTGGGTATGAGGATTTCAAAAACTTAGACAGATCTTAGATCTTATATTTAGGGCTCTGGGAAATGACGTTTAAAGTTGCACATCTAATTCGTCCCCATTCGATAGTTTTCGCGACTTTGATAAATTTAAGGGCTAAAAATATTGTGATTATAAAATCAAATATTAGACCTAATCCCGAGTTCAAAAACTTTCTCTGAATTTCCAAATGAGTTGTGCAACTACCTCAACTGATCTGAAATGGACATTAATTTTGCATATGACCTTCGTTGTTGTCGTTTTTTATATCTAAGAAGTCTTGGGAGGATAATCTACTTAATTTTATCATAAACTGGTCTTAATTATACTCAATGCACAAAGTTTATTTTTATCATAAACTAGTCTTAACATATTACAACAAAGTAGAAAAATTGTTGAAATTCATAAAAAAAACACCATTTCAACAACTTCATAAAAAAATAAGGGATTTTCTAGGTAATGTCATTCCAAAAACAATGGAGTTTTCAAAGTTCCAAAAGCACCAAAAATAAGACAACACCACCGCATCAAACCCCATTGACCACCTCTTAAGAGAACATAGTCGGACCACGAGATAATATTCGTAACAGTAAGATGTCAGGGGATATGAACATCCCACAATATACCAATGTGTCTCTAAATGTCCATCATCTCCCTACACCTTGAAAAAATATTATCAGTAGTCTTAACAGTTGTATGGTAGATTGGGCACACAATCATATGCACCTCTATCCCACGGTGGGATAGTGTCTCCCTACTTAGGATACTTTCCAAACTAATCCTCCAAATAAGGATGTTAATCATAATAAGAATCCAATAATTCTACCTTGTCTCTACACCACTAACTAGGAACATGCTAGAATAAATAATAGAACAAGCCACAAAAATAAGAAAAACATCTGAAGTATCACCAAGCCAACCCAATTTGTCTGGTCTATCCTCTAACCGAAAATTCTGCAATAAGAACATAAAATCATCCCACTTTCATTGCTCTATACCACCTCTAGGAAGTCGACGAAGTTTACCCGGGTCCCAACCTATATCAATGCGGTCTCTGATAGAAGCTGATTTTTGGTTATCCATGGTGTAGATCCTATGAAAAGAGACAGAAAGGGAAACACCATTCAACCATTTTTCATTCCAAAAGCTCATAGAAGCTCCATCTCCCAGCCTAACATGGCATAAAGTAAGAAGATCAATCCCACATTTCTAAGATTCGTAAGCATGTGAATAAGATTATTCCAAAGGCCAGAACAGGAACCACATGGTGATAGAGAAGAAAGACAACCATCTGCTCCATAAATAATTTTTACAACCGTCACCCATAATAACTCTACGTCATGAAAGAATCTCCAACGCCACTTAAACATCATAGCTCGGTTAAAATCATAAAGAATCCCGACTCCTAGACCGCCCAACCCTTTAGTGGCCATAATTTTGTTCCAATTAACCCAGTGCATCCTTCTGTCATCCAAATTTGTCCAACAAAAAAAATCTAGCTCTCAAGGATTGCAAAGCACGAAGATCTGTAACCGGGGTGGGGAATATCGACATAAAATAGCTACCCACCGACCCAAGAACTGATTTGATCATTGTAAGGCGACCACCAAAAGAGAGACATTTGGTGTTCCATGTCGCTAGTCTACTACAAAATCTATCAATTATAAGAGACCAAGCATTCACCCAGTTCATATTTTGACACACTAGCACCCCAAGATGAATAAAAGCAACGGAGCCACAAAAAGAACCCATAGAACTGGAAACATCTGCAACCTGAGAAGAGAGGTCTCCTACACCAATCATTATGCTTTTATGTTGATTGATTTTAAGACCAGAAGCAAGAAAAAAACATCAAAGGATACGGATAATATGGCTGGCATTATCCAAACTCCAAGGCGGAAGAACAACAACATCTTCTACAAAGAAGATGTGAAATCTCTATATCACTGATAGAAAAACCCCTGATAAAACCAGCCATACATGCTCTTTCAAGCAAAACATGGTGCCCCTCCATAGCTAAGATGTAAAGAAGAGAGGAAAGAGGATCTCCCTACCTCAAACCTCTCTAAATTTGAATCTTCTGAGTGGGAGAGCAATTAACCAAAACCAAAACTCTATCAAAACTTAACAACTCAAAAATCCACTCACACCACTTGGATCTGAATCCCATAATATTCATAATTTCAATAAGATAGTCGTACGACAGAGAGTCAAAAGCTTTTTCAAAATCCACTTTTGTAACATTCGGAATCTAGGTCAATTATGGAAATAAATTCCCTTTTTAGGGGCCAACTCGTCCAGTGTTTGGCATAAACTCGACGTGTTAGAAGCTTTTGGGGTGCGTGTTTTTAAGGACCAACTCGTCGAGTTGGTGAAGGGAACTCGACGAGTTGGACACTATTTTAGAAACCCTAATTTTTCAGTTTTGCACCCTATTTAAACATCTTAAGTTCCAGGTGGTGGCCTCATTCCCAACCTCCATATCCCCTAACCCTAATATCAAAACCCTAGAGCCTCCTTGAGTGTTGTGAGCTCATTATGGGTATGTTTTAGTGTGTTGGGAAGCTCATTGAAGGGAAGAAAATCTCGGTGCAACGTGGTGGTTCAAGTAGGAGATTTCAAATTCTCAATTCTCTACTCCATTTCCAGCACATTTTAAGTATAAAGTTCTAACCTTGCTTAATATTTGCTTAGATCTATTCTTTGGTTAAATTGCATACTTTTAGCCAAGGATGGGAGATTGTTAAGGAAGTAGAAGTCCCAAGTGTTTATTCTTTCAGATCTATGATCTTCATGAGTTCCTTTCGTATAAAGGTGCCAACTTTATTATATTAAGGGCTTCATGCATCTACTAATCTCTTCTTTTGGTCTCTTACGAGCTTTTGAGACTCTCCTAGCCATGCATGAGTGTAAAGTCGGAAGCTTTACATGACCATGCAGCCTTAAAGGAACAAATCTGTATTTTAGGGCTTTCTTTTGGTGATCAAGTGATTATTGATTAAGACCTTAACCTTTTAAGCCTAGGGTTTGGATTTTGAGCCCACTTGGTTGGTCCCTAGGGGTAAAGTTGGAAACTTTACCCTTATAGACGCTATTTTAGTTAAGATTTGAGTGGGGAAGCTGTTAGCTTCGATTATGTCAGCTTAATGGATTAAGATGTTCGATTCTTGATGAACTTGACGAGTTTTTGGGAGAACTAGGCAAGTTGGATCGATTCTACTCGATTTTGCAGTCTCATGAAGGAAAATCGACGAGTTGAAGGGCAACTCGGTGAGTTAGGTTAACTTGGGCCGTTGACTTTGACTTTTGACTTATGTATTTGATCTAGTTTGTCTCAAGCGGTGTTTTGAGGTAATCTAAGTTGTATTTAAGGAAAATATGGGCTTAGGATAAGGCCATATGGGATCGGGCCCAATTTAGAAAATTGGGCCATTAGTGGGCCTTTGTGGATATTTTGGTTTTGGGCCTTTTGGTTAATGCAATTGGGCCTTAGTTTTGGTTCATATTGGGGTCAGGGGTAAAATGATAGTAAAAAGGTCATTTTACCCCAAGTATGGATGGTGGGCCTTAGAATGGAACCCAATTGCTAATTGGGTGTTATTTGATCTGTTAGATCAAAGGTGTCGTCTGGGAAGCAGCTACGGATTTCTTTCAGTAAGCTTCAACATTCGAGGTGAGTCTCCTCACCATATCAATGGGTCAAAGGCAGCAAGGCCAACCCATTTTATTTAGTTGTAGTTGTTATTTGTGAATGTGATGTCAATGTGTTTTATATATATGAAGACCACGTAGAGGTTCCCATGGCAGATAGTCAAGACCATGTGAGGCTTCCCATGGCAGTTAGTCAAGACCATGTGGGGGTTCCCATGGCAGTTACTTAAGGCCAGGTGGGGGTTCCCATTGCACCCGGAATAAGAGCACGGAAGGTTTCGATGACATCCTTATATATATATATATATATATATATATATATATATATATATATATATATATATATATATATATATATATATATATGTATATATATATATATGTATATATATATATATATATATATATATATATATATATATATATATATATATTTGCATGCTTGGCTTATGTGGTCTTATGTGTTTCATGTATGGTATGTTATGGGGAACTCACTAAGCTTTGTGCTTACGATTTTAGTTTTCTTTCAGGTACTCCAGTTTCAAATGAAAGAGCTCAGGATGATCGCAGCGCATACACCCGTGGTTTCCGCAATATGTGATCTTTGGGATTGGACTCTAATAATTGTTTTATTTGAAATGCTTTTCAATGTTTTGAACAGAGTTCCAATAGTGTTTAGAATATAATAAAAATATTTTTTTTACCTTGGATTTTTGGGTTATTACAATTTCATATTAGAGCCTTGGCTTCAGGGATTCAGGCATACCCTCAGGTGTGCTTGAACTCAAACTTAGGGTTTGATGTAAAATTTTACGAAAGAAATATTTAACTACAAAGGAATTTTTACTCAAAGAAAGGGGTGTGATGCATGCAATCGGCCGAGATCAAGTAAGTGGTTCCCAGAATACCAATACATGTCTATTATGTTATATGTTATGATTATGAGAATTACATGTTAGATTAGGCCTAAGGATTTGCTCATTATTTCATGATAGGAGAGATGCCTTTGTATGTCTGTTGCACGAGCTGGTAAACTTGCAGGCTATAGCTGGTTAGTTCGGTATAGATTGACCTGTTATGTGATGCCTTGTTACATTAGGTGTATTGGATGTTATGATAGGAATATCTATTGGAAACAGTAATTGCTAAGTGTATGCTTTGAAAACTATATAGGATCTTATAGCCCAAGAATAATTGATTTGGCCTTATTTCTTGTTCCTTATCTGGTTGTGGTTCTAGGGTAGAGTCTATTATTCGACGGTCTATTTGATCCTGTTCTATGTATAATTTGCATGTACAAGGCAAACGGTAGTGAGGGTGGAATTTTTTAGCATAAGTTTTGGTGTGTGTGTGTGTGTGTGTGTGTTTGAATGCTCAAGATTTTTCTATCGATTGGAGTGTTACTACACGAATGCTACTTGTTTTCTGCTTTTTGGAACTCTTGGATGATGGCAGTCAGCTACTAAGTGAATAGAATGATATTCATGAGGTGGATGACTGAGATTATGAGGATTTCTTCAGCAATTGATGGCAGGGTGAGGTCGGGAACCTAGGGGAGCCTAGGAGTTGCTTCGGTGGGTTTTGTGTGGCTGTTTAGTTAATATTTGGTGCATTGGAGTTATAAGTTACTTAGAGAAATCAGGTTAATTCCTGAGGAAAGTATGGATAGGTGTGGAAGGTAGTATTCGGCCCGTACTACTGAAATCACAGGATCCATACTCGAATTAGGGAGAGTCTTGGAGAATCTGAGAAGCTTATGGGAGAAGGATCCTTGGTCAGGTTGTGATATTTAGCATGTCGTAATTCAGTTTAGAGATGAGCACTCAGGGAGGTGGTTCTGGTTTAGGTTCTGGTTCGGTTTCTGGCTCAAGTGTGGATGCTGAGCCGATTAGTGAGCAGTTGCGGGAGTTCATCTCATCGGAGATTTCTCTCTGTATTTCAGAGATATTGGATGAGCGCTTGGGCGCATTTCATGCGGAGGTTATGGATATCATTGGAACTCAAACTCTTTCTATCCGGGAGTTTCATGCTTGTGGAGCTCCTGCGTTCCATGGGGATAGGGACCCCGTTGTCATTAGGAGGGGTTAGCAGATATGGCTAACGCATTCAAGATGAGTTTCTGCCCCGAGGAGGCGAAGGTCAGATATGCTTCCTGCCTGTTGAAGGATCGGGCATGTGATTGGTGGGAAGAGGTTGGTAGTTAGTTAGGTGATGATGTTGTTGATGCCATGTCATGGGATAACTTCTCGTCCAGGTTCCGAGCTGAGTTTGCACCGACAATTAAGGTGCAACAGTTAGCGCGATAGTTTCTGAATCTCTGCCAGACTACTGAGACTGTGGCAAAGATCACTACCAAGTTTCACGAGAGGGCTTTATTGGTATCGCAGTACATAGAAGATGAGGAGATGAAGGAAGTGAGGTATCATGATATGCTGCGGGATGATCTCATGGAGTTTGTGAGTATTTCGGGGTGCAAGACGCTAAATGATATGATATCTAGAGCCCGGGAACAGGATATTGATTTGGAGCACATTGGGAAGAGGCGGTCGGATCAGGTGCAGACATTAGAGGGACGCAGGAAGAGACCCAAGACTTCTGACCAACGCTTGAGATGCCAACAAGGTCGGAGTCAGTACAAGACGTGCAGGAAACTACACGATTGTGTTTGTCGTTCAAAGGGCATTGGCTACTACAAATATGGCAGGGTTGGTCACGTCAGCAGGGACTATCCTCGGGGGGGGGGGGGGGGGGGGGGGGAAGTCTGTTATGTTTTCACTGCAATCAGGTGGGTCAAAAGAAGTTCGATTGCCTGATGTTGAGGGGAGGAGTAGTCACTGCGCCTGCTCTGGATACTTTAAGGATTACTGATGGGTGAGAGGGTAGGGCAGGAGCCCCATCGGAGATGAGTCAGGCTTTGTAGTGTCAGACAGGGGAGGTCAGGACTCCAGCAGGCAATATCGTGGGTATGTATCATTTACTTTCTTTTCGATTTATCTAAAATTTGTTGTTTGGAATCTTGCATCGATTTGGGTAAGTGTATCTCTGGTTTATTTCTTTGCTTATGTTTGGGTTATATCTTCAAAGGATGTTATATGCCATTTTCCTGCCGTTAATTATTGGTGGTTAGTGAAAGGTTGTTTCCCTTTTAGCGGGTGTGGAGTGTTCTGTGTTATCTTGGTTATAGTCGGGATCAGTTTGGGGGCATTGTATGGAAGGTTTATGGTCAGGATTCAGCGAGATAGTTTTCCAGTATCGCCAGGATCTAGTGGTTTTAGCAATTATGCTTGGACTGGTTTTTGGAGGTGCTGAGGGAAGTGGTTTGTCGCTGAGATTTTGGTTGGAGCATCCGTTCTTTGGACTTTAAGGTTTGAGTGAGATATCAGGTTAAACATCTGGGGTCATCAGTGTTGTAGGGATTCGGGAAGTGTTCAACTGGTATTTAGGGGTTGTGTGGTCTTTTGAGTTGACTAGTAATGGATCACTAGCAAGGTTAAGTGCTGGTTGTCAACGGATCGATCGTTGGAAAGTACGTAGCATTGTGAATTCTTCAATTCTCGTGCGCTGTGAGAATTTAGTCGAATCAAAGTGGAGGAGAATCGTCTAGGTATTTAGGAGCGGAAGTGGTTCTGGAGCTAGGATGAGTTTCGCATCCTCGTCGAGGAGGAAGGAGGCCCAAGTTGTTGGTTGGATTGAGGATTGTGTAAATTGGAAGTTCAGGAAACTTACCAACATTGAGATTGCGTTCTTGTGGTTCTTGATAGTAGGCTTTGGGGAAACAAGTTGGGGTTCTAGGCATGAATTGAGTTCAGCTTGGGTGTTCGGTCGAGTGGGTACTTGACTCTGGGTCTATTCGAATTAATAGAGTAGGGGTAAGGCGGTGGGCTATATTTACGGTAAAGTAGATGTGTTGTAAGACTGCGGGGTGACCCGTATCATTCACTGGCTAGAAACTAGTGTAGAAGTGTTATAAGACTGTGGGGTGGGCCGTAACATTCACTAATGGTCAGTTGGTGTCAGAGTGATGAAAGACCGCGGGGTTGCCTATAACATTGACCGGTCCCTATTCAACATGTGAGATTGTGGCAAACCTGTGTTCTGCTCGCAGTTTTCTTTGGATGGTTTAGGCCAGGGTGGGTCAGTTTGCAAGGTTGTAGGAGGGCCACGGCATGTTGGAATCATGATATGGTAGGTCGTGGGAGACCGGGTATGAGGTAAGACTACAGTTGGTCCTGTGGCGTTCAGTTTAGCATCAGGTTGATGACGAGATGGTCTGGGTAGTTATGGCCTGTGAGGCTCTCTTTCGTAAGTCGCGAGGGGCGATTGTGTGGGAGTCTTTTGGCTCAGCAACCGGGTAGGAACCCGGTATTTTAGAAAATTGGCAGACGATTTAGGACCAGGGAGGTCTCGGTGAATTTTGGAAAGCGACATCAGTGTTTTGCGAAGTATTGATTATTTGGGATTTCGTGTCTGTGTGAAGTATCTAGGTGATTGGGAAATGCTAAGTCACTCTCAATAGGATTAAATAATCTCAGAGTAATTGAATTGATCCTGTTACCCAACAGGATTGGGAAATGCTAAGTCTACTTAAAGAATTATCTAAGCCTTCTGTCGGGTATAAGTGTTCTGTAGCTGTGTATGGTCAGTGACTTTGTTTCCCTTTGAAGCAGCAATGTGATCAGGGGTTGGGATCATTTTTTTTTGGTTGAGACTCTATGACGTTGAGTTTGTTGCAGTTTAGTGTGGGAGGTTTGACAGGGAGTCAGACCTTTGAGACTTTCAGTTTCGGATTTCAGGTGAGATAGGATGGGTTTTATTCAAGAGATTGGGGATTCATTCTTCTTCGGGCTTAAAGAAACTACTCTAAGGGTGGTTTCAGTAGATCTGGATAGGTCGTTGTGTGAACAGAGTTTGAAGTGTTATGTTTGGTCTATTATTTGTCGAGACTTTGACATGGATTTTTTTCAGCATGTGTTGTCTGTTGGGGAGTCAAGCCAATATAGACTTCAAGTCTCAAAAAAGTAGAAGTGGGTTGCAGTGGCTGAAGGTTTGGATTTTATCTTTGGATAGAAGTTTCGGTTTGGGTTTATGTTGCCTTGGGAAGATTATTTTGTGCGCAAAATTTTCGATCATGATCATCAGGTTGGTTGTTTTCATATGAGTGTTAATAAGGAACGATTTTAAGGACGTATCTAATTTAAGTGTGGGAGAGTTGTAAAATATGGAATCTTGAAGGTCAATTATGGAAATAAATTCCCTTTTTAGGGGCCAACTCGTCGAGTCTATCGCATAAACTCTTTGTGTTGAAGCTTTTGGGGAAAGTGTTTTTAAGGACCAACTCTTCGAGTTGGTGAAGGGAACTCGACGAGTTAGACGCTGTTTGAGAAACCCTAATTTTTGGGTTTTGCATCCGATTTAAACATCTTAAGTTCCTAGTAGTGGCCTCATTCCCAACCTCCATAACCCGTAACCCAAATCTCTAACCTTGCTTAATTTCTGCTTAGATATCTTCTTTGGTTAAATTGCATGCTTTTAGCCATGGATGGGCGATTGTTGGGTATGTAGAATTCCAAAGTGTTTGTAGTTTTAGATCTATGACCGTTATGAGTTATTTTGGCATAAAGGTGCCAACTTTATGGTCTTAAGGGCTTCATGCATCTATTAAGCTCTTCTTTTGGTCTCTTATGAGCTTTTAAGCCTCTCCTAGCCATGCATGAGTGTAAAGCTGGAAGCTCTACGTGACCATGCAGCCTTAAAGGACTAGATCTGTATTTTGGGGCTTTGTCTTGATGATTAAGTGATTATTGATTAAGTCCTTAACCTTTTAAGCCTAGGGTTTTGGTTTTGAGCCCACCTGGTTGGTCCCTAGAGGTAAAGTTGAAACTTCACCCTTCTAGATGATATTTCAGTTAAGATCTAGGTGAGGAAGTTGTTAGCTTCGATTACGTCAGCTTAATGGATTAAGATGTTCGGTTCCTTATGAAATCGGTGAGTTTTTGGGAGAACTCGGCGAGTTGGATCGGTTCTACTCGATTTTGCATTCTCATGAAGGAAACTCGACGAGTTGAAGGGTAACTCGGGGAGTTGGGTCAACTTGGATCGTTGACTTTGACTTTTGACTTATGTCTTTGACCTATTTTGTCCCAAGGATTTTTTTTGAGGTAATCTAAGTTGTATTTAAGGTAAATATGGGCTTACAATAAGGTCCATATGCGATTGGGACCAATTTGGAAAAAATTTGGCCATTAGTGGGCATTTATGGATCTTTTGGTTTTGGAACTTTTGGTTAATGGAACTGGGTCTTAGTTTAGGTTCATGTTGGGTTCAGGGGTAAAATGGTCATTTTACCCTAAGTATGGATGGTGAGCCTTAGAATGGAACCCAATTGCTAATTGGGTGTTATTTTGATCAGTTGATTCACTATGACTTCTTACAGGCTTGTTTATCACGATGGTTGATGTTTATTTAATATTAAAACAAAAAAATGGTTTTGAATTTTAGGACGTTACATATTGGTATCAGAGCCTTGGTTTGAGGGATTAAGGCATACTCTCGGGTATGTCTGAACTCAAACTAAGGGTTTGGAAATTTTTTCATAAAAAGAAATGTTTTATAAAAGGACTTTTTTCTAATAAAAGAAAGGCGTGTGGTGCATGCAATCGACCGAGCTCAAGTAAGTTTTCCCAAAATACCCATATGTGTTTTGTGTTATGCTTGAATTGTAAATCTGTGAAATACATGCTAGATTATGGCTAAGGATCTACTTTGAATTTCATAATAGGATCCTAGGAGAGATGTCTTTATATGCCTACTATATGAGCTTGTAGACTTGCATGCTAGTACCGATCAGTAGGTGATAGGATGGCCAGTGTAGGTTATGCTTTGATTTCGATTACTTGATGCTCGAATGTTGCTTCGTTGGTGCTTTTAGGAGTTCCCATTAACAACAACTAACTAGTAATCGAGTATACTAAGTTGCATATTATTGAGACTATATAGTTTTAGAAGGTTAGGTTTTACATATTGTTGAGACCTTTCATTCTAAGAATTATCTGGTGTTAGTGGTATGTAATTATATTCATAAGCTAATTAGAGGGGGTTAGAGGGAGTTCCTTCTGCAACTGATGGTAGAGAGTGGTGAGGCGGTAGCCCTAGGAAAACATATATAGGAGGTGATTCGGTATCGAGAGCCATGTATTGTTGAAGGTTGTTTGAATTGATAAGGGAGTGACTTCGAGGATTCAGCACGACCCTTGAGGAAAGTATGGATACATGTGGAAGGTAGTATGGTCACGTACTACTGGAAGCATAGGATCCATACTCGAGTCAAGGAAAGTCACGATGATACCAGGAATCTTGTAGAATGTAAGATTCTTTGAGTATATTCTAATGGTTTATATGGTTTATTTTCAATATGGTGGTCAATAGAGGAAGTTTTGGTAGCGGCTCTGATGTTGGTGATGGTTCAAGTTTGGGCTTTGGAGTTCATTTCAATAGATTTTACCTGTAGTATTCTTGAGTAGACTCATGTGCTCTTTGGAAGGGATATAGAGGGTATTCTGGAGATTCTGGATGAGCGCTTGGGTGCTTTTCATTTTGAGATGGTGGCGATGATGGGATCCCACTCCTTGGGAGACGAAGTAGTTGACTCAATGACTTGGGAGGATTTTGTGATGAGGTTTGGGGCTGAGTTTGCACCTATGATTGAGGTCAAATAGTTGGCGAAGGAGTTTCAGTACCTTCTCCAAACTACTAAGATGGTATAAGACCGCTATGTTTCGTGAAAAGGCACTATTGGTCTCGAAGTATGTGGCAGACGAGGAGATGAAGAAGGCAAGGTACCACGAGATGTTTAGGATCAATATCAAACAGTTTGTGAGCAAATCCAGTTGCAAGAAACTTGATGATATGGTGATGTGAGCGAGTGAGAGGTCGATTGACTTGGAGATGGAGAAAAAGAGGAAGCGAGATTAGGTTCAAGGTTCTGAGGGTTTGAGAAAGATGCCCAAGGTTTTTGATTCGATATCAATGGGACTTAGGGCGGGGGATGTTGTGGAAAGTACGGAAAGACACACAATGGAGCGCGTAGGGGAGGTGGTTTAGGCTGCTAAAAGTGTGACAAGACTAGGTACTTTAATTGAGATTACACAGCCACCACCTAGGGATCGAGTCTGATTTGATTTCACTGCAATAAGAGGGCTATAAAAAGGCTAATTGTACAAGTTTAGCATTGGAAGGACCAGTTGTAGCACCCGCTCCGGCAACCTATAAATTACAGATGACCGCTAGAGTAAGGCGCAGGCGCTTGTTGTGAGGATTAGGGCATTTCAGCTGACAGCCGATGAGGCTCGTACAACAACTGATGTGGTGAACAAATAGTTCCACGTAAACGGTATCTCTACATTGGTATTGTTCGATTCACGTGCTACCTGATCCTTTATATCTCGTACGCTCAGCAAGAGGTTTTTCGATGCTACAGGAGAGCTGGATTGTCCATTATATGTTGAGATTGTTGATGATCATCCTCTACAGGTATCGAAGGTTCATCCGAGATGTATCTTGGAGTTGTTTAGTGAGCGGTATCTGAATTATTTAGTACCTATTCCTCTGCATGAGAGAAAGGTTATCATAGGGATGGCTTGGCTGAGCTCCAATGGGGCAATGATTGATTGCGAGCAGCAGTTGGTGCTTATTCAGATCCCAAGTGGGGGAGAGTTGGTGATTCAAGAAGAGGGTGTTCAACATGGTTCGGTTATATGTTCAGCGGCTAGGGCCCGACGCTATCTTTAGTATGGTTGTTCCGAATTTTTTTTGCCTATGTTATGGATACCCGGGAGAAGGGTAAGGCGACAGTGGAAGATGTATAGATTATTCATGAGTACCCGGAAGTATTTCCAGAGGATTTACCTAGAGTGCCTCTAGAGAGACAGGTGGAGTTTTGGATTAACTTGGTTCTTGGTGCGGCTCTGATAGCCATGGCACTTTATTGGTTAGCACCTCCAGTGATGCAGGAGTTATCAAGTCCGCTGCTGGAGCTGTTAGACAAGGGATTTATTTGCCTAAGTGGTTTGACATGGGGAGCGTCGGTCATTTTTGTAAAGAAGAAGGATGGTTCGTATTAGATGTGTACCAATTATCGGGAGCTAAATAAGATAACGGTGAAGAACCGTTACCTACTCCCGAGGATTGATGATTTATTTAACCAGCTTCAGGGTGCATCTAGGTTTTCCAAGATTGATCTCCATTCGAGCTATCATCAAATGAGGATGTGAGAATAGGATATGCAGAAGATGGCCTTCCGGACTCGTTATGGTCATTACAAGTTCATTCATGAATCTCATGAATTGCGTGTGTAAGGGTATGTTGGATCGGTCTGTGATTATGTTTATTGATGACATCCTGGTCTATTTTAAGACCCAGGGGTAGCATGAGGAGCACTTGAGGGAGGTATTGGAGACTATGAGGAGAGAGAGATTGTATGCGACGTTCTTTAAGTGTGAATTGTGGTTGCGCAAAGTGCAGTATTTGGGGCACCTTGTCAAGCAAAATTATATTCTTGTTGATACGGCCAAGGTTGAGGCGATGATGAGGTGCGAAGTTCCGAGTTCTCCATCTAGATTCAGATTGGATTGCCATGTTATTATCGGAGATTCATTCAAGATTTCTCCAAGATAGCGGTTCCCTTAACCTAGCTGATGAAGAAGACTGTCACGTTTTGTTGGGGACCTGAGCACCAGACAACTTTTGAGACCTTGAGACAGAGATTGTGCGAGATGCCAATTCTGACCCTACCGAAGCGTGGTAAGTATTTTATGGTATATTGTGGCGTGGCTATCACGAGTTTAGGGGCAATGTTGATGTAGCGGAATCATGTGAAGTCTTATGCTTCAAGGCAGTTGAAGCCTCATGAGGAGAATTACCCTACGCATGATTTGGAATTGGGGGTTGTGGTGTTTGCCCTCAAGATTTGGCGACATTACCTCTACGGGGTCCGATGTACTATTTACACGGATCACAAGAGCCTGAGGTATTTCTTGGATCAGTCGAATCTGAATATGAGGCAACATAGATGGTTAGAAGTGGTGAAGGATTATGATTGTGAGATCCTTTATCACTTAGGAAAGGCCAACATGGTGGCTGATGCTCTCCACTGTAAGGAGGTAGTGGCTCCTATCATGGATTTATGTTTGAGGATAACAGTGATTACCCCACTTTTAGAGCAGATTTGAGAGGCTCAGGTCAAGGCTATGAAGGAAGAGCACTAGAAGAGTGATCATATAGTGGGTCAGGTGGGTTCCTTTAATTATGGTAGTTGGGGATTATTGACCCTTCACTGGAGAGTGTGGGTTCCATAAGGGGGTGGTGTGTGTCAGGTATTGATGGAGGAGGCGCACAAGTCGAGATTCTATATTCATCCCGGAGCAACAAAGATGTATAGAGATCTTCGGCCTGACTATTGGTGCCCATGCATAAAGCGGGATATGGTCTGGTATGTAGAGAGGTGCTTGACTTGCAAGAAAGTCAAGGCTGAGCATTAGAGACCCCATGGAAAAATGGAGTTATTGGAAGTTCATGTTTGGAAATAGGAAAAGATTACGATGTATTTTATCACAAAGTTGCCTCGCATGGCATGCGGGGTGGATTCGATATGGGTCATCGTGGATTGATTGACCAAGTGCATGCTTTTCATTCCGATTCAGGAGAGTATTTCGGCAGAGAAGCTGACCGATATCTACATTCGGGAGGTAGTGGCGTGGCATGGAGTGCCGGTTTCTATGGTATCTAATAAGGATGTTCAGTTTACTTCCCGGTTCTGAAAGAGATTCCACGAGGATTTGGGCACTCGTCTGCACTCCAACACGGATTTCCACCCGTAGAATGATGGTTAGAGTGAGTTGACTATCAAGACATAGGAGGACATGCTGCAGGCATGTGTACTAGATTTCGACGGTGGTTGGGATACATATCTTTTGGCGGAATTTTCGTATAACAATAGTTATCACGCCAACATTGATCAACCTCCTTTTGAGATGCTCTACGGTAGGAAGTGTAGGACTCCGATTTGTTGGGGAAAGGTCGGTTAGTGGCTCATGGGGAGTACCGAGGTGGTGCTCAAGGCGACAAATAGATTTAGCAGGTCTACGGCAGACTTCAGACAACAGAGAGGTAACAGATGAGCTACGCAGACAGACGTCAGTCAGACTTGGATTTTAGGTTGGAGATATGGTACTCCTAAAGGTGTCACCATGGAAATGTGTCATCTGATTCAGGAAGCATGGCAAGCTGGGCCCTAGGTACATAGGTCCTTTCAGGTTATAGCTCGATTGGGAAGGGTGGCGTATCGTTTAGATCTGTCGGAGTAGCTCAATCAGATTCATAGCACTTTTCATGTCTCTCAGCTGTGGAAGTGCTTGGTTGATGATTCCACAGTGGTTACATTGGAGGACATTCAGGTAGATGGTTACATGAATTATATAGAGAGACCAGTGATGATCCTTGACAGGAGTACGAAGACTTTACGAAACAAGGTTGTGGATCAAGTGAAGGTGAAGTGGCAATACCGAAAGGGTTCTGAATGGATTTGGGAGCCTGAGGAAGAGATAAGGGAGCATTACCCGGAGTTAATTGCGGCAGGAAACTTCAAGGACGAAGTCTAATTCAAGTGGTGAATAATTGTAATACCCGATTCAAGGAACGTTTCACTTTTAACCCTTGGTGTGTAATTAGTTTGTAAATTTGTTCCTAGGCGGCATTTTTTTCCATTTTTCAAAATATGGGGGTACACTGGGTGTATGCATCCATGGGCCAAACCCTAATTTTTAGGGTTTGGACCTTATTTAAACAAAATTATGACCCATGATCCCCTCATTTCTCAGCCTCCACTACCCTTTGATCCTCATTTTGAAACCCTAACCCTCTAGAGAAGATTTGACCATCTTTGTGTGAGTTTTAGTGTGTGTTGGTGAGCTTTGAGGAAAAGGGAGCTTTGATCAATGGAGAGCTTTTAGATCCAAATTCTACTCATCATTTCTAGCTTCATTGAGGTATAAAGCTTGGAGCTTTCTCATTGTGTGCTTCGATCTAGTCTTTATGGATTTTTAGTCACTTTTTGTCCCATGAATGAGATCTAGTGGAAATTCTTCCACTCCAAAAGTTAGGAGTTACTTTTGTTGATGTTTTTGACGTCCCTGGTATTGGGTTTTATGTACTCTAACATCCATATGGTGTACATACAACCCTAATGCTTTAGAGAGAGGTTATGAGGCACTCAAAATCGGCTGTAGTATCTGTAAGATTACTAGTGTATCCAATTTTAGGCCAACGCGTTACATATATATAGTGTAGAATCAAAGAGTCATATGTAACCTTAACTCTTACACTTAGGCTTATGATCCATAATCCATATCGACTAACTGTTCATGGACTCTTACATAAACGTAGCCCATCATGGATCAATAGTCCAAACCATATGTATCACTGATTTACATAATCAGTCCCCGTTAATTTATATAGTCTCTTTTGATCACTAAATTAATTCCAAATTAATTCTTGATCAATACTAATTAAATAATGTGATTTCACAAATAATATATTATACTTATAATATATTAATAAATCACAAATAACCTCTTTCTCAAATATCCATCCTATCAAATTGTTCTGGTGACTGCAACCCAAAATGGACCATGCTACTCTCAGGTCAAATACATACCAATTATAGTTATGGGCATAGACACCTAATCCAACACCTAGTACATAAAGTTAGCATCGTCATGGTTGTGGATCAACCATGCATGTGTTTGTGTCCATTTGGTGAAAGTAAAATGCTTAATTTTGGGTTTGAGTTCTTTCAGCCATGCAAAGGCTCCAAGTTAATGACCTTATGAATTAATACATTTCACAAGGCTTGGATATGAAGTTTGGACGTTTGGTTGCAAGCATTAAGTATTTAAAGGGAAAAGTGCTTAATGGTGCGTACGTTGGGCGTACGCAAGCGTACATTTTTGAGTGCCCGATCAGGTGCGCTGCCTAGTACGTTGGGCGTACGTCTGGTACGCACAGCATACCAGGCCTGGTCTTGGGCTTTGTGGCTTGGGCCTTATTTAGCCTACTAGGGTTTTGGGCCTTGTTAGGCCACTAGCCTTTCTGACTTTAGAGCATTGTTAGGCTTTGAGCCTTTTTGGATTTGGGCCCATATTGGGCTTTGGATAACCTTTAGGAAATTGGGTATTAGGGTTTTAGTGTCGTTGGGTTGGGCGTCAGATATTGGGCCAAGTGAGGAAAGGGTAAAATAGTCGTTTTACCTTGGGTGTTGGACCAATGAACTAGATTCCCGGTTATGGATTATGACCTAACTTTTAATTGGGGTTTTATTTGATTGGTTAGTGTGGGGATTCTTCGGTTCAGAAGCTCGATCATCTATTGACTGACAGCAAACTGAGCTGAGTTTGCTCACTATACTGTAGAACACTAGGATATGTTATGTGCTTGTAGTCTTTGTGACTCCTATTGTATGTGTTATATGCATGTGTGCTTGTTTGCTATATGTATGTGGGGTAAAATAGACCCGATACAGCCTTGTGTTGACATATGAGTTGAGATAAACTCGGGGCTGAAATAGACCATGTATGGCTTTGGCCTGATGCATGAGTTAAAATAGACACATGGGTGAAATTGACCCGATACAGCCTTGAGCTGGCAGATATGTATGGTATGCGGTATTTTAGGAAACTCACTAATATTTGTGCTTACGGTTTTCAGTTTATGTTTCAGGTACTTCCGGATCGAAGGGGAAAAGCTCGGGATGATCGCATCACACACACTTCATGATTTTTCCGCTTTATTGACTCCGATGTAGTTTGAATGATTATTGATACACTATAACTTCTTATGGGTTTTTTATCATGACGGTTGATGTTTATTTAATATAAAAACAAAAAGTTTTGGTTTTGAATTTTGGGACGCTACATAAAATCTGTCAACCCTTTATAAAAGTGGACTGCTACTGGCAGACAGAACCAATTACCTCCATCAATTTGTTAGCTAAAAGTTTATCAATGATCTTGTATTGGCAACTCATTAGACTAATGGGTCTAAAATCACGAACAAACTTCGTGTCTCTGACTTTAGGAATAACAATAAAGATAGAGGCATTACAACCCTTAGGAATATTCAAATGGCTATGATAATGCATAACAAAAGCCACCAAATCATCCTCCAAACGGTCCCAGTATCTCTTTATAAACCCAAAAGAGAAACCATATGGACCCGGGGCTTTGGAAGTCCCATAGTCCCAAACGGGCCTTTTAATTCCCTCTTGAGAAAAAGGAGCTTGGATATAATGAAGCTTAGAACCCAAAAGAGAAGAAAAAAAAGACCCATGAGTCTTAGGTCTGGACCCCTTCTGACGCGAGAAAAGAGACTAGTAATAATATTGAAATTCTTCCTTAACCCGGAAAGGGTCGTCCACATAAATCCCATCACTAAATACCCCCCAAATGTCCATTTGACGCCTCTTTCGATTGGCAATACCATGGAAATAACTCGAGTTCTCATCACGCTCAATGCCCCGCTGAACCATTGCCTTCGAAGCTAGATCAATGTGAGTAAGATGATCTAGATCATTAATCTCTTTTTGAACCATAACACGTTGCTCATGGAAACCAGCCGAACCATCATGACCCATGAGTAGTGCATCAATGGAAATCAAGGATTTCCTATAATTCTTTTCTTTTTAAACTCATTTGGTTCCGAGAAGAAGCATCCAAAATATAATGTTATATTTAAGGTTTTGTAATTTTTTTCTTATAAATAACCCATGGATTATTATCCTCCGCAACCTGTGACCAACAATCTCTAACCACTTTGTCAAACCTATCCATTTCAAACCAAGAATGAAACAATCTAAACGAGGAATGCCTATAATCAACATTATGATCCAAGAGAAAAATAGGTCGATGATTGGGGATGTTATTTTCCAATACAATTCCTATAAGATGAGCGAAGTGCATGAATAGAACATCCGTGGCCAAGAATCTGTGTAATTTGTTGAACTTCAATCCTCACGTATCACTCCAAGTGTACATAGGCCCTCCCAAAGGAACATCAAGCAAATCAGCCTGCTCATTAAATTGGTTGAACATAACTGCGGTCGCCAAATTAAACTGAGAACCCAATCTCTCTGACTCATCTTGCACAACATTAAGATTTCCCATAATAATGCATTCACTAGAAAAACTCGTGATCATCTGAAGGAGTTGGACCCAAAGAATTATCGTACTTTCCAGGTCTTGAGGAGCAAAAACTACAATAAACTAAATGTTCAAGCCCGATTTCATTCGAATCGCCTCAATCGCCACAAAAGAATCAGAAGTCACAATCTTTTTATGGGCAATAACATCCAGATCCCAAATAGCAATAATACTACCTCAAGCTCCACGAGAAGGAGAAAAAGCAACATTTCTCCAAAAAGAACGCACCATACACATGTCCAAATTTTCCATTTTGGACTCTTGGATAGCTAAAAAGTTCAATTTATGTTTTTTGGCAAAGAGACCTATTTCATTCACCCGCTCAAAGCATCCATATATATTGTAGCCCAAAGATCTACCAATATCTAATGTTTTTTTGTATTTCATTTAGAAAAGAATTATTTGTAATCGATCCTTCGGAATGTCCTCTATGTCTCCCATAATTAGAAAAACCAGGTGGGTGAGTTAAAGAATCATCTGAATGCTCTACACCTTGCGTTCTACCAAATCCACTTGAAAAACCCACGGGAGTGCGCCTTCCGCGATCCATATATTGTTTTCTAGCAGTGTGGGAGGAGGCTGAGAGAAAGGGGGAGTGGGGGTCTGGAACAGCATGTCCGACAGCAGTAGCAGGAAGAATAGAAGATGTTTCTACGTTTTTTGTGACATCAACATGGACAACAGAAGTTGTTTCCTCGTTTGGGGTATCTTCTAGACCTGCAGCAGGTCTGAACAATTACGTTGGGAGGCGATCAGTAGGAACAGTACCAGAATGATGAGGTAGTTCATTTGGGTCATGTTCCACGTGATTCGGTTCAGCTGGATGAGTGTCTTGCATGAAATCATTACAGTTATACCCTTCATTTTCTACATTACATACATAATCAACAATGTTGGAATTCCAACCTTTATGCATCAATTTCTTCTTATTTCTCTCATCATCTTCCTTCATATTTTCCATCACTTCATATAAACCAAAAGGATCCTCAAAAACTTCTTCATTATCTTTTTTGGTCCATGTGCCTATCGATTTTCCATGGTGGATTTAGGAAATTAGGATGAAAAAGAAGGTTCCCAACCCGATGCTTCTTTGATTCAAACTGTAAGAACAATATCATCAACCTTGATCTTAACCTCTTTCGAGATGATTCTTTGGAAGGATGTGAAAATACAAATCAGATTCTTATATACATCTTCACCAAGATCATCATAAAGATGTACAATATACCCCCACTTACCTAGAATTCTTCTAAAAGCATCCTTACTCCAAGCACGGAGAGGAACTCCTTCAATATCAACCCAATCGAGTCTTTCAAGAGGAACAAATTTTTTGTCCCATTCTCATTTTTCCACAACCCAATGGTTCAACCCGTCACTTTTAATGAAGTTATTACATCCGTATTTAACTTTAAATTCTATCAAAACCCAAAAACCACCAACATATCCAACATCAAAGTTATCAAACCCTTCATCAGAACAGAGCATACGAATGTTGGGTAACAAAGAGAAGTCTCTTACTTTAACTAGACAAGTATGTTTTCTTTTTCTATTATGAAGTCTCTGGATCGAAGAACTAAAATCTCGTCAACATGAGTTTGATTACAATTACCATTAGACGATCCTTTTAAACACTATGGGGATGGACGCAAACAACTTGTGGTAACCAAACCAAACTTCACAGAGCTACGTAATCATGTCATCATTATCGGTCACACCCGATAAACGTACAAAACCAAATATTTTACCAAACCATGACCTCTTGTTTGGTATAAAGACATCAGTGACTTTTCCAATACGCTCATATGCACGCCGCAAGTCCCTCGGTATTATGTAATCAGGATAATTCGTGATATAGAAGGAAGAAACATTAGGGATTACATTTTTGTTTTTGTCTACATAATCACGAGTAAATGAACTTTTCTGAGGGTTTGAATGTTGAATCTTACTCCAAGATTCATTAGGTCTCCAACGTGAAGACATGTAGGACGAAACTAATTAAAAGAAATCCACCAGGTAAGGATGGTTGTTGAACGGTGTTTGGTCCCGCCAATGAGATCCGAAATTGCTGTTAAGATTTAGTATTATATATTTAGTATATACTCTATAAACACAAAATTACATGCAATAGATCTTTAATACATAGTTGCACCCAGTGGTTTAACCGCAGAACATTGGCCTATTTTTACCAATTCTTACACAATAAAAGAGAAAAAGTCTAGAGATTTAGGTGTGTATAGGTAAGAGAATGAGGAAAAATTATAGCATAAAAAAGGAAAAAAAAAAAAAAAAATTCAAATTCCCTTTAGATGTGTTGGTTGTGTTAATTTTTGTGACATTGGTTCTATAGTATATGTATTAATGATTGGAGAGACAACGATAAAAACAAGCATGAATCATATAAAGCGGTCGTAGCAAGTAAAGAAGAAGCAAACTTGTTAAAGGAGACGAATAAAAAAATGCAATCTTTAAAGAAGAATGAAAGTTGGGATCTTGTTTCATTACCGAAAGGAGGAAAAGCAGTGGGATGCAATTGGATATTTAAGAGAAAAAAGGAACTCCTAGTAATGAACCAACAAGGTATAAGGCACGGTTAGAAGCAAAAAAGGTTCTCATAAAAAAAGGAATTGATTATCACGAGGTTTTATCACCGGTTGTAAAACACAAATTACTCGGATTTAGTTAGCCATGGTAAGTGTACTTAATTGGGAGCTTGAGCAACATGATGTAAAAACTACATTTCTTTATGGTAGTCTGGATAATAAGATTTACATCTCTCAACTAGAAGGGATCCTTGGTTTAAAGAAAGACCGTGTAAATTTGCTGAAAAATCTCTTTAAGGTTTGAAGTAGTCTACAAGACAATGGTACAAGATGATTGATTCATTTATGTTTACTTAAAAAAAATCTTATTTTCCTACATATATTTGTTATTATACGTAGATGATATGCTCATTGCATCCAAAAATATGACGTAACTTAATTACTAGAAGGCGCTACTATAAAGTGAGTTTAAATTGAAGTATTTGGGAGCTGAAAAGAAGATGTTGAAAATGGATATTCGGAGGGATAGAAGAGTAGACTTCTTATATATTTTTTTCAACAAAAGTATATTGAGAAAGTCTTGTAATCTTTATATATCGATCAGGCCAAACCTAATGGAACTCCTAATGGAACATAGTTCAATAGTCAACTGTTGTTGGATGTCTTATTTATTCTATTGTATGTAGTATATCTATATGGACCATGAAGATAGTATTTTTTTAAGCATTTTTACAATTAATCCAAGAAAAGATCACTATGATTTTGTAACACCTGTAGATTCGAGCTAGTCAATTTAGAGATAATAAACATCAAAAAATGAATTTTTTGATAGAAAATTATTTAGAAAAAAAATAATCTTAACAAAAGTTATAGTATATGCCACAAGGATTCCATACATATAAAGAACGCTGAAATCCAATTTATAACGAATAATTTATGACCCCTTGAAGTTTTGTGATTAAACCCGCACGACTACGCGTAACGTAATAAATGATTTTTTGATAAATTACTATTTAGACTTAGTAATCTAAAAAAAGTCATAATATTCGTTAAACCGAGAGCGTGCATATATAGAATGTCCAAATCCGACTTCAATAGAGGAAATTATGATTTTTCGAAGTTTCAGCGCGATTGTGCAGGCACAGAAATTGAATTTTATATCGATCGATTTTTATTCGAAATGATCTAAATGAGAATTGTAGATCTCATTAATAGGAGTTCAACGATAAAAAATATAGTAAAAAACGGAGTCTGTATGTAGAAGTTATGAATTTTACAAGGTCATTAACATTGTAATCTTCTCAGACTGTTAAATTTAAGATGGGTAGAGAATTAACCGATTGTGTCAAAAGAAAAGTTGCAGTACTTGGAAACGCCTACCTGTGGATACAAAGAACGTAAAAAATGGATCTATTATGTGAAAGTTATGAATTTTGAAGATCTGCGGTTTTAACTACGTCTGGTGCCTTGGTGCCTACACATGCTCACAACGTGGGAGGCCCCTGAGCAGCCTATAAATAGATCCGAATTTCACTCATTTCTACACAACTTTTCATTATATTCTCTCCCAAAGCCCCCAAGGTCTCAAGGCCTTTCTATAGCACTTCCTAAGTGTTAGTAGCGAAACTCCAGAAAGGTGAATGGTCATGTTGGCTTGATTGTTGGATTTCAAAAACATTATACGCCGAAATGATCATGCATCCCAACTATCCTGCCTGGTTGATCCTTACTGGATGCATCTTGAATTAGACTTTGAAATAATGATGAATCTAGACTAATAATTAGTCACAATAAATTTTAGACTAAGACTTAGTGATAATAATACTAGGTTACATCAAAGGAAAAGACAGTTGCTAGAAGCAAAGCGTTGTCCGGATTTTGAGTCATAACTTTAATAGTGAGTGCATAGTTACTTTCATCTTACATATAGATATCAAGTATTTGATGGGTTTTGAGCACTACAACATTCCTATGGTGTACATGCAACCCTAATGCTTCAGATCTATGTTTTTCTCAAGTTATACATGCAAATCAACAAAGCACGAATCCTAACTACCATACAATTTTCGGAATTTGTAACATAAAACAAAGATAGATGAATACCTTTTCTTGTAGCTTGATTAATCTTGACCTTCAAGAGCTTAGTGTGTTAAATGTTGCATCTCTAGTGAGTCACAAACACCAAGTAGCAATTTGGAAGAATATGAGAGAGGTTAGGAGGCTCAAAATCGGCTAGGGTATTGTCTTGGAAGCAAGTGGCCGATTTTAGGAGTCCTAGGGGTTCCTTATATAACTGAGCTACTAGGGTTTATGAATGGAACTCTAATTCTCAGCTTAGGATTTAAGCAACCCATTAGATCCTTCCAGAACCCCCTTTTGGACGAATTCTATGTGGGCTACACATAGAATTTCATCCATCCCTTTTTAGGGATCCACAAGCCCAACTTGCAAATATCATATGATTGTAGTATCAGTCCCCGTAATTTAATCAGTCTCTTTTGATCACCAAATTAATTCCAAATTAATTTCTAATCAATACTAATTAAATAGCATGATTTCTCAATTAATATAATATTCCTATAATATATTAATAAATCATAATCAATCTCTTTCTCCATAATTCATCCAGTCAAGTTGCTATGGTGAAGGCAACCCAAAAGGACCATGCTTACTATCGGGTCTAGTACATACCAATTATAGTTATGGGCTTAGACACCTAATCCAAAAGTCTCCCACTTTTGGTTCCACTTGAAGAAGAACCATCATGAGACTTTCCCTTGTGGCTCTCAGAAGGAGCTTTCCACTTCTTCCCCTTCCCTTGTCCAATTACCAAGACACGGGCAGCAGCAATAGAAGTTGATGCAAAAGCTTTGCCTTTCAAGCCAGTTTCAACAGTTCTTAACAACCCTTGAAATTTGCTCAAGGTCACCTCATCCTTGTTCATATGATAAGTCATCTTGAACTATTCATAACAAGAGGTAAAGAGTGGAGGATAATATCAATGACCTACTCTTCATCGAAGTTGACATTCAACTTGAGCAAACGATCCACATATCTTTTCATTCTTTGCAAGTGAGTCGTGATGGACTCTCCATCCTTAATTTTGGTTGTTATTAACGAGGCAACTATCTAGTACCTCTCTTGACGTGCACTTTGATGGTACTTTTCCATCAAATCTTGGTGCATGTCATAAGGCCAATAGTCCTCGTAGAAATTTTGAAGCTCGGGAGTCATAGTGGCTACCATGATGTATGATACCTTTTTCGCCTCTTTGCATCAAGCCCAATACTCGGTGATTTCTTCGAGAGTAGCAGCAGTTTCGTTGATCTCGACAAGTTCTTTGTCGAAAATCTCTCCCTTGTACTCGTACCTTAGGTCCATGCGAATGTTGCGAATCCAATCGTTAAAGTTGGATCCATCAAATGTGACCCTCCCACAAATGCTCAAGAGAGAAAGTGGGTTCGAGGAGTTTGATCCAGACATCTGAAAAAGAAAAGAGACAAAGTTTCGATTAGATATGAATCCTTAATATAACATCCAAATGAAATATTAAGGCTAGGACCCAACACAATATTCTACAATTCGAAAGACGGATGTCGTAATCCAATTGCAAAATATTTGAAGGTAGGTAAATGACGATTTACCAATTTCCACCATGAAAAACGAAAATGAACATTAGGTTTTAAATGAATTGAAATTCCTAGATTCTTTGAGATTCATTGAACTTTTCAATGACATGCTTAATCTCGTTTATGCCATACAAGTTTGTGACTAGGATACCGAGGATCACAAACAAGGTGTGAATAACCATGAAAATATGCTTGGTACTCTCGATGTCATTTATCACCTAATCAATGTGTCGGTTAACCACACATGCTCCATTGATCTATGATAAACATCGAGCTACCCTTTGCCACCCTTGTTAGTCCAAGTTAGTGTGTCGGTTAACCACACATGCTCCGCTAACGACTTGGGAAGGTGCAAAGTGCAATTTCATGGAATAACATCATTTTCACATTTTGGCCTAAAGTAACTAACATTGGGAATTTATGAAAACATTTAGTTACTTTATAATAATCATTATACTTATTAATGAGAAATTATTTGTCCTATCCTACCCGTTCGGATAACGACCCTACACTAGTCAAGAGTGCGGTGGGTAAGATTGGATATCTAATGGCGGTCATTTTATAGGCCGCTTCCTTAAACACCCCTTATAGACCAACTTCGTGAATGAGGCCTACTAATGGTAAGACTGACTCATCTTATATATATATATATATATATATATATATATATATATATATATAAGTATTAAGCTTTTAATATTATAATAGTATAAGGGTTGTATTTTGAACTTTTAAAACACTAGGGTTTAGAATTTAATATTTCAAAATTTAAACTTTTTAATCAAATTTAAATTCCAAAACTTGAGGGAAACTTATGAAACTTTCTAGATCAAATTTAAAATAATTAAAATAATCATATGATTTTACCATTATCTAAATTTGACCTAATCTAATTTTATATTGCAAGATAAATACAATTCAAAATTTACAAATAATTAGTTTATCATATAATCTAGTAATTATCTTAAATTTGACCATTATCTTCCAATTAGATTAGGATATCCATAACCATATTAGAAAAATCGGATTTTGATAGAAAAAACAGTTTAGGCTTAAAATCCGAAAAACCAGCAGTCAAACGAGTCAACTCGTCGAGTCAGGCTTTGGACTCGTCGAGTTGCCTCAGCTCGTCGAGTCCTAATGTGGACTCGTCAAGTTCATCTGTCAGGGGCCAGAAAACGATTTCTTTCATCTTTGAACAATCAACCATGGCATCAAATATAATTGGAAAAATAGCCTAAGCTTTGATACCACTGATGGGTTTTGAGCAGTACAACATTCCATTGGTGTACATGCAACCCTAATGCTTCGGATCTATGTTTTTCTCAAGCTATACATAAAATCAAGTTATCCAAACCATGAACCCTAACTAGCATACAATTTTTGGAATTTGTAACATAAAACAAAGATAAATGAATAGCTTTTCTTGTAGTTTGATTAATCTTGACCGTCAAGAGCTTAGTTCCTAAACTGTTGCACCTATTATGAGTCACAAACACCAAGTAGCAATTTGGAAAATTATGAGAGAGGTTAGAAGGTTCAAAATCGGCTAGGGTATTCTCTTGGAAGCAAGTGGCAGATTTTGGGAGTCCTAGGGGTTCCTTATATAACTAAGCTACTAGGGTTTCTGAATGGAACTCTAATTCTCTTCTTAGGCTTTAAGCACCCCATTAGATCCTTCTAGAACAGCACTTTGGACAAACTCTATGTAGGCTACACATAGAGTTTCATCCATCCCTTCTTAGGGATCCACAAGCCCAACTTGCAAATATCATATGATTGTAGTATCAATCCCCGTAAGTTAATTAGTCTCTTTTGATCACCAAATTAATTTCTGATCAATAATAATTAAATAATATGATTTCTCAAATAATATATTATTCTTATAATATATTAATAAATCATAATCAACTCTTTCTCCATAATTCATCCAATCAAGTTGCTATGGTGAAGGCAACCCAAAAGGACCATGCTTACTATCGGGTCAAGTACATACACATTATAGCAATGGGCTTAGACACCTAATCCAACAGTATTTAATATAAATACATGTTATATGTGTTGGATTAGTGTCTAAGTCCATAACTATTTTGGTATGTACTTGACCCGATGGTGCATGGTCCTTTTAGGTTGCCTTCACCAAAGCAACTTGATAGGATGAATTATGGAGAGAAAGGATTGATTATGATTTATTAATATATTATGAGAATAATATATTAAAGGAGAAATCATATTGTTTAATTAATATTAGTCAAGAATTAATTGATAATTAATTTTGTGGCTAAAAGAGATTAATTAAACTTAAGGGACTGGAATTGTAATTATAAGATAATTGCAATTAGGCTATGGATAATCCTATAATATAAGGTTGGACGAATTCTATGGGGAAACCCATTAGAAATCGTCCAAGGCATATTAAAGAAGGGTCCACGGGCTGCTTAGGGCTTAAGTAGTCACTTTAGGGTTTCCTAGTTCAAAACCCTAATAGCCTACATGTATATAAATGACCCTTAAGCCCCAAAAACGTGGTGAACAAGATCCTTAGGGTTTTCACACATTTGGGCAGCCTCCTTCCCTTCTCATTCTTCATCCTCTTGCTCTTGGTGTTTGCGAACCATTAGAGGAGTGACATTTGTGACTCTAAGCTTTCTAAAGTCATTACAAGGAGTATTTGAGATTGTTATTGCTACATAACAATCAAGGTAATATCTTAAACCCATTTTTATGTTAATATTGATTATCATATGCTAGATCTAGGGTTTAAAGTCTTGGATGAATTGCATGTACAATAGAGAAACCTAGATCCAAGCATTAGGGTTTGTATGAGCACATAGGATGTTCTTATGGCCAAAACCCATCAATATGTGCCTATTATCGGTGTTCCTAATGTCTATGCTAGGTGAACGATTTATACATGTTCTACTTGATTTAAATTGTATATGTATTTTTGTACCTATGAATATATTGGGTAAAGATGGTTAGATGAAAGACGATATAGATGATGAATGATGAAAAATGATATAGATGATGTGAGGCCTTGACTTTAAAGATGAAGTCATCT
Organism: Lactuca serriola; assembly: GCF_051521515.1. Classification (NCBI taxonomy): domain Eukaryota; kingdom Viridiplantae; phylum Streptophyta; class Magnoliopsida; order Asterales; family Asteraceae; genus Lactuca; species Lactuca serriola. The sequence goes on from NC_136411.1 coordinate 338,070,405, forward strand.
AGTGGAGTATAGATGACAACCACAGACTATTCTAAAGAGTGTAGTGGAACACTAGTAGGCTCGCAGCATCTAGGTATTTGTGAACTATGTGTGGGTGGACTCCCTAAAATAATGTTATGCATTGACATGTATTGTGGGTGGACTCCCTAAAATAATGTTATGAATAAAGAAGATAAACCCTGAAAGCTATGGACTTAGTTCCTAATAGATAAACACTGGCAACTATGGACTTAGTACCTATTAGATAAACCCTGGCAGCAATGGACTTCGTGCGTATTCCTTAGGACAAATCATTAGGAATAAGTATAGAAGAATACCTACTGACAAGTATCATGGAGGAATTCCTGAACTAGTAATGTCAACATAGATGATCCGTAGGGTAGATCCTTAAAAATAAAGAAGATAATGGGGATGGGAAATTAGGTTAATTGTTTTATGATTAAACATATTAATTATATTATTGTGAGTTGAAAATCCTATGTACTCACCAGCTTTCCCAAACTGACCCACTCAGTTTATTGTATCATAGGTAGCGACATTAAAGATACATTCTGCTGAGAGATTCAAAGAGTATTAGGCCACTAGTTTAATTACTCTAAGGCTTGTACTATTTCGTTATGCTTAAGTTTTTGTATTGACGATGACATCCCAACGTTTTAATATGAATAAAATACAATTCCTTGGAAATGCTTTGATAATATCTTATCATGTTTTTGGGAACAAATTCCGCAATATTATTCTTCAAAAAGGATACTCTGATTTTTAAATAAGCATAAACAAATCGGTCTTTTATGGCCATGAAATTAGGGATCACACATATTCGGTCAAGTGGATTATGCGATATACTTGAAGGGACCAACTAACATTTCCTTCGCTTATGGTTCTAACACACTAATTAACGGCTAAACTAGTTATATAGACTCGGATGATGTCAGTGAAAAGGACCATGTCGGTGAAATGGAGTTCACCTCATGTTATATCTTTACTTTGTTTGGATGCGCTATAAGTTGGAGGTCAACATTACTAGACAAAGTTTCTATATTCAAAAGATAGATATAAAGGAGAACGCAACTGATATGTTGACAAAGTTGTTGCAATAGAGAAGTTTAAGCATCGTTTGGACTTGGTGGATGTTCGTAGGTGGTAAGCCCCTTCTGGAAAACTAGCAGGAAGGAGATGATTCTTTGGAATCCTTGATGGTTAAATGCAATTCAAGTCAAGGTGGAGATTACTAATATGTGACTTGGAATTTGGTGACCCGAATGAATAAACCGACCGGAAACAAATGAGGAAAACTAGAATGATGATTTAAAATGGATCCTAATGTAATCACGTAACATCTTAATTTTAACAAAAAATACACCCAATAATTTTCTCTTTTAATTTGTAGAACAACCTAGTATACATTTATGCTAACTAGCTAGATAGAAGAAGTTTTGAAAATGATCATTAACAAAAGAAATAACACAATGATCTAAGTCGATGTCACCAACACAAGTATTAATACTCACATCTTTAACGTGTCTACCCAAACCTAAATGTCATACATTAACAAGAAAGGGTAAGCTACATGAGCTTAGTGATTAACCTGCTGAATCAAGACATATAATATTAATTATATTTACATTCACATCAACAACATATTGCCAAATTTCACATTTTCTTTCGAATGACTTAATATATTTCTCATTAAGCCTTATCACTTATGTTCACCAAGTAACAAGCATAGCGGTACCTAAGTCACTACATTAAATCATGATAATTAGTAATGGACTATAGCTACCCAAGTTAGCATTAAATCATCACAAGGTACTCATTATGTGACTCTCTACACTCATCAAGTATTATCACAAAGTATTCTTCATGTGATTTATCACGCCCGATAACTATAAAAAACTATAACTCATCAGCTACAGTAGTTATCAATACTACTCGGAAACAAAATAGTTATATACCATTTTATTACATTTCACAGTAATAACAATATATAGTAAAAATATGTAATAAGTGGACACGTTATATTCAACTATGCATAATCTTAGGTTCTTCCTATAAGCCTCCAGCTGCTCTCTAGTATTTGTGAATAATATGTAACGTCCCAAAAATCATTGTAAAATTTTTCATTTTAAAAGGAATTTCCATAAATATCATAAGGTATCCAAAATCATTGTTTCAAAAGTAACCACTAAAATCTGAATGTCAAATAACATCTCTTAAACATAAAACAACACGATGATGTGTACGATCACGCCTTAACCTTCCCCCGATCCTGTGAAGTACCTGAAACATTTAAATCCACAACTTTAAGCCAATGCTTAGTCAGCTCCCCCAACATACCCCACACAAAAATACACATAAAATGCATTCATACATTAGCCTACAACTAACTGGACCGCCTTGCAAGGCCCACGGTATACCTGAACCGCCCGTGTATCTTGGCCTGCATCACAAAGTAGGACCGCCTCAACCAAGCCACTGTATGTCGACATATGCAAAAAATAAACAACAAACATAAAAAAATGTAATCATATAGATATACCAATCTAACAAATCATTATACCATACCAACATCTAACAAAAATAGATACATATTGCAGTATAAAGTATAGCAAAAAAACTCACCTTGTTGTCTAGTAGATAAACAATATAGCTAACACGAATCCAAAAATTGGTACTATGACTCACCTATACAACAAACAGGGACCAATTCTCAATCTATAGCCTAAAAAACCCTGAAGTTAGCCAAAGTTCAACTTAGTCAAAAAGTCAATGGTCAATGGTTAAAAGTCCATTAGCCGGCCACCATGTTGTACCCAAGCATTTTCCACGTCGTAGTGACCTCACGACAAAACATTCATGAAGACTACCTATCGCCACGTCGTGGTGTCTAACCCTCCGTGTCGTGGAACTTGATGTGACCAGCTTAATGCATTAAGCTCTTAATCGTTCAACTCATACTTTCTAGAAGACTAACTTACACCCCATGAGTCATAAAAATAGTTACTTTATAGACATGCATGTCTTTCCCAAGCTAGGTTACATAGGTGGAGAAAATGAGGTGAAAACCTCAACCATGGAATCAAAACTCTATATTACGTCAGATTTGGAACAAGGAACTAAAAAGCAGTGTTGTAAATATCGGCCTAGGCGGCGCCTAGGCGCTAGGCGGTCTGCAACTGATTACGATTAGGGGTGCTAGGCGGAAATTGGTCAATATCGGTCAAACTCGGGCTAGGCGGTCCTTGGTGGTCCTCGACGGTCCTTGGCGGGAAGATTTTAAAAAACTCAAATTTTCAAATTTTCAAATATTATACCAAAATTTTCAAAACTTCAAAATTTTAAATTTTTAAATATTCAAAATTTCAAATATTATACCAAATATTTCAAAAATTCCAAATTTAAAAATTTTAAATTTTCAAATACTATATTTTCATAGGATATATTAAATTTGAAAATAGTTTTATTAGTAATTTATGGTCCCCGATTAATCCTCTGATTAATCTCCGCCAAACCGATTAATCGCTTGACCCCAGTCGACCGTCGAGCTACCGCCGAGCGATTTTTACAACCTTGCTAAAAAGGGTACAACCTTGCTAAAAAGGGATCACTTTTGTATTATCCACCAACCACTTCTGAAGTTGAGAAACATGGAAGGTGCTACAATCTGGTAAGATCCTCAGGGAAATTTGACCAGTAGGCCACCTTGCCCACTCTGGCAACTACTTGAAAAGATCTGATGAACTGGGGGCCCAACTTGCCTTGCTTCCTAAGCATATAATACCCTTCCATGGTGATAACTTCAGCAGAACCATATCACTAACCTGAAACTCCAACTCGGACGACCACTATCAGCATAATTCTATCGGGTATGCTGGATAAGCTATGTCGTCTAGATCACTACCTTAGTGCTTCCTATGAATATACGGCCGACCTCTCCCCAACAGAGCGAGATCCGACACGTCTTTCCATAAAAAAAATCATAAGGATGTGTAGTGATGTTGGAATGATAGTTGTTGTATGAGAAAATTAGTTAACAGAAGGTAGGATTCCGAGCTCCCAACAAAATCAATAACTCATGCTCTCAACATATCATCGAGTGTCTGAATAGTCTGTTCACTCTCCCCATCTAATGTGGGTGATAAGTAGTGTTGAAGTGTAGTCTAATGGCCAACTCCTCATGAAACCTATTCCAAAACCTAGAAGTGAATCAGACATCTCGATCAAATACAATGAAACCGGTACACTGTGGCGAGCAATGTTCTCTTGTACATAGATATCCGCCAATTTTGCGGTCGAAGAACTCTCCCGAAAAGGAAATGGGCATTCTTGGTCAGGTGGTCGACAATCACCCAAATAACATCAAATCCCTTAGTCATCCTGGGCAGTTTTGTGATAAAATCCATGGTAAAATGTTCTTATTTCCACAGGAGCATCTCCAAAGATTGTAACTTGTTGTGTGGTCTCTGATGCTCGACCTTAACCTTCTGAAAGGTGAATCACCTCTCAATGAACCAAGATATCTCTCTCTTTATGCAAGGCCACCAATAACTAAGTCGTAAGTCTCGATACATTTTTGTGGCTTCAAGGTGAGCAAAGAACTTAGACTTATGCACCTCCTCCAACAGTGTCTTATTGTCACAACCCTGAATCAGACGACGGAAACGTCCGAGGGCTCATGTGACTTAATTTGAATATCATCACAATGAATATACATGAATCATAACTTAAACATCACCATGCATCAATATATTACAACTGACATTGTTCACATCAAGTACATGGTTTTAACATTACAAATCCATACATAAATTGTTTGATAGTTTTCAAACGCATAACACACTGACATACTTGGTACTTATTCCTTTGATGGAGGTGTTGTCTATGCTCCTCTTCACTTCGATAATAGACTAAAATGTCGTCAATTAAAACGATGACAAAGTTGTCGAGGAATGGTCGGCAGATTCGATTCATTAGGTCCATGAACACGGCATGGCATTCGTTTGACCAAAGGTCATCACGACAAATTCATAATTTCCATAACGAGTTCGAAAAGCGGTTTTGGGGATGTCCTCTTCTCGGACCTTGAGTTGATGGTACCCAGATCGCAGATCTATCTTAGAGAAATACCTTGCGCCTTGAAGTGGGTCAAATAGATCGTCGATTCGTGGGAGTGGATAGCGATTTTTGACACTGAGCTTATTTATTTCCCTGTATTCAATGCACATCCTAAAAGATCCGTCTTTCTTCTTAACAAAGAGAACTGGAGCTCCCCATGGTGAGAAACTGGGTTGGATGAATCCTTTGTCCAAAATTTCACTAAGTTGGCTGGACAATTCTTGCATCTCCGTAGGAGTCAATCTGTAAGGCGATTTGGCGATGGGAGTAGCTCCTGGCACAAGATCAATTCGAAACTCGACTTGTCTTTCTGGGCGTATCCCCAGAAGATCTTCAGGAAAGACATCTGGGAACTCACAAGCTACTGGGATGTCTTGAATGTTAACCTCTTCCTTGGATTTATCCACTATATGAGCCAGAAACGTCCAGTCCTTCTTTCATAAATACTTTTGTGCCTTAATGCATGATATAAGACGAAGGTTTGTGCTAGGTTTGTCTCCATATATAATTAGGGTTTCGCAATTCGGAAGGTGAAGGCGAACGGCCTTCTCGTGACACATAATCTCAGCATGGTGGGAGCTTAACCAATCCATGCCAATAATCACATCAAAACTCCTAATGGAAACAGACATTAAGTTTATTCGAAAGACGTGTCGGTTTAAGGCTAGGGTACATCCAATATAGATTTCTACAGTGGATTCTGTTTTCCCATTTGCCATTTCCATCGTAAAGATTTCATTAAGCATCTGGGGTTGTTGTTATAACAAGTGTTTAAATTTATTGCTCACAAAACTTCGGTCTACTCCAGTATCAAATAGGATGCATGCTTCTGTGTGATTTAAGAGAAACGTAACGGTGACAATAGCGGGATCCTGAACAGCTTCTCCATATCCCATGGTCAGCACTCTTCCTGTTCCTCCATTCTCAGGGTTGTTGTTGTTGGGGCATTTTCGACGGAAATGCCCAGTCTTTCCACATCCATAGTAGGTGTGGCTCAGTCCTGCAATATTTTGTTGTGTGACCCATTCGATTGTAGCTGGTGCAATGCAACTCTCTGCATTCTCCATTATAATGGATATTGCACTTGTTTCACGTAGGAAGAGTTCCAAAATACTGCCTAGGAGCACTTGGAGCAGCTGAGACTGGAGCATGTGGTGCGGAGGGAACTTGGGTGGTTGCAGCATTGACTGTCACTGTTTGTTGCTTCTTGGACGATTCCAAGCCTTAACGTCCCTTCCTCTTTTTGTTCTTTCCTTTCTTGCTGTCACACTCCTTCTTGCCTTCATCATCCACCGGCTTCTCACCCTTCTTGTTGTTTTGGTCGTACAGCCTCTTGCCCAATCTCTTGGCACTGTCGAAAGTTTCAGGATTTGCTGCTATCACACTTCCTTGGATTGGAGAGGTTAATCCCCAGATGAATCGTTCGATTTTCTTTCCCTCCGAAGTAATCATGCCAGGGTACAACAGAGACAGTTCGCTAAACCTTGATATGTATGTGTCAATGTCGAAATTTCAGACAGTGAGATTCCACAACTCTTGTTCCATCTTCTGAATTTCGCCTCATGGGCAGTACTCGGACATCAGCATTTGTTTCATCTCCTCCCACGACATAGAGTTGGCTATGGGAAGAGTCATGGCTTTTACGTGTCCGTTCCACCAAGTGAGAGCTTGATCAATGAAAGTGCATGAGGCAAACTTCACCTTCATTTCCTCAGGGCATTCGCATATCTCGAACACCGATTCCATCTTTTCAGAGTTAACATTCCCCTAGTGGCATTAAAGGTTTGTGGCCTGGCATTGGTGAAATCTTTGTAGGAGCATGCCTTGGTAGGTCCTTGATTCATCCCGTTGTTTGAACTTCCAGCCCCTTGTCCATTGACTCCACCATTGTTCCCTTGGTGGATTTGCGCCATGGCTGCAGTGACCGCAACAGATACAGCTGCTTGGAATGCAGCTGAGTTGACTTCGGTTAGGGTTGGCCTAGGGTTTCCGCGGTTTGGTCGTTGAGGCATCTTTCTGTCATGGAACGGAAAGATGTTGAGTGCCTATGGTTTTTGTGAGACGTGGTCCTATAAACTAGGTGTGTGGCACGAACTTAAGTAATTTCACAAATTAGCATACAAACATGGATATATAACACATAGCAGATTACAACATCACAGTAGAACACATAAAATTTTCCATTAATATTATCCGCACTTTGATACATGAAAATTTTGCTCGAAAGAGCATACATAAGTGGTGCTAATTCGGCAGCGTAACGACTCTATGAGTAGTGTAATCACTTAAACATAGAGTCTATGGTACATAGCATAGATCATAGTACTAGTAAGGTAAGTCTACTCCTAACACTCTATGGGCGCCTATGACTACAGGAAGGTCATATACCGAAGTGTTGTGCCAACAACTGGGCCATCTCAGTCATTTCTCCAATGACTTCATCCCTTTCCTGCTCAACTTGCACTGCTCGTGCTTCCATGGCGAATAGATGTTGCCACAGAGCAGCAATCTCAGCTTCTGGAGAGCGATTCTCCCTTACGGGATTTCCTGGTGGGGCGGGCTGGTCCTGCTGCGCCACTCTGACAGGTGATGTGGCAGAGTCCTCGCCTGAGTCCTGTCCTTCATCCATGTCATCATCGGTCTCATCAAACTCGTACTCAATGTCTGTGTACTCGTCACGCCCAACGTCATGTGCTTCTCCCTCAGGCTCGTCCTCGATTATCCTGTGGGCCACTAGGGCCTGATAAAACTGAATGCCCTGCTGCTCCCTTCCATAGCGACTGAGAGGAGGTATATGAATAAACTATTATTACTCCTAAGATGTTTTAACTATTGTATAAATTGAGTTGATGTTCTCTTCTTGGTAATAAAGGGTTTTTTTTATTTTTTAGGTTTACCTACCATCGCGATTTCCTCGGGGCATGTGATACTTGTACCTTAGAGAAAATGTAGTTGATCAGGCCACATTCACTCCTTAATACGACTATGAACAGTCCCGGCTTAACCGAGATGCTACCATTATCTTGTTTGATTTGGTATTATGTTATTTTTCCTGTGTCTTACGAGTAGGAGTGTTTTTATCGTTGTGTTTTATTTGTTTTGTTTTGTTCAGAGTTGTTTTGTCCCTCTTTGGTTTATAGTTGCATATCAATGTGTAGTTAGATATGATAGTTCACTATAAACAGAGCTTTGATACCAACCTGTCACACCCCCGAACCAGACGGCAGAAATGTCCGAGGGCTCATGTGACTTAAATTGAATATCATCACAATGAATATACATGAACCATAACATAAACATCACCATGCATCAATATATTACAACTGACATTGTTCACATCAATTACATTGTTTTAACATTACAAATCCATACATAAATTGTTTGATAGTTTTCAAAAGCATAACACACTGATATACTTGGTACTAATTCCTCTGCTTACCTGTTACCTGAGAATACAAGTTATTTTGAAAAATAGTCAACATATGGAATGTTGGTGAGTTCATAAGCATGTTTGATATGAAAACGTTTTGTGTAGTTTGAACGAAAACAACCCAGAAAATCCGATATTTTCTAAAAAGAGCATTGTTTATAAAAAGGTGTGAAGATCCGTAAATATATGCATGATGATTTCAAAACATGTATAATTGAAAAACTTTGTATTAAACATACAAGTGAATCATATTATGAATTATCACATTTTGAATCATATTATGTTCAATATTTTTTTAAAAAAACAATAATATATCTTAAAATTAAAAATCAATACTTTAAAAGCTTATTTTTGAAAAATTCTTTTTACAAAGTCACTAGTTAATTGAGTAGAAGTATCTCTAAATTATTATTTTTATTTTTATTTTTGGAGATTTTTATTTTGGGGTTTTTTATAAAAAAAATAATTTTTTTTCAAATTTTTATGATTGTGCTCAATGTGCAGAGAATTAAATTTTAAAAACTTTATAATTTTTCAGAATTTTTTTTCAAAAAAAAAAAGTTAAGGCCAAAAAACGAAGTGGGTGAAATTTGTTGGAATAGTTTCTAAGGCTGCAACTATAATGGACAAGTATTTGACCCGATTGTGCATGGTCCTTTTGGGTTGCCTTCACCATAGCAACTTGACAGGATGATTTATTATGAGAGAATAAATATTATTAATATATTATGAGAATAATATAAGGAATAATAATATTGGTGTTTGATTAATATAAGTCATAAATTAATTAGTATTAGTTTGGTGACTTAAAGAGATTAATTAAATAAGAGGGTATAAACTGTCAATTGTTTGATAGTTACACTTTAGACTGTAAATCCTTAAGGGATAAGGATTGGACGGATTCTAGAGCTTGGGATAGCTCAAAATCGTCCAAGGCTTATCTATGGTAAGGATTTGGATTGCTTTAAGGAAAGGATTATCCAACTAGGGTTTAAGGTGAAACCCTTAAGGAGTCTACAAGTATAAATAGACCCCATGGCATAGGGAAATCGGCATCACTTCAAGAATAGAGAAACCCTGGCCGATTTCCTCCTACCTCTTCTCTCTCAAATCATCTTCTTTGCTATTTGGTGTTTGTAAGCCATTAGAGGAGTGACAATTGTGACTCTAGAGCTCCAAGACAACAAGATCAAATAAGAGATTCAAAGGTAAACTTCTAGATCTGATTTTGTATTGTTCTTATACTTCTAGAACTAGATCCAAGCATTAGGATTTTGCATGCGCACATAGGAAAGTTCTTACGGCTAAAACCCATCAGTGGTATCAGAGCCTAGATTGGTTTCTATTAAATTGTTGCTTGTTTGTTTGAACCTTGTTTGCAAAATTCAAATTTTGTGTTTCTGTGTCATGAACTCGACGAGTCCCTTGGTGGACTCGACGAGTTGGCCTGACTCGACGAGTCCAGTTGGGAACTCGACGAGTTCGAGCGTCAGGAAAGGCCAGATTCGGGATTTTTTGATGATTATCTTATGGAAACTTACCTTAATCATATTAGATCAACCCTAATCCGATTTTCTAATATATATGACTATAATCTTGATCTAATTAAAGATATTTATCAACTAATAAAATATTTAATTTCCTTATATGATAATTAATTAATTATTTTGATTAATTTGGTAATTATCTTGCAAGAAATCATTAAATAAATCAAAGATGGAAAATTATGGCATTAATTGTTAATTAAAATTATTTGTTATTTGATCCTCCATGTTTTAAATGTTTAAAACTTGTCCTCGAGTTTTGAAATTTATGTTTTGTGATTAAAAGTTTTAATTTAGACAATTTAAATTTCAAACCCTAGATTTTTAAAAGTTTAAAATACAACCCTATACTAATATAATATTACAAGATTAATATATATATATATATATATATATATATATATATATATATATATATATATATATATATATATATATATAACTTAAATGCTAGTCTTACCATTAGTAGGCCTCATTCACGAAGCCGATCTATAAGGTGGGTATAAGGTTGCGGCCTATAAAATGGCGCTTAATGGGTGTACACTCACACCCACCGCTTGCTTGATCGGTAGAGGGTCGTTAGCCGAACGGGTAGGATAGAGCAACCTCATCCTCTCATTAAAAATATAATATGAAATACAAAGTAACTACATGTTTTTAAAATTTCCCAATCTTAGTTACTTTAGGAAAAGTGAATTGATGCAATCTCATGAAATTACACTTTGCACCCTTGCTAAGAAGTTAGTGGAGCGTGTGTGGTTTACCGGCACACAAATTGGTTCTAAGCAAAGGTGGAAAAGGGTGATTCATTGTTTATCATAGTTTGATGGAGCGTGTGTGGTTCACCGGCACATCAAATAGGTGATCGTTACAATGAAGTCACCATGTGAATTTGCATGGTAATTCACACCTGCTTTGTGATCCTCGGTATCCCAGTCACAAACAAGAGGGGCATATCGAGATTTAAACATGCCATTGAATAGTTTCAATGAATCTCATCCGAACCTAGGAATTATCAATACATTTAGGACTTAAAGTTATGTTGGTGGGGAATTAGTGAATCGTCATTCACTTACCTTCATATTATTTGCATGTTAGATTACGGCATCCCTTTTCTAATATGTAAATATTGTTGTTAGATCCTAGCCCTAATTTTTCTTATTGGGTGATAATTAGGGATTCATATTCTAATCTATCTTTGCCCTTTCTATTTGTAGATGTCGAACGCAAACAACGCTGCTGCTAGTTCTTTCACATTGATGAGCCTTTGTCAAAAGGTCACTTTTGATGGGACGAACTTTAGCGAATGGATAAGATACATTCGCACCATTGCTCGCTATGAGGATAAGGAGTATGTCCTCGATGAGAAGCTCGAGAAAATCAACCCTGAAATCGCTACTCCGGCTGAAATGACCGCTTTTGAAAATCATGAGCGAGATGCAATGACGGTACATTGCATCATGATAGCCACCATGAACTCCGAATTCCAAAAGTCCTATGAGGACATGTACCCGTACGAGATGCATCAAGACTTATTGGAGAGATACCACCAAAATGCAAGACAAGAGCGTTATGAGATTTTCACTAACATGATTTCCGCTAAGATGGGTCATGGAGAGTCTCTTACCGTGCACCTGCAAAAGATGCAACGGTATGTCGACCGCCTTCGCAAGTTAAATGTTGACTTTGGGGAAGACATGGCGATCGACATGGTGCTTCACTCTTTGCCTACGAGCTACAATCAATTTAGGATGACCTACCACATGAACAAAGAGGAGGTCACCCTAAGAAAACTCCAAGGTCTCTTGAGGGTCGCTGAGAGCAACTTCAAGGATAAGTCTGTTGCACCAACTCCCAATCCGCCCGTTGCTCCTGTCTTGGCTATTGGACAAGGAAAGGGAAAGAAGAGGAAGGCTTCGTCTAAGAACTATCGTAAGGTTAAAGCCCGAGATGGTGCCTCTTCTAGTGGGACCAAAGTTGATCCTGCTAAGCCCTGCCCTAACCCAAAGGAGGCAGAGTGCCATCACTGCCACAAGATAGGACATTGGAAGAGAAGCTGCCCAGAGTACCTGCAAGCCATCAAGGAAGGAAAGATCAAGCCATCTTTCGCAGGTATATACACAATTAAATCTAACGATTCTAATCATGCTATTTCTTGGGTTCTTGATACCGGTTGTGGTTACCACATTTGCTCTAATGTGCAGGGACTAAGAAGAAGTAGGGATGTGGAGCAAGGAAGGATCAATCTAATCATGGGGAACAGAAGATCGTCGCTTGTGACCAAGATTGGAGTGTATTCTTTAGTGCTTAGGAATAGTTTATGTTTAGATTTGAACAATTGTTGCTATTCGCCAGAAATGGCTAGAAACATCATTTCATGTCATGGTTTGTTTAGACAAGGTTTTAGATTTTCTTTTAATAATGAGAATGGTTCTATTTTAGCTTATCTAAATGGTGTTTTTTATTTTGAAGTTATACCATGTAATGGAATATATGAAACTGTTACGATTGTTGATAACTTAGGAAATGATGTTTTGAACATAGATTCTTCCAATAGTATGGATAGAGCTTCCTTGTGGCATTGTCGTCTTGGACATGTCAACAAGAAACGCATAGCCCAACTCCAAAAGGATGGAGTGTTGGAGTCATTCGACCTTAGGGAAGATGACACATGCGAGTCTTGTTTACTTGGAAAGATGACTAAGTCATCCTTCACAAGTACATGTGAAAGGGGTGAGGGTCTATTGGACCTAATACATACCGATGTATGTGGACCGTTTAGATCAACCACGAAGGATGGGAAATGCTTCTACGTAAATTTTACCAATGACTATAGTAGATATGGGTATATCTATTTAATCAAGAAAAAGTCAGAAACTTTTGAAAAGTTCAAAGAGTTCAAGAATGAAGTGGAGAATCAATTGGACAGGAAAATCAAGATGCTTCGATCCGATTGAGGAGGAGATTACCTAAGTCTTGAATTCCACGATTATCTCAAGGAGTGTGGAATAGTTTCACAATTGACGTCACCTAGGACACCACAATTGAATGGTGTGATAGAAAGGCGTAATCGAACCTTATTGGATATGGTTCGCTCTATGATGAGTCGTGCTTCACTACCGATCTCTTTTTGGGGGTATGCCTTAGAGACTGCCGCCCATATCCTTAACCGAGTCCCTACTAAGAAGGTTGCCAAAACACCTCACGAGATGTGGGCAGGGAAAGCTCCCTCGTTGGCACATATCAAGGTTTGGGGTTGCGAGGCTTTCGTAAGACGAGATACTCACGACAAGCTCGAACCTCGTAGTGAGCGATGTATTTTCATCGGCTACCCGCAGAAATCCTTTGGATATCTCTTCTATAGACCGAAGGACAATGTTGTCTTCGTTGCGAGGAGAGGAGTTTTCCGAGAGCGAGAACTCATAAACCAAGGAGACAGTGGGAGGCAAATCGAGCTTGAGGAGATTCAAGAGTCAATAGATGAAGGAACTTCTACCGCTGGCACTCAACCCGAGGAGGAAACTCCGGTTGAACCGATTGATGAGTCCTTACCTCTTAGACGTTCCGATAGAGTTAGGGTTCAACCCCAGTTTTATGGTTTTCATATTACTACAGAAGGGGATACATATATTAGTGATGGTACACTAATAAATCTTGATGAACCTAATAGCTATAAGGAAGCCATGGCAGACCCGGAGTCTGCGAAATGGAAAGAGGCAATGGATAGCGAGATCCAATCCATGTATGATAACCAAGTTTGGAATTTGGTTGATAATGTGCCCAGATGGAAGACCGTTGGGTGCAAATGGATCTTCAAGAAGAAGACCGACGTGGATGGAAACGTACACACATATAAAGCGCGATTGGTCGCGAAGGGCTTTACTCAAACTCCCGGAGTTGACTATGACGATACCTTCTCACCAGTTGCGAAGATAAAATCTATTAGAGTGATGCTAGCGATTGCCGCATTTCATGATTATGAGATTTGGCAAATGGATGTCAAGACCGCTTTCCTTAATGGGAAGTTGGCTGAGGATGTTTACATGGCTCAGCCAGAGGGGTTTGTGGATCCGAAGCATCCGAATAGAGTGTGTAAGCTTGAGAAGTCCATTTATGGACTTAAGCAAGCGTCTCGCAGATGGAATCTTTGCTTCGATGAGAAAGTCAAAGAGTTTGGATTTGTACGAAGCGAAGATGAATCATGTGTATAGTAAGCTTCCTCGTTCTATATGTCAATGACATATTACTCATAGGAAACGACATCCTAACTTTGCAGGAACTTAAGTCCTGGCTCGGGAAGTGCTTCGCTATGAAGGACCTCGGAGAGGCTTCTTACATTTTGGAAATAAGGATAGTAAGAGAGAGAAGTAAGAGACTAATAGGACTTAGTCAGAACACTTACTTAGTGAAGGTACTAAAACGTTTTAGTATGGAAAACTCAAAGAAGGGAGAATTACCGACACAAAGTAATGCCAAGTTGAGTAAGACTGAAAGTCCGAGTACCGAAGCTGAAATAGCAGAAATGAGCTGAGTAGCATACGCTTCCGCAGTTGGCTCAATCATGTACGCTATGACTTGTACTCACCCTGATGTAACTTTTGCTTTGAGCATGGTTAGTAGATATCAAGGGAAACCTGACAGAGCCTATTGGATTGTGGTAAAGAATATCCTTAAGTACCTTTGGAGGACGAAGGAATGGTTCTTAGTCCTTGGAGGGAGTGATGACTTTAAGGTGCGAGGGTATAGTGACGCCACCTTTCAGACCGACAGGGACAACTACCGTTCGCAGTCAGGCTGGGTCTTTACCCTGAATGGAGGAGCAATGACTTGGAAAAGTTCCAAGTAGGAAACCGTAGCTGATTCAACGTGCGAATCAGAGTACATTGCAGCGAGCGAAGCGTCGAAGGAGGAAATATGGTTGAAGAACTTCATCGGTGATCTTGGAGTTGTACCCGCCATAGAGGAGCCCATGGAGATTTTCTGTGATAATGAAGGAGCGGTTGCCTTGACCAAGGAACCGAGGGATCATGGTAGATCTAGGCACATCGACAGAAAATACCACTTTATTAGACATCGTGTAGAAGAAGGACAACTCGTAGTGAAGAGAATATCATTGGAGGATAACCCAGCAGATCCGCTTACGAAGGGACTGAGTAGGGTTAAGCACTTGCAGCATGCTAGGAGTATTGGGCTGAAGGATGATATTAGCATAGATTAGATAGTAGTAGGAACGTGTAATAGATAAATGTAATTAACATTTGATGATTAAATAAAGGAGTTTTATTTATGAGTAATGTTACTGTCTTATGTTAATTGTTTAACTATTGTTTCATTTTGCTGGAATCACCTTATGGAATATGATATATAAAAGGGTGATCGCAAGACAATAATATCATATAGTCTTAAAACCTAGATATATGGTTTGTTATTTGTTATTTGGTTGTACATTGATAATGCGAAAATGCATCAGTAACTCGGTGTTATAAAACGCATTGTTGTGTATAGTTGATTAATGAATAAGTAAATGCATATAAGTCGAAGTTTATCTGTAACTTTTATCCTAAGAAGGTAAAAGCGATATCTCGGCCGCTCGATGATTTGATTTGACTTATGTGTCGGGCCCGGTCAGAACTGAATTGATGTGTTCGATTAAGTTCTATGTTAAATAAATCAGAGATCGAGAAACCTAAATGCTAGACTAATCATTCCATAGAATTGTCAGCATGATATCTAACAGACGACTGTACGATCCCTTATCTAAAGGACAAGATTGATTAGATCAGAGTTTGACAGCGTCTTTGAGAGCTATGATTGCAAATCGAATTGTACTTGTGCATATAGTTACTAGACTTATCCAAGTGGGAGACTGTTGGAATAGTGTCTAAGGCTTCAACTATATTAGGCAAGTATTTGACCCGATTGTGCATGGTCCTTTTGGGTTGCCTTCACCATAGCAACTTGATAGGATGATTTATTATGAGAGAATAAATATTATTAATATATTATGAGAATAATATAAGGAATAATAATATTGGTGTTTGATTAATATAAGTCATAAATTAATTAGTATTAGTTTGGTGACTTAAAGAGATTAATTAAATAAGAGGGTATAAACTGTCAATTGTTTGATAGTTACACTTTAGACTGTAAATCCTTAAGGGATAAGGATTGGATGGATTCTAGAGATTGGGATAGCTCAAAATCGTCCAAGGCTTATGTATGGTAAGGATTTGGATTGCTTTAAGGAAAGGATTATCCAACTAGGGTTTAAGGTGAAACCCTTAAGGAGTCTACAAGTATAAATAGACCCCAAGGCATAGCGAAATCGGCATCACTTCAAGAATAGAGAAACCCTGGCCGATTTCCTCCTACCTCTTCTCTCTCAAATCATCTTCTTTGCTATTTGGTGTTTGTAAGCCATTAGAGGAGTGACAATTGTGACTCTAGAGCTCCAAGACAACAAGATCAAACAAGAGATTCAAAGGTAAACTTCTAGATCTGATTTTGTATTGTTCTTATACTTAATTAGTCATTAGAAGTCTTGGATTCAAAAGCATGTTTAATTAGAAAGCCTAGATCCAAGCATTAGGGTTTTGCATGCGCACATAGGAAAGTTCTTATCGCTAAAACCCATCAAAATTAACGTTGGACGGGTTCTTTTTTTATTTTTTTCCCTCCTTTTACCCATTTAACCTCCAAAGAATTAATTTTTGCTGGGAAATGTCAAAATCTCGCATATAATTACAAAAAATCCATATAATCTCACGAGATATTGATGATAAATAAAATCAAATCTCCATATTTTATTTTTTCAATCCTACAACGAAGATTTCTGTTTGCAGTCCTCAATTGATCCAACTTATATATATATATATATATATATATATATATATGTGTGTGTGTGTGTGTGTGTGTGTGTGATTATATGATTATGTGTATGGTATGTGGTAGTTTGGGGAGACTCACCGATTTTCGTGCTTACAGTTTTAGTTTTGGTTTCAGTTACTTCCGCTAGTAAGGGTAAGAGCTCGGGATGACTGCATGGCACGCAGCACAGTTTTTAGCCTGGGAGGATTCATTCTGATATTTTGATTTGTGATTTGGATACAGTGTTTTGACATAATATTCTGAGATATTACACTTATATTTTATGAGATGATCAGGTTACTGCGGTTTTGATATAAATAAAAGTGAAATTTTTAGACCGTTTTTTTGGGATGTTTCAAGTTGGTATCATAGCCTTTGTTTGAGGGATTTGGGCACACTCTCAGGTGTGTCTGAACTCAAACTAATGATTTGGCATGAAAATTTTCAAAAGAAAATCTTTTTTATAGAAAGAATTTGAAAAGAGAAAAGAATTTTGAAAAGAGAAAAGAACTTTGAAAAGAGAAAAGGGTGTGGTGCATGCAATCAGCCGAGCTCAAGTAAGTACTCCCAATTTACCCATACAAGTTTATGTTATGATATTCTTATGAGAACTGCATGCTAGATTAGGACTAAGGATCTAGGAAGGATGCCTTATGTGCCTGTTACATGTGTATCAGCTTTATGAGAACAGCATGCTAGATTATGGCTAAGGATCTAGGAAGGATGCCTTATATGTCTGTTATATGTATCTTAGCTTTATGAACTGCATGCTAGTACAGATTAGGCAAGGATTGCCTAAATGATATATGCTTGATTATGTTTACTCAATGCTCGAATGATGCTTTCTTTGTGCTTTTAGGAGTTCTAGTTATCTTTTACTAAATAGTAAACGAATATGTTAAGTTACATATTATGAGGACTAAATAATTTTAGAAGGTTAGGTCTAGCTCTATTTCGCAGCTCTTGTTTGAGTCCAACTGTTGTAAGGTAGGACCTCTCATTCGAAGAATTATCTAGTCTTAGTAATATGTAATACTATTCACTTTCTAGTTAGGGGAAGATAGCATGTACTTCTCATTCAGTTGATGGCGGAGAGTGGGTCGGTGATTGCCCTAGGGCAAGCCTAGGATGAGATTAGCGCATAAAGAAGTAGTAGTAGAAAGGACTTGGTGGACTAAAGGCAGTTCTGGAGGAAAGTACGGATAGGTGTGGAAGGTAGTATGGGCCCATACTACTGAAAGTAGAGGATCCGTACTCGAATCAAGGAAGGCTGAGATGAACCTAGGAAACTTGTAGTATGTGAGATCCCTCGAGTTATGATGTGTATATTGATGTTTGTTATTGTGTATTTTTAGTATGGTGACGCTACGCACTAGGCCAATTGGCGCTTCAGGAACTGGTGAGGGATTAGGCTCGGGCTCTGGAGTCGAGTAGCTAGATGACAAGATGTCGGAGTTCATCTCATCTGAGATCATGCACAACATTGTAGACCATACTCATGTGATCTTTAGTACGATCAAGGAAGTTATCTTGGAGTTGTTGGATGAGAGGCTGAGTGCATTCCGCACTGAGGTGGCAGCCATGATGGGGTCACGCACACTAACATTTAGGGAGTTCAGAGCCTGTAGAACTCCCGACTATCATGGGGCTCGGGACCCCATTGTTAGCGGCAGATGGTTGGAAGATGTTGTCAACGCCTTCCGCACCAGCAGATGTCCCGAGGGGGACAAGGTTCGTGTAGGGTCTGAAAGGTGTTGCATCTTGGGCTCGCTCTTTAGTCCATTTTGTCTCCGGATTGGGCATGTCCATCCGAGAGTTATATCTAGGGTTTTGTATTTATAGGTGCTTGCATGCATCTTAGTACAAAAGATTTAGAAGTTGATTTTTTCAAAGATATTATCTTTATCGTTTGTAACCCTATCAGCCTCTACAGCGGAAGTTCTTTATCGAGCTTTGCTGAGGCTTGAATCTATTGAATCATTTGACATATTTTGATTTATTCTTGTGTTTTACATTGTTGTTTTCGTTTTTGTGATTAACCTGTTCAAAGATTTAAATGATCAAAGAGTTTCTTAACTCTTCAATTGGTATCAGAGCAGGAGACTGTGTAATTCATACACATCTCTTCTGTGAAAGAAGTGATTAGGGTTTATTCTGCATTTACTGATATTTATTGAGCCGTCACTCCATAATTGACGTATCTCATTATTTATTCATCTTGCCCTAATATTACGTATTCCAAGTCTGATCTTACAACAGGTTAAATGATCAAGCATGGACGATTCTCAATCCAATCCTATCAACATCTCAAACAATATAGGATCTACAACCAAGATTCCAATTCTCTACACTCAAGATTACGAGGTTTGGGCGCATCACTTTGAAGACTACGTCATTGTATCTGAAGATAATGGGTATCTGATATGGGAAGCTATTGTGTCTGGACCATTTTCTCATTCAGGAACATCCAGAATTATTAAAACTCAAAAGGAATATAATGATTTGTTGAAAGATGTGAAAGATGTTGCTCAGGATGAAAAAGAGAAGTTTCAGTGCAACATCAAGGCATTGAGACTAATTCAATTCGCTCTTCAATCTGACACGTTTAGATTGGTGATTTCTTGCAGTACAGCTAAAGAAGTCTGGGATCGGCTGCAAGAGCTGTATTCCACAGATGAAGATCTGGAGCACTCAATTCAGACCCTACTTCTGTCTGAATTTGGAGAGTTCAAGAAAAATCCTGATGATTCTGTTACGTAGACATTTGATCGCTTCAGTCATCTTCTCAGCAAGATGATCAAACATGATATTGAAAGGAAGCTCATCGAACAGGAGGTCACTTTTCTGAATGGTCTAAGATCTGAATGGAGAGTTGTTGTGTCAACGGTTAAAGCACACGAGCAATTCAAATCGTACTCGCTGGCGAAACTGGTGGGGATTCTGAAATCCCAAGAAAAGATTGTGCTGCAAGAGAAAAACGTGGTTTCAAATCTGGGGTCTCTGGCGCTCCTGTCTAAGGGAAAAAGTGTAGAAGAAGACGAAGAGGATCTAAATCTGGGAGATCATGATCTGACAGCCGAAGACTATGCTATGATGGTGTCAAATCCTAGAAGGTTTATCAAGAAAAAGTTTCCTTCCAACAAAAATCGTAATTGGCAGGGAAGCTATAGTTCCGAAAGAGTGAAAGATGAACCGAAGGTTGAGGAATCGAAAAAGGAAGCGAAAGGTGAAGCTGACTCTGGTGTTAGTTGCTTCTACTGTGGGGGAAAGAATCACTACGCAAAAGATTGCGTACTGAAGAAGATGGCAGAGAAAGATGAAGAGAAAGATGAAGAAGCAAGTCTTATGAAAAGACTGGAAGATATAAAAAGGAAGAAAGCTGCTACTAATCCCTCTATGAATGCTCTTATTGTGCAGGGTTCGGTAGATGATGATGAGTTCGGTGGCGTGCAGGTGTGGTCGACCGACTCAGAAGACGATGAAGTAAGAAAGCCTTCTCATGGAAAGGATTATGTTGCAAAAAGTGATGAAACCGATGGAAGATGTCTGATGGTGACCAATGTATCTCAGATGAGGGGATACAACACTGATGGTGGAAATGAAGAGGCCAAGGAGCGAGAGGACTTATGCTTTACAGCAAAACCTCTCAGTGTGCAGATCAATGAACTTGATGAACTAATCAAGAAGGTACAATCTGTTTTTGTTTCGTTTAAAATTCCCCAAAAATCATATGAAAAGGAATTAAATAACTTGAATTCAAGAATTTCAAATCTAGATAGTTGTTTAACGCAAACACGGGTCACGAATTCTAATCTAACTGGCCAAATAAGCAGGGTGTCATCCAAGAGTGAGGAGCGAAGGATGTGGATAGAGTAGAAAGAGTTGGAGCTGATTAAGTCTAGGGATGAAAACATTTATTAGCAAAGAGACAATCTTAAATTGTTAAAACAAAGGAATGTTTTTTGTTTGATCGCCAAAAAGCAGAAGATACATCGCATGATTCTACCCTTCCTTGATTTCAAGGAGGATGAAATCGATGCCGAAGCATACAACTGTGAAAGTGTTGTATCTTCCAATGATGTTAATCCTACTTACATGTATGGTCTGGACAAAATAGAATCTTTTATAAAGTCCAAAGACCATAAGGACATGCTTAAAAATCTTTTGGATGAAAATGATAAGTTGAAACTCAGGACCGAAACCATACAAAAATTCGACTCATTGAGTACCAATTTAAGTTCAAAAAACAAAATTGATGTTGAAAATGCATCTGAACTAAATGAGGACGATGATATGAGTGAAATTTCTGTAGAGAACGAAGTCGACTGTTCTGAGTTCGTCAGGAGCGAATCCGAAAACCACAAAAACCTGATTTCTGAAAATTATGTGGAATTCGCTCGTTTGTCAAAAACTAAGTCCCCAGTCCTTAAAGAAAAGGCCGTTGTGTTTCAGAAGGTTAGAACTACTCCCAATCAGGTGTATAAGGTCACAGGAGTAAGCGAACATCAAACAGCCGAACTCACTGCCATAATGAACGAAGATAATGCAGATGGCTGTGATGAGTTTTTCTGGTCAGCACCTATAGACAATGCAAACGAAACGGTTGGTCTATCGGAGCGAACATCCCGGAAGGCCAAAGGTAGATATGTGCCCGAACCGTTGAATAAGCCTACCATCTCTGACGTACTAAGTGCCAATGGCACAAAAGAAACTCATGCGGAAGAAGTCACCTCCACAAGCGAAACCTCATCTATGAAGAGTGAACCGGTTGCTAAGAAGCTGAAACAAAAGGCTAATATCCACAAACAACCGAAACAGGTGAAAAATCAAAAACAGCAGAGAAACCTGAGATACAAGAAAAATCTCTCAGAGCGAAAGCAATTTTGGCGCTCCCAAAATCCTCACTACACTTACCATGACAAATATTCTAAGTCAAAGGGAGAAGAAAACAAAAGTCAGAAGAACCAGAGAGAGACTTTCGGGCCACACGAAGAACAGAACCGAAAGGATAGGTTCGGTCCCGAAAGCAACAGCAACCGAAAAGCTAGTTTCGGTTCGTCAAATAACAAAAGGCAAAGACCTAATTTCAGTTCATCAAGCTTTTATAATAAAAGACCCAATTTCGGACCACCAACGAACAACACCCAAAAATCCAACTTCGGCTCATCATCAAACGGCTACCGAATGTCCAGGTTCGGTCCCTCAAATGATCACAACCGAAAGGGTCATTTCGAACCTCAAGTCAGGAAAGACTCTCATTCTAATTTCTTTATCTCTAATTCTTCTCGTTCTCAATCTTCTTCTAAGTCCAATTCAGTTCCTACACAAATTTCAAGATCATCAAGGGATTTGAAAGGAAAAAGAAAGATTTTCTCAGCTAAGGAAAACTGAAAGCAGACTAAAGTCCAAACACCAGAATCTGAATCCAAAACGCCTGCAATTAATTCTAATAAAATCAAAGTGTTTACTATTAAAAGAAAAGCTGAAACAACCTTAATAAAACGAACATATCTCGTTGATGTTTCTCTTACCATTCCTGTTTCTGTGAAAGGCTCACGTGGACCCAAGAAACTTTGGGTTCCTAAATCTGCTTAATTTTTGCAGGTTATCAGTGATGAGCAGTTTGACGAAGAATGGTACATTGACAGTGGCTGCTCACGTCACATAACAGGAAGGAAGGAAGAGCTAAGGGAGTTTCGATCACTTCAAAATGGTGGCAATGTCAAGTTCGGTAACAACTCCTTTGGAACAATAAAGGGTTATGGGATGATAACCAATGGAGATTTTACAATAAGGAAGGTGGCGTATGTAGAAGGGTTGCAGCATAATCTCATAAGTGTATCTCAGCTGGTGGGAGGTACCGGTCTCAAAGTTTCATTCGACTATGAAGGTTCAAAAATTATAGAGAAGAAATCCAACAAGGTCTTTCTCAAATCAGATCAAAAAGGAGAAATGTTTCCTCTGAATCTCAGACCAATCAAAGGGAATCCAGCCATATGTCTTTTGTCCAAAGCTCATTCAGATGAAAGTTGGTTGTGGCACCGAAGGCTTTCACATCTCAACCTCAAAGACATCAACAAGCTTGTCACCGGCGGTCATGTTCAGGGTCTTCCATTGCTCAAGTTTGATCGTGAACACTTGTGCGCTGCATGCGAAATGGGGAAACAGAGTCATCAAAGTCACCCATCAATTATAAACACAAAAGTTGTTGAACCACTTGAGTTGCTTCACATCGACTTATGTGGTCCATCATCAATCGAGAGCATTGGCGGTAGCAAGTATATTCTTGTTATTGTTGATGATTTCTCACGTTTTACATGGGTATTTTTTCTGAAGCACAAATCTGAGGCCACTCCTAAGCTGAAGATGTTTATCAAGCAGGTCGAAGTACAACTGAGAAAAGTTGTTCGAAACATTAGGAGCGACAATGGACTGGAATTCAAGAACAAAGAATTCGAAGACTTCTTGGCAGAAAAAGGAACCAGTCATAACTTCTCAGCCCCTATACACCTCAACAGAATGGTATTGTCGAAAGGCGAAACTGATCCTTGTGTGAGGCGGCCCGAGCTATGCTAAGTTTTGCGTCTCTTCCCTTATATTTCTGGGCTGATGCTATTGCTGCAGCATGTTTTACGCAGAATAGGTCTTATCTCAATAAGCGTTTCTCTCTCACTCCTTATGAGATCATCAACAACAGGAAGCCGAATGTAAAATTCTTCCATGTGTTCGGTTCAAGGTGCTTCATCTTCAACTCCAAAGAATATCGCAACAAGTTTGATGTTAAAGCTGACGAAGGAATTTTTCTGGGATATTCTCTTACTTCAAAGGCATACAGGGTTTTAAATAAACGTTCTAGAAGAATTGAAGAAACCTATTATGTGACATTTGATGACAATTTCGTCAAGAAACTAAAAACTACTGAAGAAGCAATTGGAGAGATTTTCTCTCAAATAGGTCAAGTCACAGCTACGATTGCTAATTTATTTGATAAGTTCGTAGACCTATTCGATGAACCTGAGAAAGCCACTCTCTCGGAAGCCAAGGCAGCAGACAACAAAATTGATCGTCTGAAGCAGATTGTCGAAGATGCAGCCAAACAAATGGGAGAAGGAGAACCAGTTCAAAACGAACCTCCTCAGCATGGCACTTCGGTTGAGGGGGAGAATCAATTCTCTTCAAATCAACAGGACTCACACTTTCAGGGGGAGAATCCAATCCCTGTAGCACCTGAAAGCCCAGCTACACCAGAAAGTCCTGTAGCACCCGAAAGCCTAGCTACACCCGAAAACCCAGCTACACCCGAAAGTCCTGTAGCACCCGAAAGACTGGCTACACCATAAAGTCCTGTAGTACCTGAAAGCCCGGCTACACCTAAAAGTTCAGTAGCACCCGAAGGTCCAAATCAACCTGAAGATCCAAATGATTCATCATCTGTCGAGGGGGAGAATTCTGATATGTTCTATGAAGATGATATTCAATCAGAGTTGGAAGAAATGGTCAATGCTGAATTGGATCCATCCTATGATCCAAACTTTCCTCCACTCACCAAATGGACCAGAGATCATCCTGTATCTCAGATAGTGGGTAATGTGTCTGAAAAGGTCCTAACCCGATCTCAAGTGAAGGCAAAGCAAACCTCCCTATTCTCCAAAGTAGAGTTCTGCATGTATAATTCCTTCGTATCCAAAGTTGAGCCAAAGACCGTCAATATTGCTCTTGATCATTCTGATTGGGTCCAGGCAATGCAAGATGAACTCAATGAGTTTCAAAGAAATAAGGTCTGGTGTCTCATTCCAACACCGAAAGATGCCTCAGTCGTTGGTCTCAAATGGGTATTCAGAAAAAAAAAATGGATAAGGAGGGTAATGTGATTCGAAATAAAGCTCGTCTTGTGGTGAAAGGATACTGCCAGGAAGAAGGAATTGATTACGAAGAAACATTTGCTCCGGTAGCTAGGCTGGAATCTGTTCGAATATTTCTTGCCTATGCTGCACACAAGAACTTCGAGGTCTACCAAATGGATGTGAAGTGCGCTTTTCTAAATGGGGAACTTGAAGAAACAGTTTACGTGGAGCAACCTCCTGGTTTCGTGAATAAACAGCAACCAAATCATTGCTACATCCTAGACAAGGCAGTTTATGGTCTGAAACAAGCACCTAGGGCATGGTATGAAACACTAACTAAGTTCTTAAAGATGTCTAAATTCAAACAAGGTTCGGTTGACCCAACCTTCTTTCGTAAAAAGGAAGGTAACCACCTTATGATAGTTCAGATCTATGTCGATGATATCATCTTTGGCTCAACGAATCCTAGCTTAACAGCTGAATTCAGAAAGCTGATGGAGACAAAATTTGAAATGAGCTCAATGGGTCCGATTAATTTTTTCCTTGGTTTAAACATTAGATAGGGACCCGAAGGCATCTTTATCAACCAGGAAGCATATACCAAGACTCTTCTTGCTAAATTCGGCATGATGGGAGATTCAAAGGTCAAAGTTCCTATGGCGTTCGGCACCAAGCTCACACTATCCTTGGAAAACCGGCAGTCAACATAACGCTATACCGCCAAATGATTGGTTCCCTGATGTACCTCACAGCTAGCAGGCCTGATATAATGTTTTATGTGTGCTATTGTGCTAGGTTTCAAGCGAATCCTCATGAACCACACATGCTTGCAGTGAAAAACATACTTCGTTATCTGAAGCGAACCACCTCTCTCGGTCTTTGGTATCCCTCAAATTCAGGTTTCTTTGTTCAAGCCTACTCAGATGCAGACGTTGGAGGATGTGGTTTAGACAAGAAAAGCACTACAGGAGGCTGTCAATTCCTCGACGGGAAGTTGGTAAGCTGGCAATCTAAGAAAAAAACATGTGTTTCACTGTCTACAGCCGAAGCAGAATATATTGCAGCCGCCTCTTGCACATCTCAAGTGATTTGGATCCAAAGCCAACTCCGGGATTATGGACTCAATATGAAAAAGATCCCTCTATATTGTGACTCAGAAAGTGCAATTAGGATCTGTCATAACCCCGTGCAACATTCCAAAACCAAACACATTGCATTGAGGTATCACTTCATTAAAGATCACGTGGAAGACGGAAACGTAGAGATTCGTTTCGTTCGAACTACTGATCAACTGGCTGACATCTTCACCAAAGCTCTTCCTGAAGCAAGTTTTAATAAAATTCTACAAGGACTATCTATGATGGAATCGGAGTCAGTACCAAAAACTCCTTCTCAAAACTAAAAATTGGAAGCGAAATGAACCGAACGTTCGGTCTATTTCGAGCTCGGTTCACGTAGATACCGAAATGAACCGAGCGCTCGGGTTCGGTCCCATTCACTTGTCTACGCTTATCACTTAAAGGTAGTTTCTACGGTTGTAAACTTATTTGTACCCTTATTTCTCAATTATTTCTCACTTATTTCCCAATTCTTTTTCATTTTCAAACATTTTTTTTGAAACCGAAATGAACCGAGCGTTCGGTCTATTTCGGGTTCGGTTCCAAAAAAAATTTTGTTTGTTTTATTTTTGTTTTTCCCTTTGAATCAAAAATTTCATAAAATCCAAAAATATTTTTCTTTACTTCCGCTCGTTTTTACCATTTGTGGATGATCAATGGGGCAGGTATTGTTCTCACACCTTTTACTAGTTAAGTGTCCCTAGAAGCATGTTGTTGTATGTTAGCCTCAACTGATTCTGAATAAAGCCTTATTGACTTGGTATATACAAACCTTGTCTTCCCAATTAGGCTACTATATTTATTCTAATCATGAGCTACCTTACTCTCTTCTCACATGAGATAAGAGTTTTCTGCTTGGTCCTTATTTTAACAGCAGAGGTACTTTGGTTTCTTTACACCATCTCCATTATTTTTCTCCATCCTATTCGCTTCATACACGTAACCCTTGAGACTCTCAGAAATTACCACTGAGGTTTATGGTTACCCAATTTCTGTGCTTATGATCTTAGCTTCGTGCCACTACGTACTAAGTGAAACCCACAATTCAATACCTACTATGCATTGACGGTGAACAATTAAATTTGCTCTAGTTTTCACTAATGAATTAACGAATTCACCCAAGTGGTTGTACCTTGAAATCTCTAATTTTTCTTTTTGTGTGATTCTTATGAAATTGTTAAATCCCATAACATTTATTCCCTTAGAATCCAGTTTCAATTTTTTGAGATTTCCCCTAAAAGTATTTTCAACATGTCACATAAATTCTCTTCACACCTACTCGTTCAACAGACCACATTGTTCTCACAAGTACTTCAGTCGATTTTTGTCTTATGTCAAGATCAGGAATTCTGAACTGAAGCGAAAGCCTCCCAAATTAGCCTTATTAAAAGATGCCTTTCAACACTTCTTAATTAGTGTCTAGTCGTAATTCAACGGGAAACCACACAAACACTTTAAGGTCTCTCTTGACTTTGAAGGAAGAGATTCGTGCCCGGGATCCACTGTTTCGTGTCTTTATTGACATCACAATTTCCCACATATGTGTTGCTTTATTTCTATTTCTTTTGACACTATATGCACGAAAATCTTTTTGATTTTCCATAAATCTGGTTTCGTTAATTACAAGCTATTTTTGGCTATGGGATGTAATCTTATAAAAGAGATGTGGTTAACAATGTTACACGTGGTTCTCTTGATCCATGATGACAGCTGATACTAAAAGGATAAGTTGCTGACTCAGCCAAACATCTAATCGGTTTGATATTTCAAACATCGCTTGATGGGAAGGCGTGTGAAGCGGAATCGTTTTTGATATTTCAAACGGCGCCTGATGGAAAGGCGTGTGAAACGGGACAGTCTTTCTCTCTCCTGCGTAATCATCGGGGTTCTAAACTGTCACGCATCAATCACCTATGGAAACACTTCGTTTTTTTAAGATTTGGGAACAGATTTTTCTCTCTCTTCTCACCACGGTATAAAAGGTAAATTCTACAGTCCTTTACCTCTTTACTGCACCAAATATTCAGAGAGCAAGAAAAGATTACTTTCTCCTACTGTTCATCATCTTTCCCAAAACCTTCTCTTCAATGGCAGACTCCTCTTCAGTTCATGCTACTTCTCACATTCTGCCAATCCGTCCTCAACAAAGCCTGATCATTGATCTCACCCCACAAGTTTACGATGCTTTCATGTTTCCAATCGTGGAATGTCTCAAGTATTCGCCACTGGTTCCAGCACTCACCAAAGTCGAACCTGTTCCAATGGAGTGTCTGTCGCAAATCTTCTCCACAGCCCACTATGACAAGTCTGTCGATCGAATCTTCTTCGACATTCGTGATAACAACTCCTCCATCTCCAAACAGTGATTTTGTTCGCTTTTAGGGTTTGAACCTGATGAGTCTAGGGTTAACCCTGAATCCATTCCCGTGGGACAGTTGTTCTCCATGTTTTACAACATGGGTTACACTGAAATTCTGACCACCGTTAGAAAGTTCAAGAAATCATGCTTACCTCCTCAGTGGAATGGCTTCTTCACTGTGTTGTTCAAAGGGCTATCGAAACGAAGTGCAGGTTCAGATGGGGCGAGTCAATTGTTTATGAAAATTCTCTATGGATTGTACCACGGCATCAATCTCGATTATGGATCGGTTTTATGGCAGCAACTGATTAAGAGCCTAGCGTCTACTTCTCGCCATTCAGAGATCTCTTATGCCAGATTTTGGACGCTAGTCACAAAGTGGGTGATGGACAAGTATCATGTCCCTATTGTTGCTGATTCTCCACTCTCCTTGATAGGAACTTTCCACACCACGAAGATCATAGTGTCTGATTCCTCCAAATTTCAGTTCGTTGGCTCAATCCCTGAGTCAATGTATGGGTGTGTTCCAAGAGACAGTCGCATCATCAGAACTTACAAGGAGTTTCGTCGCTCAGGTCCCAGAGAGCTCACTCCTGAAATGATTCAATCAATGCATGATGTTGATAGGCCTGCTCCCAGGGGAAAGAAACATAACAAGGGAAAAGACAAGAAGGTTGTCAAAGGAGCGAAAGGTCCTTCTCCAAAGAAACGCAAACCTTCCAAGGCTTCTCAATCCCCTCCACCAAAGAAGAGGAAGACTCAACCTAGGCGTAAGTTTATTCTTGCCTCCTCCTCCAGTGAATCTAAGGAAGAGAGTTCAGACTCAGAAGAGTCACTTCGAGGTAATACTCCTCCATGTTCGCCTACCCCTAAGGTACCTATTTCTTCTACACCTGTCTCTCCTCCCCCAATCTCCATCTCTATTTCCATTCCCCCCATAAACTCCACTACTCAAATACCACCCACCTCTATTCCTATACCACCTCCCATTTTCACCGACGCTACCACAACAACCACCGCTGGCGTTCAAACCAACGTATCTGATATGGGGTCTCCTACTACAGCACCCGAAACCACTCCCACTACCGAACATACATCCGCACCCGAACCTACTACCACAATCGAGCCTCCACCCTCGCCCTCATCTCCCGCTCACTCAGCATAAAATGATGAACCTTTTCTTGGAGGAGAGGACATGACGTTTGACTCGGTCTATTACAGTCCGTATCAAATGCAAAGTGATGATGACGATGATGTTGCAGTCACCAAGAAGCATCTCAAAGAGCTTCATGAGAAAATCGATTCTCTCATTGCTTCCTCCTCCTCTTCCTCTCGATCCACTATCTCAGAGGCTGCTCTTCAGGGGCTTCTTGATTCGTTCACCAAGGCTCATGAAGCCTCCATCAACACTTCCACTGCTGCTATTGACGCCTCAGCCAAGACGTGTGCTGTTGTGACCGAAAAAGTCAAAAAACTATTTGTTGATGCTAATTCTCTTTTGCAGTCTTTACAGGGAGCCACAGACTCCAATGCAGAGAAGCTTGACTCTCTTCTCAACAAACTGGCCACTTCAGTTGCCTTAGAACTACAGTCCTTTGCCAGTCTTCGTCAATCTCTCAACGATGACAACAAATTATTCCAGGCGACTGTTGAGGAGCGCCTGACTAAGCTGCAAGAAGACCTAGCTTCATAGAACTCGGTGATGGATGCTCTTGCTCGCAAGACCACTGCTCTCAAGGTCAAGAGTCTTCATCTTATCCAATCTGAAAAGGAAGTTGCATCTCTTCGATCTGAGCGTGCGGTTATTTCATCATGTGTTTCGGATGTTCACGCTGCTCTCTCCAACATCATCGAAGCCCATGATCCTATCCTGAATTACTCAGTGAGGCGCACTCTAGCAGAGAAGCTTGCTCCTGCCCTTGCCCTACTCAGCAAACTTGAAGGGCTTCTTGAGTTCGTGGCCCATTCGAAACAAAGGGGAGAAGATGTGTCTCAACCGCCTCCCACTTCCACAGCAACTAAAGCAACCGAACCTCCTCCAGCAGGTCAAACCTCAAGTTCGGGTGTCAAAGACAAAGGAAAGAAGATTGCTGAAGACAGTGATGATGATGATAATGAGACCATCGCTGATCTCTTAAAGAAACAAGGTCGGGATAAAGATGCTGACATGAGCGCTCACGTTGCTAGAGAGTTTGAGGGGAATGAACGAAAAATGAAGGAGGGTCATGATCTTCTTGAGAGTAGAAAAACTCTTTTTCCTCCGTGGACTCTCGAGAATCTTATAAAAGAAGCAATTGAAACTCCCAGCATCCTGTGGCTCGAACCAGTGATTTCCTTGGATCGGATCAATTCTGTCGACTCTCAGTTCAATATGCCACTGACCCGAAAAGCCTTCATCTTCCATGCTTTTGATAATGTTGCTGATCTCCCTCATCCTCATCCAAAAGTTGATAGGGAGCTTGTCGAATTCTATCTGAGGTTTGCTCAACCTCAGTATCAGACATGGAGCGCTCAGAAGATTGTCAACGTTCGGGTCCTCAAACCGTTTCGTGAGGGGAACTTCACGAACGTTCGGTTCAAAGTGCTGAGGGGTTCTGCTAAAACCGAACACGCTATATCACTTGCTGATCTTCCCAACCTGAATCCACATGATTGGATTATTTTGCATAATATCCTCCTAACCAACGAAGCTGAGTATGGTCCAATCATCGATCACTTCAAAAGGATTTTTGTATGCTACATTATGGAGGTTGCCAAGATGGATTAGGAGATCGCTAGCATCTTCAAGAAGAAGCCTACTATCTCTCCTGTTGGCTCTGCTAGTGATTTGAACATGATGCAGATGGGAAGAATCGACCCGAAATAGAATTCTGTTATGTTTACTAGGAACGAAGGCCAAAAATGCCTATTCGCCCTGGCAGATAAGCACGTTTACACCACTGCATGCTTGGAACATGTTCTGGGAGTCATTCATTGATGCAAGCAGAATTCAGTAGATGACAAGAAGTATTTTGATGACATGATCCAGTGGTACATTCGCTTCAGACAGACCATCCTTGCCCTAATTCCACGTCTGTTTGAAACCACTAAGAAAGTTCCTGCAGCTGGACCCAGCAAGCCGAAGTAATAGTCTCGCTCCAATTAACGCAAAGGGGGAGATTGTAGGGTCTGAAAGGTGTTGCGTCTTGGGCTCGCTCTTTAGTCCATTTTGTCTCCGGATTGGGCCTGTCCATCCGAGAGTTATATCTAGGGTTTTGTATTTATAGGTGCTTGCATGCATCTTAGTACAAAAGATTTAGATGTCGATTATTTCAAAGATATTATCTTTATCGTTTGTAACCCTATCAGCCTCTACAGCGGAAGTTCTTTATCGAGCTCTGCTGAGGCTTGAATCTATTGAATCATTCAACATATTTTGATACTACTCCTTTATAAGTGATCAAAATATTTCAAAAACTCTTTTTAAGTTATGTTGCTTCATAGTATAACAAAACTCCGTTTTTAAAGTACAAGCATAACTTACTAGTAAAATGAGTCTTTTTCAATAACAGTTCAAGTAAAACATTAGTAAAGTATAATAGGTATAGTTTAGGAAGATACTACTCCTTACTTTTAGTACAATGAAGCAAACAAAGAGTCAGTTCATACATGAGTCAGAACATACTCTATGAGAAACAGAACGAACATACTACATACTAGACAAAGAGAACATACAATACATCTAGTACATACAATACATATACAAGTATACAATAACATAAATGTGAACCACTGTTTCGAGGCATGGCATCACCTGTCATGGTTCGATTTGTATCCAAAGTCTCCTGGAGGGAGAGCATGAATTTGTGTATAGATCTATACTGGATTGACTATCCTACACCTTGTTGTTCGCTACAGTGGGACTTGCAAGTCTACGGGTGCCAAATGTCATTTCTTCCGACGTCTTTCAACCTTCGTGTTATTAGTCGATAGTATGGTGCAATAATTTCACATTATACCTTAAATAACAATTGGTTTAAGGTAGTAGGTACAGCAGTAGTTACTATAATTTTTGGTTATGTAAAAACTATATTTTTGGTTAGTGATAGTCACATTTGGGAAAATACACAACTTCTAAGTCAAATGCAAACTATTTTCGAGTTAAGATACTTATAAACTAGGGAAAACACACATTTTTACAAACATATATAACAATTGATGCCTTGGTAGAAGGCTACGTTTAGTAGAAAGTGACCATAATGCTAACCTTA
Organism: Lactuca serriola; assembly: GCF_051521515.1. Classification (NCBI taxonomy): domain Eukaryota; kingdom Viridiplantae; phylum Streptophyta; class Magnoliopsida; order Asterales; family Asteraceae; genus Lactuca; species Lactuca serriola. Next base: position 338,102,932 of record NC_136411.1, read on the forward strand.
TGATTCCTTAATGTATACATCAAAGGATATATATATATATATATATATATATATATATATATATATATATATACATATATCAATAGGATCTGACAAATAATAGGATGTGTGCTCTCCGCTTCACTTCCTATTCCTTGTTTGGTTGTGGGCTTGGAACAGATTCACCCAGTCTATTATCTATTTGATTATATATATATATATATATATATATATATATATATATATATATATATATATATATATATATGTTTCGTATACATTAAGTCATCATAAGGGTACCAGGTATGGGTCAATTCATAGGACATAAAGTCAATGCATAATTTTCTAGTACAAAACATATTTTCCAAATCAGAACTTTTGGTATACAAAACTAGAAACGTATCAGTAAAAGGTTTAATCCATTTTATTAAACCAGTATAAACTTAAAGGACCTTAGGTGATTAACTCTATACTACCTTAGTTTATACATCATGGTTATATATCATTAATTCCCAATAGGTAGTTGGATGTGTGTTTTCTGCCTTACTTCCTGTTCCTTGTTTGGTTGTGGGCTTAGCACAGATTCATTAAGTTAACTATCTATTCGAGATTAGATTATATATAGACAGTATAAACTAAGTGATTATAGAAGTAATCACTGTGGTCACCATTTTATTATAAGAAATAAGGGTTTTCTTAAAGAATCTTTTCATTAAATATAAAGGAACTATTACAATTAACTCCATGAGTAACAAGTGAATACACCAGGGTTATATACCATAATGATCAAACAAACAATGGGATGTATGTTTTTCGCCTTAGGGCAAATGTACACAATCGATTGTTTGTTTACTCTGAGTCTTATATAACTTGTATCTATTTAGTACTCATAGAAAGGATTGCAGAGTCATTTTTTACTTATCTTTCATTAAAGTAGGAAATATAGGATTTTCTAGAGGAACATGCGAACTTTTCTAAACAGAACATACAACTTACTACATTATTCAACTGCATTTTACAACAACTTTCTACAACTTACTTACATCACTAAAATCTTAGGAACTCACTAGTTTAATTGCTGATCAAATCTTTCAAAATAACTTGTATTCTCAGGAGACTAGTAGACAGGTACTCGTGCTGGGAACATGAAGATGGAGCATAAGAGCTTCAAGTCTTGTTTTGTTATTTGATTATGTATTCTATGTTGTGTGAACACACACATTGTAAACACTTTCTTTCTAATGAAATGGTTGCTCATTACTTTGCTTACTATGATGCATGTCTTGTGATACTAAACATGACATCCTCCACCCCCGAACGTTTCCGCCGTTCCGAATTTTGGGGTGCGACAGATTGGTATCAGAGCATTGTTTATAGTGAACTAAGTATATCAACCGATAAAAGATATACAACTATAAATAGAATGGGGCTTAAGTGCTCTGGATAATTATATATTTTAAGAACATTACGATAAGTTATAAAAATATACCTACTTGCTTATACATGTACATACTAGAACAAGTATCACAAGAAGAATAGAACATAAGAAGTTAAAGGTTGAACAATGTGGTCAAACCTGGACAGCTATGTAATCATAGCTAGGATCAATATAGCCTGATCAACTATATTCATTCGAGATGTTACCGACATGTGTTTGGGAGTGATGTGGTGTTGCAACGGAGTTAAAACTTGCCTAACACTATACAAGGGAATTCTAGATCAACTACATAGAGTTAGAATACTATAGGAGTATTCTATGTTACTATAACGCGATAACAAGTTTGAAGCATACCAAGTATATTACATTAAAATACTATAGGAGTATTTTAGGCTCTATATAAATAACTTATGTGATAACTTAAAAGACCCTTACAGATAGGTCTATAATCTTGCAGTGTATACTCCCAAGGTTATATATAATTGAGGTTTTATAGACTTAGAATTTGTGATCTACGCTTCACTACATGTTCCTTGTTTTGTTGTGGTTTTGGAGTAGGATCACTTATTCGAATGTCTATTTAATCTTGAATTTTATACAACTTGTATACATTGTACAGTTATAGAAGGACTCTATAAGGATCACCCCATAAAGTTACCTTTAATCTCATAGATTCTTTAGACACTTCCATTCTCGAACGACAAACCCAGATAGATGTAACCACTTTCTCATAACAGTCAACAAAAGAATCAAGGAGGAACAAGGGCAAGATCATGAGAAGTTTTCAAAGAAGGATCGACCGGAGTAACCAGAACGTCTTATGCGTCACACTAATAAATAATAATCTTGGTTAACTTGTTGAGTTAGTGGAAACACTACTCACATTATGTGTTAGGATTATTTTCCTTGCATGCAACTGGTAACAGTTATTCAGGTCACAGATATTCATTCTAGGATAGCCAATTCGAATTCATAAAGTTTATTCGGTATAGACTCTTTTATGAATTGTTTCCAGAACCTTGTAGAAGCCAGGACCAAATACATTCAGAACTAGGATAACCTTGTCTTTCAGCTTTCGGCTTATCTCCACTGCTATAGACTTATCCCATCTCATCTTTGTATTCTTTTAGAAAAGATGCCTCCACGTAGATCAAATAGACGCACTACTCCAATAACTCCAACTCAACCGCCACTACCTCTGCCACAATTCGATATTGCTGCTCTCCAAGCAGCGATATACTCTGCAGTGGCAACTGCTCTAGCTCATTTAGGCGAAAGTGGTACCTTCGGATCTGGTAGCGGTACCCACTTAGCAAACCCCGGTAATTCTCATGGACACCCAAGGGAGTGTTCGTAAAAGGACTTCATGAACTGCAAACCCCTTTTTCCTTTAATGGGAATAATGGAGTCATCGCTCTGATGCGATGGTTCGAGAAAACAGATTCAGTATTCGAAATCTATTCATGCCCAGAAGGGAGCAAAGTGAAGTTTGTTGCCTGCACCTTCTCCAATAGAGCCCTAACATGGTGGAACAACCATGTTAAGTCACTGACCCTAACAGTGGCTAACTCAATAGGTTGGGAAAACCTAAAAGAGTTAATGCTGGAAGAATACTTCCCAAGGGATGAAGTACAAAAGCTGGAACAAGAACTATGGGAGCTCACCATGGTCGGCTCAGACATAGTGGCCTACACTGACAGGTTTAGCGACCTGGCAGCACTATGCCCTGGGATGGTTACCCCAGAGAGCAAGAAGATAGAAAGATACATTTGGGGTCTAATTGCCCCAACCCAAGGTGATGTGTTGTCTTCTAACCCAACCACAGTTGATAGAGCCAAATGCCTGGCACAACGACTCATCGACCATGAAGTTCGCCATGGCGTAAAAGTCCTAGTTCCCGAGCCATCAAAGGGAGAGGACTATAATCAGAAGTCGGGGAATAAGAGGAAGAAGAAGCAAACAAAACAGGAACCCCTACAAGAGCAACAAGTGAGTATTATGTACGCCGCTACAATGCCTGCTACTCCAGCACCTGCCAGTAGGTATGTTGGAACCCTTCCAAAGTGTGGAAAGTGCAACTATCACCACACCGGAGTATGTCGGGAAATGCATTGTCTGAACTACCACAGAAAAGGGACACACATTCCATTTCTGTAGGGCACCGGCTCAACCGATCTCCCAAGTCCCCGGAGTTAAAGAAAACCAATCCTACTATGGCTGTGGTGAGACTGGACACTACCAGAGGGACTGCCCAATAATAAAGAACTCAGGCGCGGATGGACGCATTCTGATGATCACCGCAGGAGAATCAACCCCAGAGTCGTCAACGAGCAGCAGTGCGTTTTTGAAATAGTAATTACTTTAAAAATGAACTTATATTTATATAAGATTCAAACTTGGGGAAGACACTTAAAAGTAATCTTAATAACTCATGTATTGAAACAAGTCACAGTATCAAGGAGAACCAAAAGATCCATTCATAGAAGCTATGATGGCTTAGTATGTACATCAGGGTTGTGCATAAGTAAGATGTTGCAGACTTAGAGTGAGTAATTTCTCCTGAATTCCTGTTCCTTTTTTGGTTGTGGATTTGAGGCAGAGTTACTCATTCTACTGTCTTATTCATCTTAAATAATCATAACTTGTATATGACAGGCGATCGTAGTGGTACCGAGGAGGATCATGATATAAAGTATCATCGCCAGTTATCAAAGAACTTTCATTTGTATGTATGCGCACATAGCGGTACAATACGTAGGAGTGTTAACATCAAAGGGAAAACAGAAAGCACTAGAATATTTGCAAAGAGTACATTATCAAACACACTAGGAGTACATTGTCAACACACTAGGAATACATATTCGAGCACACTAGGGGCACAACATCGTATAACAGACGTTTGTTTCAAACCGGCCAAAACTTTGTTCAGTAAAGAGTCCGTTACTACCATTCGTCGTGAATCGGCGTGGTCCTCACCATACTAAGTTCATATGTTTCTATCGCCTCAATCGTCAAGTTCTCGAAACCTTCGTCATCCGTATCGACAGTCCGACCTAAACCTCCGTTTTATCTTTCATACTCTAAAACCTCAAAGTACTCATGCAAAGAGTACTTTGATCTCCAAAGCCTTGTCGTTAAATGCCCGCGGACCGTCACGAAATACCACTCGTCCAACAGACCAAGTTCGAGCACAGAGGCTATGGATGAAAACATCCACCTATTACTATTCGGCGTATACGTAAGGGTGGTATATGATTATGAATACGCAGATTTTGTATGTGTGCTTCCGCCCTATCTCTTGTCCCTTGTTTGGTTGTGGACCGGGGGCAGAGTCGCACATCCGACCGTCTTACTAATCCTAATCATATACGACTTGTATACACGAGGTAATGATAGATGGACCAAGTACGAATCCTATCATGAACACCAGGGCAAAGTTGCCAGGTCTACGAGTGGGTATTCTTCAAATCAGAGGAGCACAACCCCAGTGGTACTGTAAGAAAGCTAATTTCGGACGAAATTCAATCTAATGGGGGGATGATGTGGCAATCCTAAATTTTATTAAAATTTTGCCTTGTAAAGCTCAGCCAGTCAACTCAACTGAGTGTCAGACTCATTTCTGCTATCGTTTAGCCTTGTTTAGAGTCCGTTTGAAGGTTCAAAGTTCAGTACATTCAAGCATTGAGTATAGGATTGCGTCGCGTACACTTCTAGAACCAAAAATCAAGCCGTACACTCCATTTGACGAAGTGTACGGCCGCACACCCATGTTGGGTCGTACACACCCCTCCTTAAGTATGTTATCCCTTCATTTCTAAGCCATTCTTCAGTTTTCAAGTCAAGAACATCGAGTTTTTTTCTCAACTATCATCCCGTCTTTCATATTGATCTTCAAAAGTGGTAAGTGTTCTTCTCTTGATTTGTTGTTACACTTCATCTCCTAGTTACACACTTTGATTTCACCCATTTAAATCATCGTTTGGTTAAATCTTCAAATCTTCATCCATTTCACCAAGAACACACACTTGTTCTTGGTGATTTTGAGCCTTCTTGAGCCTCCAGATCGTAAGTACTCTTTCCCTTTGCTTGAATCTTGCTTAGAACACTTGATTTAGTCTTAAAAAAATGCCCATAACTCATTATCACATGGTGTGTGCAGCTGCACACACAGGTGTGGTCGTACACCCCTCAAAACACCATGAAAACACCCCTAAAGGCTTCTATATTGTAAGTACCATTCCCTAAGCTTATTACTTACTAGATATAAGCCTTAGAAAACGTCCAAACCATGTTCATCAAGGAGTGCGTAGCCACACACACTTCATGTGGCCGTACACCCCTTTGTTTAGTGCTTAAGGGTCTCCAAAGTGCCTTTCTAGCTTCACCACTTGTTGAACAATCGTCCCACAAGCCTCCCTACCTTTGGAAAACACCCCTAAAGGCTTCTATATTGTAACTACCATTCCCTAAGCTTTTTATTTACAAGATATGAGCCTCGGAAAACGTCCAAACCATGTTAATTAAGGAGTGTGCGGCCGCACACACTTCATGTGGCCGTACACCCCTTTGTTTAGTGCTTAAGGGCCTCCAAAGTGACTTTCTAGCTTCACCACTTGTTGAACAATCGTCCCACAAGCCTCCCTACCTTTGGAAAGCACTTTTGTGCACTCATTACTATGAGTGTGTGGCCGCACACTCCTCAATATGCCCGTACACTCCCTTTTATTAAATCACATGTGATTCCAACACTTGGTCAAAGTGTTTCCTAGTCCCGTAAGGTGTTTCCTTGCATTTGGTTGCTTCCAAACACTATATTTATTTCATTATATGCCATTATATTTCATTTAGGCCTCATTAAGTCTCAAGACTTCATTCGTGGAGCTTCTCATCCTTACACACATATTCATTCGAATCACCCACATCAGGTGAGTTCATACCCCATAATGAATATTTTAACTGTTTTAAATGCTTTTAAGGGGGGAATACAAGTTGAACACAATGATAATTGTGTAAATTTTTGTTATATACATCTTTCAAAAGATTGCTTATGTCCTTTATAAGTGACCAAATCATTTCAAAAACTCTTTTTAAGCTATGTTGCTTTATAGTTTAACAAAACTCCATTTTTAAAGTACAAGCATAACTTAGTAGTAACATGAGTCTTTTCAATAACAGTTCAAGTAAAACATTAGTAAAGTATATTAGGTATAGTATAGGAAGATACTACTCATTACTTCTAGTACAATGAAGCATACAAAGAGTCAGTTCATATATGAGTCAGAACATACTATATGAGAAACAGAACGAACATACTATATGAGAAAGAGAACGAACATACTACATACTAGACAGAGAGACCATACAATACATCTATTACATACAATACATATACAAGTATACAATAACATAAATGTGACCACTGTTTCGAGGCATGGCATCACCTGTCATGGCTCGATTTGTATCCAGAGTCTCCTGGAGGGAGAGCGTGAATTTGTGTATAGATCTATACTGGATTGACTATCCTACACCTTGTTGTTCGCTACAGTGGGACTTGCAAGTCTACGGGTGTCAAATGTCATTTCTTCCGACGTCTTTCAAACTTCGTGTTATTAGTCGATAGTATGGTGCAATCATTTCACATTATACCTTAAATAACAATTGGTTTAAGGTAGTAAGTACAGCAGTAGTTACTATAATACAACACTACAGTACTTTATTATTTTGCCATTGCATTCACATTGTGATCTTCTCACATAAAGGTCATGTAAAACTATATTTTTGGTTAATGATAGTCACATTTGGGAAAATACACAACTTATAAGTCAAATGCAAACTATTTTCGAGTTAAGATAGTTATAAACTAGGGAAAACTTACATTTTTACAAACATACATAACATTTGATGCCTTGGTAGAAGGCTACGTTTAGTAGAATGGGACCATAATGCTAACCTTATGATTCCTTAATGTATACATCAAAGGATATATATATATATATATATATATATATATATATATATATATATATATATATATATATATATATATATATATATATATATCAACAGGATCCAATAGATAATAGGATGTGTGCTCTCCGCTTCACTTCCTGTTCCTTGTTTGGTTGTGGGCTTGGAACGGATTCACCCAGTCTATTATCTATTTGATTATATATATATATATATATATATATATATATATATATATATATATATATATATATATATATATGTTTCGTATACATTATGTCATCATAAGGGTACCAGGTATGGGTCAAGTTGTGACAACTCAGAATTTTCATTCGTACAAACTCTAAAGTTAATCACTTCAATTAAAAGTCAATTACATTTTTATATAATTATTAGCCAATTTAAAAGTCCGTTTGAGTCTTATAATTATTTATTCTTCAAACGAACGAAGGAAAGGAAGTACCGTCTCGGGTCTTGAAGTAGTAAACCCACCCAATGCACCCTAATAAAGAGTTCAGGTCCAAACTTTTAGAGTTTGGTCCGTAAACTCTTTTGTGGCCGTGAACTCATGCCTTAGGCATGACTTTAATCCCCAAACTCCTTATTTCTCACTTCCACCCTCATGTTTACTCCCCGTTCTCTCTCAATTATCATCTCGTTCTTCGCCCGATCTTCCGAAAACGTAAGTGTTTCTTGACTTGATTTGTTGTTATACCCAATCACCTAGTGTTTATACATCATTTCATCCATTCATTATTGCTTTTCAACTAGATCTTCAAGTGTTCTTCAAAACACCAAGAACACACACTAGTGTTCTTGGACCTTAAACACCCAATCGAGCTTCTATCTTGTAAGTACACTCGCCCTAGCTTCTTGTGTGCTTAGTATGATCTTAATAACACTTGAAAATCACCAAGAATCATAAGAAAAAAGTAGTTTACGGCCAAGGATGTTCTTGGGTCGTAAACCCCTCTTAAGGTGGCTAAATGGACCCTAGTTCCTTCCTAAGCCTTGGATGCCAACCTTGATCCTTCCTAGATGTATTTAAGACCTTAAACAACAATCAAAACAAGTCCCCATAAGAGTTTACAGCCATGAACACCTAAGTAATTGGTCCTTAGTTCGTGAACTCTACAAGGTAGTGTTAGTGTGCACCTAATGTTTTCCTAAGGCTTGTACTTGATCATCAGATGCTCAATCATGACTTGTAAGACCTCAAAACACAATTTGTCACTTAGTACCATGCTTTTACGGCCATAAACTCATGGGGAAATGGTCATGGGCCGTAAACTCCATAAAGAGTGGTCCTTGGGCCATAAACTCCAATGCCATGCCATACAATCCCTAGATGCAACCCTTTGGTACCTGTAGCACTTGATTCAAAGTGTTTCCATGTCCTAGGGTGCCTTAACTTGATTAATTAGTTGTTAAGTGTCTAATTGGATATATATATATATATATATATATATATATATATATATATATATATATATGTCTTTATATGTTATTAGGATCATTGTGTGTGTTTAACTCTTCACTTGACACCAAGCACTTGTCCGACACTTCCATACGATCCGCTCACTACACGTGAGTTCATACCCCTTAATTAACCTTTAAATGTTTCTAAATGTTTATAAATGCTTTTATGGGGGGGGGAATACAAGTTGAATCATGCTAGTTAGTACATCAATCACGTGTGATTAATAACTAGCATTCAAATGGAATTACTACATTTTTAGCTGTTTTACCAAACAGATTACTTCAAATGACTTTCTCAAACGTTTTTACATGTTAAAACTCCTTATCAAACTGTCTTGCATACTGTATGTTTCCTTTCAAACTCTGTTACTATTGTGTTTCAAACAAAGGTTTTCTTATGCTTAAAATTGTTCTCATCAAACAAACTGTTTTCAAATTGTTTTACAAACTGAAATCAAGTCATCATTTCTTAGTTATTAAACTTTTCAAAGGTTTTACAAAACTTCTTTTATACTTTTATATTGTCAAACGCATGCCCATATATGTATAGTTATATAAGTAATATTTAAAGGACTAAGGACGGCTAGCTCACTTTATTTCCTTTTCCTCGTTGGTATGTGGCCTTAGGGTATCGGTTATTCATCCGAATGTCGTCTAAATATTAGTTATATATCATGTATACATATATAGACATAAAAGTTCCATTAGTCAATTCAGTACCTTTGTGTAGCAAAGGCATACTTCGGTTATACACATACATTACTAGTAGCTATAATAGGTATAGTTAGGAGATACTACTTACTATTCTAAGTACAAGGAATCACACAAGAGTCAATTTATTCATGAGTCTATACTAAATACAATACATACTATATAAAGAGATACAATTACAAAAGTACAATTACATACATACTAATACAATACATACGTTATAGAGATACAATACCCGATAACATAAGAGAACACACAATAAAGGAATACATAGAGGAAGATACAATACATGACAAGGTGCTATACCATGGAACAATTACAGCATCTAACTATACCAATGAATCGCTAACGCATTGTTCTAAACAAAAGGTGATAGTTATATTGGGTATACATGATCATAATAATGTGGATGTTCACGGCTTGCAATCATCGCAAGGGTCGCGTTTGGTTCTCAGAATCTCTTGACAGAGGAGCGTTTAGTATGGGATCTAGCCATCACATTATACCTTAATACTCAATTAAGGCAATTAGTACAATAGCAGTCACTTAATACAATACTACAGTACTACATTAATTTACCCCTTTACATTTATTTGGTGATTACTTCACTTAAACATTAATGTACAAACTATATTTTGATAATGATCGTTACACTTGGGAAAATTACACGTTTTTACAAGAAGCAAACGTACAAAACAGTCGGGTCTTGGTAGAAGGCTACTTTCAAAACAGTCGGTCTTGGTAGAGGGCTACTTTCAAAAAATTCGAGTCTTGGTAAAAGACTACTTTTTCTACTAGTAGGAAATATGGGATTTTCTAGGATTTTCAGACGTTTACTATTACTTACAAAATTTTCGTACTTATAAAAACTTGTCTTCAAACATTTACAACTCTTTCCTTTACAGTTTATACAAGTCAAAGACACATAAATACTTATGAATTCACCAGCTTTATTGCTGATACTCGCTTTCAAAATAACTTATATTCTCAGGTCACAAATAGACAGGTACGACGACCAGGTTTTGTGAAGACGGAGCAGTCAAGACTCGTCTCTTTTTTTTAGTATTCATTATGTTGTTTTATACTATGAAAGAACACACTTGTAATTAAAATTATACTATTAATGCAATGGACGATGTTGCTGCTTGTTTACTACTTTGCATTGTTGTGATACTTTACTAGACGTCCTCCGCCCCAGAACGTTTCCGCCGTTCTTGGTTTTGGGGTGTGACATAAGTCATAGGACACAAAGTCAATGCATAGTTTTCTAGTACAAAACATACTTTCCAAATTAGAACTTTTGGTATACAAAACTAGAAACGTACCAGTAAAGGTATTAATCCATATTATTAAACCAGTATAAACTTAAAGGACCTTAGGTGATTAACTCTATAATACCTTAGTTTATACATCATGGATATATATAATTAATACCCAATGGGTAGTTGGATGTATTCTTTCCACCTTACTTCCTGTTCCTTGTTTAGTTGTGGGCTTAGGGCAGATTCATACAATTAACTATCTATTCGAGATTAGATTATATATAGCCATTATAAACTAAGTGATTATAGAAGTAATCACTGTGGTAACCATTTGATTATAAGAAATAAGGGTTTTCTTAAAGAATCTTTTCATTAAATATAAAGGAAATATTACAATTAACTCCATGAGTAACAAGTGAATACACCAGGGTTATATACCACAAGGATCAAACAAACAATGGGATATGTGTTTTCCGCCTTTGGGCAGATGTGCACAATCGATTGTTTGTTTACTGTGAGTTTTATATAACTTGTATCCATTTAGTACTCATAGAAAGGATTGTAGAGTCATTTTTACTTATCTTTCATTAAAGTAGGAAATATAGGATTTTCTAGAGGAACGGGTGAACTTTTCTAAACAGAAATGGCCACTTACTACATTATTCAACTACATTTTATAACAACTTTCTACAACTTACTTACATCACTAAAATCTTATGAACTCACCAGCTTAATTGCTTATCAACTCTTTCAAAATAACATGTATTCTCAGGAGACTAGTAGACAGGTACTCGTGCTAGGAACATGAAGATGGAGCATAATAGCTTTAAGTATTGTTTTGTTATTTGATTATGTATTCTATGTTGTGTGAACACACACATTGTAAACACTTTCTTTATAATGAAATGGTTGTTCATTACTTTGCTTACTATGATGCATGTCTTGTGATACTAAACATGACGTCCTCCACCCCCGAACGTTTCCGCCATTCCGGTTTTGGTGTGCGAAACGAGATGCAGGAGTTGTCTACACAGCTGCAAGAGTTTCTAGACAAGGTATTTATCAGGCCGGGTAGTTTGCCATGGGGAGCCCCGATCCTGTTTGTGAAGAAGGACGGGTCACATCGGATGTGTATAAACTACCGGGAGCTGAATAAGGTAACAGTGAAGAACCGTTATCCTCCCCCGAGGATCGATGATTTGTTTGACTAACTATAGGGTGCATCTGGGTTCTCCAAGATTGATCTATGATCGGGTTATCACCAAATGCGATTCAGGGACGAGGATGTGCAGAAGACAGCTTTTAGGACTTGCTATGGTCACTATGAGTTTGTGGTGATGCCGTTTGGGCTCAATAATGCTCCATCCACGTTCATAGACCTCATCAATCGTGTGTGCAGACCGATGTTGGACTGGTCTATGATAGTTTTCATTGATGACATCTTGGTTTATTCCAAGACTCAGGAGAAGCACGAGGAGCACCTGGAGGAGGGGTTGGAGACACTGAGGAGGGAGAGAATTTTCGCAAAGTTCTCCAAGTGTGAGTTCTGTTTGCGTGAGGTATAGTTTCGGGGGCACCTTGTCAACCAGAAGGGTATTCTGGTCGATCCGGCCAAGATAGAGGTCGTGATGCAGTGGGAGGTTCTGAAGTCTCCAATTGAGATTCGGAGTTTTCTTGGTTTAGTGGGTTATTATCGGACATTCATCCAGTATTTCTCCAAGATCGTTGTCCCTTTGACCCGCCTGACCAAAAAGTCGGTGACATTCCGCTTGGGTCGTGAGCAGCAGGCTGCCTTCGAGACTCTCAGACGGCGATTATGCGAGGCTCCGATTTTGACTTTGCCGGAGGGCATCGATGATTTTGTGGTTTACTGTGATGCTTTGATCATGGGCATGGGTGCGGTTTTGATGCAGCGGGGTCATGTGATAGCTTACGCTTTGAGGTAGTTGAAGCCTCACGAGGCTAACTATCAGACGCATGATTCAGAGTTGGGGGCTATGGTTTTCGCCCTCAATATTTGGTGGCATTACCTCTATGAGGTCTGTTGTACCATTTACACAGACCACACGAGTTTGAGGTACCTCATGGATCAACCGAATCTGAACATGAGGCAACGTCAGTGGTTAGATGTGGTGAAGGATTTCGACTGTGAGATCCTTTAGCACCCAGGCAAGGCCAATATGGTGGCCGATTCCCTGAGCTACAAGGTAGTGGTGGCTTCGATTTGAGATATATGTCTGAGGATGACAATGATTCCTCCATTACTGGAGCAGATTAGAGAGGTGCAGGTTGAGGGCTTGAAGGATGAGCGCCGGAAGTGCGAGCTGATCATAAGCCAGGTGGCCTCATTCGATTATGACAATCGTGGGTTGTTGACCCTGCATAGGAGGGTCTAGGTTCTGTACTGGGGCGGAGTATGACAGGTTCTGATGGATGAGGCCCACAAGTCGTGGTTCTCCATCCATCTCGGTGCGAAGAAGATGTATCGGGATCTTCGCCCTGATTACTAGTGGCCCTATATTAAGCGGGATGTAGCATAGTATGTAGAGCAGTGTTTGACCTATAGGAAGGTCAAGGCCGAGCACCAAAGACCCCACGATAAGATGTAGCCGCTAGAAATTCCCATGTGGAAATGGGAAGATATCTGTATCATCCCAAAAATACAAGCCAAAAATTTCATTATTAAATATGTTATTATAAAACCAACAGTATAATAAAACATCCATAATATCATGTCATGTCAAAACCAAAGTAGAAATAATCGAAACACAATATCATGAAACCATATCAGAGTGTAATCCCAAGGATATCGTATGCGGAAAACATAGTGTGATGCGCTGCGATCGAGCCGGCTCCTGTCCTTTGAAAACAAGGTACCTGAAACCAAAACCGAAAATCGTAAGCACGAAGCTTAGTGAGTTCCCTTATCATACCACATACCATACAATCACATATTTTCAGGCATATTTGGGTGGCCGACCTACCCTGCTGAGCATACCGGCGTGCTCAACCTACCGCATTGTTAGGCATACCGGGGTGCCCGACCTACCCCATGTCAGGCATAACTAGGTGCCCGACCTACCCCTTCGGTATCTTTCAACCGGTAACCAGGAGCTTGCCTCCCCTTTGGTATCTTTCAACCGATAATCGGGGACTATTTCACCCCCTAACACTACCACACAAAAGCATAGCATAAACACATAATCATATACTGCCTAGCATATCTGGGTGCTGGCCTACCCCTTCGGTCCTTTCGACCGGTAACTAGGGACTATTTCACCCCTACTACTACCACATAATATCATATAACATATATCATAATCTGTCTAGCATAGCTGGGTACTAATCTACCCCTTCGGTCCTATCGAACGGTAACCGGGGACCATTTCACCCCCTACTACCAGTATCACATAACATCATATCATGCTAGCACATACACATAACATGTAGTAGCAAACATAGACAATTATCACAAAGACAATCATCTAACAACAACTCCTACTGGTGGGCCGGCATTGTGGCCGTAGACCCACCACTACTGGAGGTAACTCACCTCACTCTGCTGAAGTCCCGTAGACACAACCCCAAACTGCTGAAGTCCCGCAGACTCAACCCCAGCTGCTGGAAGACAGATTCCCAAACTGTCAATACCAAAATAACACCCAATTAATAATTGGGTCCCAACACATAATCATAAATACATACTTGGATAATTACTATGTTACCCCAAGCTTGGCTATTTAATCCCAAGGCACAATCCATAGGCCCAAATTCAACTAAGAATCAAAGCCAACAAATGGCCCAATTTTCCAAAGTGGGCCCATACCCTATATGGTCGTATTCTAAGGCCCAACCAAAAGTCTAGTCCAACATTTGGTATTCTAATGGCCCAATATCATATAATCATTAAGGCCCAAACTATGGCCCATCTATGGCCTAATTTTCCAAATTAGGCCCAAGTCCTCTCATGTGCCTTATCATATAGCCCATCTAATTACTTTGGTCCATTAACTTGTTCTTGGTTGGCCCATTATTATCTCAATCATCAAAGCCCACTAAAAATGCCCAAATTAAGGCCCAAGTGAAATTAGGGTTTCACATAAAATGATGATTACAGTTAAGTTTCCTACTTAACCCATTAAGGACTTAATCCACTAAGGACTTAGTCCATTAAAATATTGCTTAGATTAATTTTTGCCAATGATTATTATTTAATATCTCCAGTTATTAAATAATTCCCATGTGTCCCGATTAATTCTCCAAATTAGGGTTTTATTGGCATTATGGTTTTTCCAACCCAAATACTAGCCCATTTATCAATTTGTTGGGCTTTTAGGTCAATTAGGGCTTTATTAGCCCATTTATCATTAAGTCCATTAGGGTTTTCGCTAAGCCCATTAGGCTAAATTAGGCCCATTAGGGATTTTTAGTCCCTTAATCTACATCCAAACGAGTCACGATCCAACAAGGCACACCGCCACCCGACACGACGGCTGGTGGTGGCAGCCACCACCCTACGGTGGTGGTTTGAGTTTCTTTTCACTATTATTCTTTGTAGTTACATTTTACAATGCTAAAACCCCAAATAATCACACACACACACACACACACACACACACTAATACAAACACATATACACAATAACCTAGTGGTGGCCGGTGGTGGCACGTGGCGGCAGCCACCATCCTATGGTGGTGGTTTTCTTCAATTTCCGGCCAAGATTACAACTCCACAACTTCAACCTCAAAATATATGCAATGGCACCCTACTACTCGCATACAACCACCCATCCACGGTGGTTGTTGGGTGTGGAGAAGAAAGAGTGATGGTACCCACCACGGCTGGCGACATGGTGGTTCTCCTTGAGCATTTATGTCCAACGAGCAGCCCTTTACACGCCATGGAGGAGCAGCAACACACACACACACACAAACATGACAGCAGCAGCAGCGAAAGACGTTCGCTCGCTAGCAAGTCTCCGTCGTCGACGGTGACAAGAGCTACGTTTGACATCAGCGGCGGCAGCAGAAGCTTCGTCTTCAGCGGGCGGCGCATCGGCGGGTCGTCACAGAGCTACGAGCGAAGAAGAACAAGTAGGGAAGGGTGGTACCAGCGGCGGCAACGCAGTGGGGACAGCGGTCGATCGCGGTTTTGCCGGTAACAGGTTCGTGGTTGGCTTTGGTTGCTGAACGACTTCATATTGGCGACTAGTGAGGTCATGGTGACGGCTCAACATCTTCAGCGGAAACACTGTGGTGGTATTCGGTGGTTGACTACCGTCGGTTGGGAAACAACATGCTCGTCGGACTCGTTGATCGGAACCACGAAGAAAGGTGGCGGCTAGAGAACTCCAATGATGGCGGCTACACTCTTTAAGTTAGGGCTAGGGTTTGATGGGTGGGGATCTATCCCTCCCTTCCCCTTCTCTTTCAAAATAAGCCCATAAATTACCATTTAAACCTTGCTGTTAGGTCTGAATCTAGATCTTTTACTACTAATCAAACAATCACAAATCGAGAATAACAATAAGATGAACGAAAATTGAGCTTGCACACGTTTATATCAAATAATCGTCTGGTACAACTCAAACACTAGCCGTAAGCTGACTGGCATCCAACCATACAAATGACCAACTCCTAGCCCTTATATACTTGTCTAGATAGCAAACGGAGTTTGCGGCCGTAAACACGTTTACGGCCGTAAACGTGTTTACGTTCGTGAACATGACAAAACAGTAAACGACTCTAAATAACTAAAAAGTACTATTACAGACTCATAACCAAACAAATCACATAGAAAGCCTAGCCCAAACCATTTATCAGACCCTTCAATCTCCCCTTGGTTTGGTGCTAGCATGAATTCAGTCCTTCTCGACGACCAACACATCAGATCTCCCCATTGCTCCATTCCACATCTTCTTCTCAATAATTTGAGCCACCATCACCGTATATTCTTTCACAGCGGACTCAAATATTGATTCAGCCACCACAATCTGTTTAGTAGCAAGATGATGTATGTCCCATTTGTGAAATTGAAGCAGGTCTCTTTTCTCATAGAGACGGATGCAATCTTCCTTTAACTTGATGACCGCAACATTCGTGGCTTCATCATACACCCAATAAAGCATGGATGCAAGAGAACAATCAGGGTAATTTTGAAGAACAGGGACTTGCTTAACCTGAGCCATAGCAGGCCACATCACTGACGTAATTGGCTGTTTTGTCGAGGTATCAAATACCTTGGAGTGAACCTTGACAACAGACTTTGTAGTCTTCATTGACAGAAACCCCTTGGCCACTTGATCTTCCAAGAAAGATTTGAACTGACTGGCTTTGGGATTTCCTGATGGATTTGAAAAGGGAGCTTTGGATAGCTCAATAAGGTCAACCTTAGTAAAAGACTGAAAATCATGAGCATCCTTGTATAGTTCCTTATTCCCGCTCTTCCTTCTCACCATAAACATGTTCTGCGTGTCATGGAATCCCCACGAAACGATTCTTGACCTATCACCATAGACATCCCTAAAAGTTTGATTGCTAAGATCGGTAAGAGTAATTCGTGGCTGATCCTAGGGTGCCTTATGATCTACGCTTCTTTTGAAAAGCCATTTGCCTTTGTCATCCTTGGTAACAGCCTTCTTCTTCTTCTTCTTGGAACTCTTTGAAGCACCTGCCATTGGAGCTTGTTCAGGTTCCACTTCAAAGTGATCCACAATGATGGGAGATCTGATCGGTTGAGAGGTAGTAGGAGCATCAACACTAGGAACGACTGGAATGGGGGGATCTACATATAGTTCTTCAACATTTGACTTAAATTCATCACCGAATTTGTCTTCAAGTTTCTTTTGTAACTCCAGGAAGTTGGCAGCCAAGTGACCATATTGTGTTTGAAGGTCAGCAATTTTCTTAGTCTTCATAACATTGTCTTCGCGAAGCTCGGCCACTTAGATACTGTGTTCTGTATTTTCAGATTGAAGGTCTGCGACCTTGATGACTAGCTCTATATTCCTTTGATCAAGTTCAACATTCTTTCGATTAAGAACGTCAATCTAACTTTGGAGTCCATGGAGTGAAGGGGTGTCTTCTCTAGAGTCATCACCTCCAATGAAAATTCCTTTTCCACGAGATGGTGGCGTAGAGAATTGTTCTTCTGCCAATAGCCTGACTAGCTTAGCTGAGGCATCATCGAGATATAGTCTGGGAGGAGAGGAATCTGGTTGAAATGAGGAACCACCGGTCTCAAACACAGAGCTGGGACCATCATTTATGGGTTCAGTAGAGACTATAACAGGTGTGATTGTCGGCGGAGATGTAGCACTTTGAGTCGTCGTACTCTGAGTTTCTAGTCTCAGAACGAGTCAGCGTTGCTTGTTTGGAGGACGAGTGGCTTGTGTGGCGGTGAGATCATCTTCCATTGGCATAGATGTAGGTAAAGCAGTATCAAGGGGAGGAATCCCTGATATTTTCACCATAGGAGTTGTTATATTCGCCTCTGGATTGGAAACAGGAAGTGCAGTTACAAAAACGTCTTCTTCTTCCCTTGTCTCAGTTGTCACATGAACAACTTCATTGACATTGTCGAGCAAGTTGTTGAGGTTTACTCCAGTCAGATAATCATCATTGCTACCAAAATTCAATGGGATATCATCCTTATCAAATCCCGTGAGGTCAACATCCTCAAACCCTTTATCATCGTTTCCCGTTCCCTCGTTGTAGTTACTATGTACTTGAACAGATTGTAATTCGTGTTCGCTATCGACTTGAGCTTTTGGATCTGGGGTCTCATTATCTTCGTGATCTGAGACAGTGATGATGAATTCAGAAGACACTCTTTCAGATGAAGTCGGCTCAGAAAGAGTTTTCTCAGAAGTTCCATGAGATTCAGAAGACTCATTAATCTCTGCAAACTGCCCGAACTTCACCAGAGGATGCAGACCTTGAAACACGACCTTGCCCTTTCGATTTTGTTTGATAAGGCCAACACTGTGAGGACCCAAGGATTTTGTGTCCATCTTATCACCATCTTTGACCATATCGGGGAATTGGTCATCAATGAAAACTTGAATAAATATGGGATACATCAAAAACGCATCTCTATTTCCCCGAGTCATGGCGCCAATGTTCACCAGGAATTCATCAAGGACATACTTTGAGAAATTGAACTTGTTGCCGGCGGCCAAAGAAACGATTGCTCCTGTATTCCTAATGGAGATCTCATCTACTCCTGATCTCCTTCCTGACATGCAGCTGATGAACACATGAGCCAAGAAACGCCAGTAGGGAGGCAGAAGCTTCTTCACGGTTGGAGGATAAGAACCCTCGTATCCCATCCTGTCAAGGATTCGAGGTATTTCTTCAGCTTCATCTTCAGTGGGATAATCTGGTTCATCAAGGATTAACAAGGTGTCTCTGATATACTACTCTGAAATTCTGATCTTGCAATTTTGCACCACTGCTTCAATAATCAGCTCTTTATTCACCTTTGTCACCTTGGTTGATCTCCAGAATTCTTGAATAAGGTTCTCATAGATAACAGGATTCACCGTGATGGCGTGAGCCAGGAAGCATTCTCGTAGTCGGTACATCATGGACATAAAGTCTTTGTGGGCCACCGGTGGATCATCCAATACGATGGCAAGGTTATGCATCTCAGCAACTTTAAGATACGCCATTTATCTGCATTAAATGAGCCAAGTAAGAAAACAAAGTATTTAAAAATAAAAGGCTCAAAGTTTTCTTAATTTTGCAAATTAATATTGACTAAATAAAAGCACTAATAATAAATCAGCAAGAGTTTACGGTCAAACAAGGTCAAAGACGGTTTACGGTCAAACTTGGTCCACCGACCGTAAACTGGGTTTATGGCTGTAAAGCCAAACCGAGTTTATGGTCGTAAGGCCAAAAGCTGTTTATGGTCGTAAGGTTACAAGAGGAGTTTATGGTCCATGAGTTTACGGTCCAAGAATATCCCGAAACCGTAAACTCCGATAAACTGTAAACTCAAATTACTCCTTCGATTTGCAGTCGATTCGAACAACAAAATACAATTTCATGGTCGGATTTGACTTACCTACAACGTGGACTAACTAATTTCAAGAAAGCTAACACGTGATTTTCGAGGATTTGAGAGAGGGGGGGCAATTTACGGTTCTGAAGAGAGGAGGCGGTAAAAGAGTTTACAGGAGTAAACTCTCTCTTATATACTACTTGACTCTTCGACTTCCCTCACACAGTTAGATTATCAGTCCAATTCCAAATAGAATTTCAAAAATAAAACTTTTTGAGGATTATTAAAGTAAAAGTAAAAACTGAAAAAAAAATATCCTAATTTCAAAAATTTTAAAAATTTGACACTTAAGAATAATTAAAAAAAATAAAAATAATGAAAAATAAAGATAACCTCAAAAATAAAATAAAAGAAATTTTTAACAAAATAATACGCATAAGTAAACTCTTGACTTCGTCTTGTGATATTGGGATCAAAGTTGTTAGATAACCTTTATCCACTTGTCGGTACCTTTCATATTCATATCTTTGTCTGGTCGATCGTCGATATTGTGATCCACTTAAACACGAAAAATTGTGACAATTTTAGGACATACTAATAATTGTAAGACAAAGTGATCCTAAGATCCTAGATATTATATATGATCCTAATTCCTAAGATACTATACCTTAGGGACCATTCATCTGACGACGACCAGGGATATTGTTGTCCACCTAAATTGAGCAGCGAGATTTATAGACAATCTTTGAGTGTTCAATTTTAATTGTACTGGAACGTGTTTCCCGCTTCCTGATATGCCCCATCCATCAAGAACTTCCAGAGTACTCCTTACACCGGGTGAGTAGACAATCATTCAGAGAGAGAGAACAGATTCAGATTGCTATTACTTATTGTTTCAGAGGGGTTGAGAAGTAGAAGGTTGCATATGCTGTGTACCAGGTCGGATTGGAAGTCACGCAAAGGAGACAACATATGACTAACAGATAAGAAGAATATCAAATATATAACATGCAGATAAATAGAGTTGCATATGTTACAGTCCAGGTCAGATCTCCCGATCACGTAGAAGAGGCAACATATGACTAACAGACAGAGAGAAAGAAAACAATTTTCTACAGACCTAATTTATTGGAATTTACCAGTCGCCCCATCCAACCAGAATTAAGGATAGAATCCGCACATCGAGGAAAAGTTAAACCACGGTTCCAAGTACGGGTTCATTTAATGTGACGATTGGATTCCCATATATATCTCCCTACTCAACCTATCTGAGCGTCGTATTGTCAGGCTGAACGGATCTAACTAGGTCCAGATTTGTCAAGACTAAGAATTTCTTAAGTCCAGCTTTGCCTAGTCATGTTTATTTAAAATCTTTCGTACCTACCGACGCATCAATCCTAGAGCATAGAACCTTCAACTTTGGGTACGTTACGCAGACTTAGATTGCTTGTTATCACTAGATAATATCACTTCCCAAAACCTCTCCCTCAAGCACACTTCATAACCAACATATTTTTTTATTTTCTGATTTTCTGATGTTTTTGGATTTTTGAAACTTTTCTAATTTTTTTTGTTTTGTTTTGATTTCTCCCCCCTAAATTTGTGCAATTAAGAGAAACGAAAGTAAATGCACAAATTTAAACTGTCCTAAAACAAAAATTAATCCTCAAAACAAATCATTTTCAAAAATCCTACAAGCACATCGAATCGAGCTTTGTTAAACGGCTTTGTGAATAGATCTGCCACATTATTAGCAGTGGGAACCTGTTCGAGCCGGATGAGCAAACGCTCATAACAATCTCTGTTGAAATGAATTTTGATTTCAATGTGCTTGGTTTTGGAATGTTGGACAGGATTTTTAGTGATTTGAATGGCAGCCTCATTATCACAGTGAATAGGGGTTTCTAGATAGTTCAAACCGTAGTCCAACAGCTGATGTTGGATCCAAATAACTTGAGAGCAACACGACGATGCAGCAACGTATTCCGCTTCTGCTGTAGAAGTAGATACAGTATGCTGTTTCTTGCATTGCCACGACACCAGTCTATCACCAAGGAACTGACACCCTCCTGATGTTGATTTCCTGTCAAGCTCACAGCCTCCATAATTACTGTCAGCAAAAGCATATAAATCAAATTCAGAATTTTTCGGATACCAAAGACCCAGTTTTGGGCTTCCTTTGATATACCGAAAAATCCTTTTGACATCAATAAGATGTGAAAGTTTAGGATTAGCCTGATAGCGAGCACATTGACACACTGCAAACATGATGTCGGGACGACTTGCAGTGAGATACATCAAGGAACCGATCATCGATCTATAGTGAGTTTGATCTACGGATTCGACATCAATATCTGGAGTCAGCAGGGGTCTCTCAGCCATGGGAGTCGATGCAGGCTTTGCGTCTGAAAATCCAAACTTCTTAAGAATATCTTCAACATACTTTTCTTGGTGTAGCAGGATTCCGGTTGAATTCTGTTTGACCTGAATCCCCAGAAACATGTTCATTTCACCTAGAGAACTCATCTCAAATCGCTTCTTCATCACGCCTTCAAATTCTTTGCAAAGCTTTGGACACGTAGACCCGAAGATGATGTCGTGAACATAGATCTGAACCAAATATCTGATCATCACCCACATGCTTGATGAATAAAGTTTGATCAATAGTGCCGCGAGAGTAGCCATGCTCGAGCAAGTGCTTTGTTAAAGTCGCATACCACGCTCGAGGAGCTTGATGTAACCCATACAACGCCTTGTCCAACTTGTAGACATGATTAGGGAACTTTAAGTTAACAAACCCAGGGGGTTGATCAACGTAATTTTCTTCCTTCACCTTGCCATACAAGAAGGCAGTCTTGACATCCATTTCATAGACCGTGAAATTCTTGTAAGAAACATATGCGAGAAAGATTCGAATAGCTTCCAGACGAGCCACAGGAGCATACACCTCAGTATAATCAAGACCCTCGACTTTTCGAAACCTGCGAACTACCAGCCTTGCTTTATTTCGTACGATTACACCAGAATCATCTTGCTTATTACGATAGACCCAACGCGTGTCAAGAGACCATTTGCCCTTTGGTAACTCAACCAATTTCCAAACCCTGAGCTTTTCAAACTGATTTAGCTCTTCATGCATCGCATCTACCCAGCTGGGTTCATTCAAAGCCATTTCAACGTTTTTGGGCTCTATTTGAGATATAAAGCAAGAGTAGAGACATTCATTTACGTCTCCACTCTGACTTCTAGTTTTAACTCCATCACCCAGCTGGCCAATGAGATTTTTAATCGGATGATCGCATTGAATTCTGGAAGGTATGTCTTGGTTGATATCATTGAGAGAAACAGGAAGAGTGTGAATGTTGAAACCTCCATCATCTGCTGATTGAGTCCTATTAGATGACTCTGCTATGAACTCATTTGCAATTTCTTCAGGAAAGAGGAGTTCCATAAATGTTGGATTGACATCGGAAGCATCTCTAGACATGAACTCTCTCTCAACAGGTGTAAGAGGTATAGCTTCAGCATTAGGAGTTCCAGTTGGAGCCTTAGATGATGGACTAGTTGGTTGCGCAGAAGACTCCCCCTCAGATGGAGCAGAGGACTCCCCCTCAAATGGAGCGGAGGACTCCCCCTCAACCGTTGGAGGTCTGTAGACAACCTCTTCATCTTCGTCTTCGTCTTCAAAAACATTCTTCAAACTAGAAGGAGATCCACTTGAATTATCTGAAGACACATTGAAAGATCTGAATAGCGATGTGTAATCAAATAACCACTCGGGACCCACTCGAGCGTCTGTTTCATTCTCCTCCAGCCAGCGCACGTCATAGGATTCAACGATCTGCTTAGTCCTTTTGTTGTAAACCCTATACGCGGTGCGTGCAGCATACCCCACGAAGTAACATTCATCATCTTTGGCATTGAATTTAGGGTTGGATTCTAAGTGAAGAAGGGTGCAAGGGCAGCCAAATACACAGAAATGGCTGACAGAAGGCTTGTGTCCATAAAGAATCTCGTACGGTGTCTTCATCTATGCTTTGATGATTAGAACACGATTCTGCACGTAGCAAGCAGCGTTAATCGCCTCGGCCCAAAAGAAAACAGGTAGTTTGGAGTCACAAAGCATTGTCCTTGTGGCGTCTTTCAATGTTTTGTTTCTCCTTTCAGCAACACCATTTTGTTGAGGCGTGTGAGCAGAGCTATATTGACGCACTATTCCCTTTTCTGCGCAAAAATGGTCAAGAACTGCATTCTTGAACTCAGTTCCATTGTCGGTACAAAGCGCCTTCACTTGTTTATTAATTTGCTTCTCAATCATCACAATGAACTTCTTTATCAGATCAGCAACCCCCACTTTGTTGGATAAGAAGAAGACCCACGTAAACCGAGAGAAATCATCAATCACAACTAGACAGTACGAGCTTCTGTTGATGCTTAGGACGTTGACCGGACCAAATAAGTCCATATGCAATAGTTGGAGCACTTGACTAATTGAGTTGATTTGCTTGGGCAGATGTGGTTTCCAATGATGTTTGCCTTGAGCACAGGAAACACACTTTTCAAATGTGATAAAGTCTCTGACAGGGAAGCCTCGGACCATCTCATATTTCGCAAGACGATTCAGGTTTTTCGCGTTAGCATGACCGAGTCTTCGATGCCACAGCATTGCGTTGTGTTCGGAGACCTTTGAGAATAGACAAGTGACTTGTTCAGGTAGGTTACTGTTCATATCAATAATGTAAGCATTCCCATCCCATTTAGATTTGACTAGAATCCATTCTTCTAGGATGACAATGCCTGGCTTAAGAATCATATACTCTTTATCAGTAAAATGGGTAGAGTAGCCTTTGTCGCCTATTTGGGAAACGCTCAACAAGTTGTGCTTTAACTCGGGAGCGTAGTTGACATTTTTGAAGCTCAGCACTCCATTCGTAATAGTTCCGCGTTGTGTGATCTTTCCACCATCTCCGCCCGCAAAGGAAACATAACCCCCATTAAAAGATTGAATTTCGCTCAGTTGGGAGATGTCTCCAGTCATATGCCGGGAGCAGCCGCTGTCGACGTACCAAGGACGAACGACATTCCTCCGCAACTGTCCCTACAAAATGAGCGGAATCATTTAGACTTAGGAACCCAGGTCATCACTATCCTGGGCTTCCCTTTTGGTTTATTTGAATCATTTTTCAGTATTTTCAAATTTGGATCTTCATTCGTACTTTCTTCAGAGGATTTCAATGATGAATTAGAAAGGGATTTGGGCTTCCATTGATATTTAGGTTTTACAAAATTATCAGTTGGTTTTGATATTGGTTTCTTAAAGGTTTGCCTTGAGCCTCTGGATTTTCCACCAGAGGAGGTTGAAGATCCAAAGTTTCCTTTTGATGAGACCGATCTTGGCGCAGCCTAGTTCGGTTTTGGCAAACGATTGTGAGTTTTGTTAGTAAAAACATTTTTATTCTTATGTAAAACAGCCCTTTTTTTGCCTCTATCACCTTTCCAATCATCTTTTTTCGAGCGAGATCTTGAGGAATTTCTAATTAATGGCCTTCCCCGATATTCATTCTCTCCTCTTGGTGTCAAGTAATTCACAAAGATCCTGTTTTGACAATTCCTAGCTATATGACCACCAACACCACAATTAAAACAAATATGTTTATTATTTGAACTTGTATTGCATTTTTCAGATTTATTTTCTTTACATACACTCTTACTCTTCTTAAAAGAACATGCATGAGAAATAGGTTGAGAAATAAGTGAAGGTGCCTCATTCATTTTGAATTGTGGAGTTGAAGATTCTTCATGAGAATCACAAGCATCAGAATTACCAAACAATTCATCAAACATATCGAAAAAAATTAAATTCAACAGTATCAGATGATGAGCCAACACAAGAAACATTTTCAGTCTTAACATCAGAAACACAATCAAAATTATTCATAACAGAAACATCAGATTTAAAAACAGAAACAGATTCTCCAGCTTCACGCTTTGCCTGATCTAATGGTTGATCTGTAGAGGAAGTAGAAACATTAGTACTTTCAATGTTGATAAAACCTCTTGAAACAAAACCGGATGGTTTGCCATAAACCAAAACTGATTCATTGGCTATCTCATCCTGGGTCATTGGTTGAGACTGATATGAATGATTATATGGAGGGGGAACCCTATCATATCCCAAACCCTTTTGCTGGTTTTGTTTGAACTGCAAACAATGATCTATCATATTAGCAACTACCTCGCTTGATACATCAAATTTTCTAAAATCAAATTTTGCGGTTTCAAATTGTTCTTTTAATGTATCAAGCTTGGTAATTAACTCATCATTTTGTCTCTTAACGTAATCATATAGTTCACACTTCTCTTTATATTCTGATTGAATTCTTCTAAAGTCTTTTATTTTAGCTTCTAGTTGGGCCTTAAGGGGTTTTTGTCCTTTTCTAAGTTGATAACCCTCATATCTAAGGTCCTCTACTTGCCTACGTAAGACTTGAATTTCATCACGAAGAAGTTTAACATATTCTTTACAAGCAAAAGAACAAGAAAATAAATTTACCTCACTTTTCTTGGGCTCGGAAGAGGTAGATGCCATTAGGGCAAGCTGTAGTTCCATCATCTCTGCTTCGGGATCAGCATCATTATTCTTTGAAGCAATATCATCAATTTGAGCTAGGTGAGCATTTTCTAGCCCTGAGATATTCAAGGCTTGAATTTGATCCTCCTAGTCAAATGATTGAGCAACCATAGCTGTTTCTCCATTGGCTGTAGCTCCTGCACGATTGTTTCCCACTGCAACCATCTGCCTGTTGTTGTTGATTATGCGATCTGGCTTCGGGCAACCACGAGCAAAATGACCTGGCTCGTGGCAGTTGAAACATCTCAGCATGCTTTTATTGAATCCCACCTTCTTGTCAGCATTCATGGCCCATTTGTTTTTCCCGGTCTTCTTGGCGAATTGTTTTGCTCTGAAAACTGCCATGGCAATTTGCCATGTGATGTCCATTTCCTCAACATCTTCAGGATGAATCTGGTCCAAATCAGCAAATGATAGCTGAGGTGGATGATCTCCAGCTACAAAGGCATTGTAACAGTTAACTAGCCCGGTGGCTAGAGCCAGATTTTCATCAGATTCTTTGGTGTTTGAAGAAGAGGCTTTAGCTGACACATTGGGAGCAGAAACGGTTTGTGGAATGACAAATGGCACATTTGAAGTTTGATGAGAGAGATGGATGGTGCAACATTGAAGGTTTGAATCTGAGGTTGTTGAACTGCGAAAGCTTGACCTGAAGGAGTCATGAAAGATGATAGAGCATTGTTGGATGAAACTCCAAGATTTGCAGTAGAGTATGAATTCACATGATTGATTTCTCTCTATTTGTCATCAATGTCACAGGCTTTGATGATCGCCATGATTTCTGCAAGAGTGAGGCGATTCAAATCCTTGGTTTTCTTAATCACAGCAACATTCATATCCCATGATCTAGGAAGAGCATTCAGAAGTTTCTTGTTGATTTCTAACTTGGTCAAGAAAATCCCTGAAATGTTCATGTTAGTTGTGAGAGCAGTGAACCTTTGCAATTGAGCTTCAAGAGTCTCTCCTGGAATGTAGTTGAACATGTTGAATTTCTGTCTCAGCATGTCCTGCCGACTTTCTTTCATATCTTCATTTCCCTCATTGACCTCAATAAGAGCTTCCCATAGAGCTTTAGCTGAAGTGTACTCACGAAAACCTTGAGCAATATTAGGATATAATGCCATGGTTAAAGTGGCTAATGCTCTTTCTTGTTTCTCAATCAATTCAAATTCCTCATCAGTGTAGTTTTCACCAGCTTTGTCAACCAATTGACCTCCAACTGTCACAGTGACTCTGACAGGATCTCTAAGAATACTTCTCCAGATCTTGAAATCTTTCATTTTAATGTATTTCTCTATTCTGTACTTCCACTCGAGAAAACGTTCAGCAGACATTAGCCTTGGAATACGTGTAGTAATGCCCATAACAACATCAAGTTCTTGAAAATGAGTTTGATTTTGAGAATCCATTTGAAATTAAAGTAATTTAACAGTTCCAAAGAGGTTTACGGTTTAAAAATTAAGTTGATTACGACAATAAATGGAGATTACGGTTGATGAATTTGCGACTGTAAACTGGGTTTACGGTTTAAGTTCACGGTTTCTGAGTTTACAGTTTATGTGTTTACTGTTCTTCGGTCCTGATTACGGTTCTTGAAGTTTAAGTGTTTACGGTTGATGAGATTCCTCCTTTTACGGCCGTAAGTTAAGTTTATGGTTGGGCAGTAAACTCACAAATAGCCTTCAAAACACGATTTTAAGGTGAAATTCGTCCCTTCAAAGCCTAGAACGTAGAAACTAATGCTCGAACAGTTGAGAATGATAGCTTAAACATTTAAAATCTCGATCAAATGACTTTTTGATACCATTTATTGCTCTGATACCAATTGTTAGGTCCGGATCTGAATCTTTTACTAGTAATCAAACAATCACAGATCGAGAATAACAATAAGATGAACGAAAATTGAGCTTGCACACGTTTATATCAAATAATCGTCTGGTACAACTCAAAAACTAGTCGTAAACTGACTGGCATCCAACCATACAAATGACCAACTCCTAGCCCTTATATATTCGTCTAGACAGCAAACGGAGTTTGCGGCCGTAAACGTGTTTACGGTCGTGAACATGACAAAACAGTAAACGACTCTAAATAAATCAAAAGTACTATTACAGACTCATAACCAAACAAATCACATAGAAATCCTAGCCCAAACCATTTATCAGACCCTTCACTTGCCTCCTTAAAACCTTTATAAATTAAGTCCAACTTTTACCAAGTAGCCCCTCTCTCTACATTTATTTTCAAAGGAAGTCCAGAATTTACTATTTAGCCCCTTCTTCCATAAATCCTTTCATATTAGGCCAAAATTATACCAAACACCCCCTATCTTCTAAAAATCTTTACAAAGTAAATCCCGAAACTTACACCTTTAACCCCCAACTTCTCAATTGTGCCAATCAACTCCTCGAAACCAACACCTTACTATATAATTATTGATTTTAGGGCTTTTATTCGTTCTTTAATTTATTTATTTATCTAATAAATAAACGGGGTGTTACAATATCGCCATGGATTTCATCACCAAGCTTCCCAAGATCGCATGTGGGGTGGATTCGATATGGTTCATCGTGGATCGGTTGACTAAGAGTGCTCATTTTATCCTGATCCAGGAGAGTATATCGGTTGAGAAGCTAGCCGAGATCTATGTGCATGAGATAATGGCTCAACAGGGAGTGCCTGCCTCGGTGGTGTCAGACCGGGATGTTCGTTTCACTTCCCGATTTTGGAAGTGGTTCCACGATGAGATGGGTCTTGTCTCCACTTCAGCAATGCTTTCCACCCTCAGAAGGATGGATAGAGTGAGAGGACAATTCAGACTCTCGAGGACATGTTACACGCATGTGTATTGGATTTTGGTGGCAGTTCGGATGCGTATCTCACGTTAGCGGAATTTTCGTATAACAACAGCTACCACTCTAGTATAGATCGACCTCCTTTCAAGATGCTCTACAGGACGAAGTGTAGGACCCCAATTTGTTAGGGTGAGATCGTTCAGAGACTCATCGAGAGTACTGAGGTAGTACTCAAGACTACGGAGAGGATCCAGTAGATCTGGAGCATGCTCCAGACTGCTCAGAGTCAACAGAAGAGCTATGCCGACAAGAGGCGTTCAGACTTGGAGTTTCAGGTGGGCGACATGGTCCTCCTGAAGGTGTCACCTTGGAAAGGTGTCATCCGGTTCAGGAAACGGGGCAATTTAGGCCCCAGATACATCGGTATGTTTAGGGTGTTAGCTCAGGTGGGCCAGGTTGCTTACCGTTTGGATCTTCCAGCTGAGCTCAGCCAGATCCATAGCACTTTCCATGTTTCTCAGTTACGGAAGTGCTTAGTGGATGACTCAGCGGTTGTGCCCCTAGAGGATATTCAGGTTGATGAGAGCATGAATTACATCGAGAGACCGGTAGCTATTCTCGACAAGAACACGAAGGAGCTAAGGAACAAGAGGGTCAAACTAGTGAAGGTGTAGTGGTGACACCGCAAGGGATCAGAGTGGACTTGGGAGCTCGAGGAGGAGATGAGAGAGCACTACCCAGAGTTGTTTCCCGACGTAGCAGACTTCGAGGATGAAGTCTAAGACAAGTGGGGTAGAATTGCAACGCCTGATTCCTGGTACGCATTTAATTATAATTTATTCATTTTTGAAGAGCTACTCGACGAGTTAGGATCCCCAGACTCGTCGAGTAGAAACAATATTGGACGTGGGATTTAATTCACCTACTCGATGAATTGAGAGCCTCGACTCGACGAGTAGGGCTGTCAGGATGAAACCCTAATTTCGGGTTTTTGCACCCTATTTAAGCATATTAATCCCCACTTGTTGGCCTCATTTCCAGCCTCCAAGTCCCAAACCCTAATCCACGAAACCCTAGAGCCTTGTGTGAGTTTTTGAGCCATTTTTCTAGTGAACTTTGTGTGCTTTGAAGCTTGTAGAAGAAGAAGAAGAAGCTATAGGATTCAAGGAGAATATTGTAGATACAGAATCAACATCTCATCCTCTTCATTTTCTGGTAAGCAAGCCTCAACCTTGCTTAGTAGCTTGTTAGATATTCTTCTTATCATTTCATGGGGTTTTTGGTCCAAGAAGCTTAGTCCTTGGGAAATACACGTCCCATGTATTCTACCTTTCAGATTTGAGGTCTAGAAGGGGTTTCATGGCATAAAGGTTCAAACTTTATGACCATGGAAGGCCCATGCAAGCTTTAAGGTGTTAGTTTGGCCTTTTAAGCCCAAAAGGCCATGCATGGAAGGAAAGTTATGAGCTTTACGTGTTCAAATGATGTCTAAGGCCTAGATCTATGTTAGTATGCTTTAGTCTGGAGTATTATGGCTTTTTGGACCAAGATCTATGTCCTAAGAGAACTAGGATTAAGCTAAACCCATTAACAAGGACTATTAGCGGGTAAAGTTGGAAACTTTACCCATAAAAGTGCATTTCCAGTATGTAGATGACGTATGGAGCTTAGATATGAAGAGTAGGGGCTTAATCCTTTAAGATGGCCCAAACAAACTAAGGAAGTCAGTGAGTCCAGAGAGGGACTCGACGAGTTAAGTTGTTTTGTCCTGATGTTGTACAAGGTATAACTCGGTGAGTCTGCAAAGGGACTCGACGAGTTGATTCGCTAAACCGCGACTATAAGTAGTCAGGGAACTCAACGATTCAAGCGGATGAATCGATGAGTAGGACCGCGATTTCAGGGTTTTGATTTATAAAAATCGGTGAGTTGATGAGTCAACCAGGACGTTGACTTTGACCAGATTTTTACTAAGTGTTATTGTGATAATGATAGTCGGGGAGTCATTGGAGCAGCCATCAGAGATTCCTCACGCAAGATTTCACAGCTACCTTATGAGGTGATTTTTCCTCCAGTAGGAATGGGTCGAAGGCACCATGTCCGGCCCATTTATGTATGATAGTATGTTCTGGATTAAGGTATGATGCCAGGTGGGGCTCGATGTAGGTTTATATGTCTTTCCGGATTTCGATCTGATGTCGGGACGGTACCCGAAGAATGTTAGTATGCTTGATGTATTAGTGATTCTCGCATGTGTATGTGTTTGTATGTTTCCGGACTATGGTCCGATGCCGGGACGGTTCCCAAGGAATGTTTGTAAGTTTCCAGATTTCGGTCCGATGTCGAGCGGGGCCCGAGGAATGTGTATATGTCTATTTTTAAAGGGTTATGCTTATATTATGTGTACTAGTAGTTATGCTCGTATGTATGCCGAGTTTTGCTCGATGTCGGGCAGGGCCCGATGCCGGACAAGCCGATGTCGGGCATCGCCCAATGTAGCAAGGTGGGGCCAAATGTATGTTATATACGATTATGTGATTATGTGTATCGTATGTGGTAGTTTGGGGAGACTCACTAAGCTTCGTGCTTACAGTTTCAGTTTTGGTTTCAGGTACTTCCGCTAGTAGGAGGAAGAGCTCGGGATGACTACATGGCACGCACCACAATTTTTAGCCTAGGAGGATTCACTATGATATTTTGATTTGTAATTTGAATATAGTGTTTTGACATAATATTCTGAGATATTACACTTATATTTTATGAGATAATAGGGTTACTATGGTTTTGATATAAATAAAAATGAAATTTTTGGACCGTGTTTTTGGGATGTTTCACAAATAAACCTGTTTTCTATAAATTCACGATTTAAAATTGACTATCAAGATTATGGAGTTAAAAGTTGATAAATAACCATACCTAACTTTTTTATTATGTATTCTAACAAGAATGAACGTATATAACTTAAAGAA
Source organism: Lactuca serriola (assembly GCF_051521515.1). Lineage (NCBI taxonomy): Eukaryota > Viridiplantae > Streptophyta > Magnoliopsida > Asterales > Asteraceae > Lactuca > Lactuca serriola. Next base: position 338,135,169 of record NC_136411.1, read on the forward strand.
TGAACATACAATAAAAAAAATTCTTATTCTAACATAATGAATATACAATAACATGACTTTACTCATGAATGAACATACAAATTTTTTTGATTATGCTTTCTTACAGGAATGAATATACATAACTTCAAGAACCAACATTAATCATGCATAACTTCAAGAACCAACAATAATAATCAACATACAAGTATAAACATACAATAAAAAAAAATACCCATTATGATATAATTAACATATAGGAACAAGACTTTACTAATGGCCATTAGTGTCATGCATGCCCCTACTCCACTAAATCCAGCACCAACAAGAGCATCTAAGGTGGCATCCATGTGACTTCTTTTTATCTAAAATTTGAGTTCATTCTTAAAGAACAAGCATTATAAAATAATAGGTATTCTTAAAAAATAAAACTAAAGTTTCCTTCATCTTCTGGTTATTTAGGTCTGATCTATTTGCAGGTCTACATGTGAAGAACATCACCCTTCCTAATTCTGAAAGAATATTGGCTTTCGTCATTTTGAAAGAATATTTTTCATCTTCTTTCTGAAGTCTTCCTCATTCTGAAAGAATATTACTTGATCAAAATTCTGAAAGAATTTATAGGTTTAAAATAACATGTACTAGGTAAATCCATAAATTACATTACTCTATGTGAAAATAAAAAATTATAATGTCTGAAACCATTGACTAGACAGATGGACTTATGAATCAACGGGAGGGGCAGCAGAGGAAGGCAAGATTTCTTAGTAGTTTCAAATCTCGAAAAAAAGGCTTTCTTTTAGGCGCTTCCTCTCCTTTCAGTCGAGCTAGGCTGAAGACTTTCTCTTTCTAGCCAAGCAAGCTTCATGCTGAAACTATCTTCCTTCGTTGTCTTTGTGCGAGACTGGGGGAGGTTGTAAAGTAGCAGGAATAGAGCTGCTATGCCTTGATTCGGGTTTTCCCTCCTCTCCCCTAACTATTCTCTTTGGTTCTGCCTTGTTGAGGCCAATAGAGGTAGACTTTCTAGTTACGAAATTTAACTCAAAAACTTTCCTTCTCAATTGCTACTATTCAAATCGATGGTAAATTAGGTGAATATATTTAACAAGAAGCATACAAAGTCGAGTATTGAACTGAAATGGAATGAGTATTCTCCTTCATATCACTGGAACTATTCTAGATGCAAATTCTTATACTAAAATCCCATATATTAGTCCCTTAAACTAATTGGAAAGGCAACATACCTGGAGAAAATTAAATTTGAAGGAGCAGCATACGTTGAAGGAGTAGAAGACATCGATATGAGGGAAACGAGACTTCAATAATGAATCAGATTAACAATTTGACATCCTCAATTTGTGACTTTGCTTGATTTATTGATGAATTTATGCTTGATTGGAGTCAACATATCTTCAAACATAAATGGACGATGCTCTGCCCTAAACAAAATCAAAATGGTCATGATAATTGAACTGAAAATCAGGAAGATGAAGGTTAATCGCAATAGTTGGAGCGATGGACGCAAGCTCGGTTGAGAGTGTCTAATCGCACACACAAAAAATGGGTAGAGGTCTCCTTTGACCAACACTATCATCGTCGGTGTAAGGAGCAACTTCGGCCCCCATCTCTTCTTCGATCGCATGAGGCACAAAAAATAAGTCGGTTGAATCTAGATTTTAAACCCTAGTAACATACACACCAAATTCTTCCAAATGAACCTAGTTGGCTTCTTCAACAAGACTTTGTGACTGTCTGAATCATATGGGTTTGTGATTTTGTGGGTTAGAGGTAAAGATGCAATGTTGCGATCGGGAATTGTACGACTGAGTGGTGAGAGGTGGGTTTTAATAGGCTAATTTGGAAACCGATTGTTGAAATAAAGGGATTTTAGTTCTTAAATTTAGATATTACTTAACTTATATATGTAATATTACAAATATAACCTTTTTGATTTAATTAATGATTTATTGTTTGCTAAATTTTGATTGGTCCCTACAACCACACAATAGTTATCAATCCATATTTGAACCTAGCTCTCTCTCTCTCTCTCTCTCTCTCTCTCTCTCTATATATATATATATATATATATATATATATATATATATATATATATATATATATATGGTTGAGTTCAACATAGAACCATAAAACCGTTTTTTTAACATTACATGAATTTAGGACCAAAATGTATGATGCTAAAATAACTATTTTCTTTTAAAAGGAAAAAAAAACATTATTAGTTATATTCCTAAATTATAGCATTTATAAATTAAGTTATGAACATTTATACAAAAACCATAAATTAAACTATTGTACACTAGATGGATGTTCACAGATGAACATTTATATAAAAAAATCCAAAATTTACATGAACATCTATAAATGTGAATTGCCTTTGTGCAACATATAACATATGATAATGATTTTTCATAATTGAATATTTATCTAAAGGGATAATGACTTAAAAGGGTAATATATTTTTTGATTTGTACATATTTAGTCACTGAGTTTTTTTTCGTCCACATTTACCTCTTCAACTTGTTAAACTGTACACATTTAGTCCTTATGACCGGCTACTCCAAGTTAGCCGGTAAAAATGACTTAATAGGGTAATATATATATCACTTTGTACACATTTAGTATCACATCTCGATGGCTCTCCCTCGTTATATTGTATTGTTTTTAAAATGAAATGATAGTGTTTTTTTTTTCTTGAACGATTCTTTTTTTTATTGTTATCTTGAATTGTTTTCTTTTTCATGTTACCAATGACATTTTTTTTCTTGTTTTGTTTTTTAAAATGGGACTTTATATTTGTTTGAATGCATAACAATTATACAATTTGTAGTCATTTTTATAGCAGTGTACTTTTTTACTATCTTTTTTATAACAACGTACTTTCTTATTTTCATTTTTTATATCAATATACCTTCTCTTTCTCACATTTTATATCAATGAACTTCAATTTTTTATCATTTTCAATCATTTTGCTTAACCGATATTAACCATTAACCGACTAAAACCATTAACCATAACCAATGATTACTGAAATACATTAACCGATTATAATGGTTATGACTCGATTTTGGTCAATGATCGAACCAAACCACCACATACACACTCCTAATAAACAAACGTACAAATAGCTCCACCCACCCCCAACACCCTACACATATTCACCACCTTACTTTACCTATCTCCACCTATTATACCCTACACATCCTACCTAACCACTCTAACTTACTCGCCTAACCTACCTACCTACCCTACCTCTACAAACCTTACCCACCCAACACACCAACATATACCCTATATACCCGCACACAGCGTTGCCTCACGCATTACCCGACAACCCTACCCTACATTATTCATCCCACTTACCCTACCTAACCCTCCCTACTTATCCTACCCTACTTACACCACCCTATATTATAGACTCTCTACACCCTACCACCTACAACTACTCTACCCTCATCATCACCTCTCATCCTACTTATCCTACCCGTTCCGTCCATCTTACCTACCCATCCATCACCACCACCACCACCACCACCCACCTTATGCTCATCTTACCCCATCCTATCGCTACCCCACCCACCAATTACAATCTACCCACCCTCTGAAATCTAAAGTTTAGAAAAAAAATTGTAAAAAAACTATGAAGTCTTAAAAATGTTGTAAAAAAATTAATAAAAGTAAATTTGTTAAAAAATTATATTTTGGGCAGAATTTAAAAATGAAATCGTCTACACCGTATTCATAACAAAATTTAAAAGTTATACCAAATTTGTAACAGTATAAAATATAAGCCAAAAGTGTGAAATTAAAATGTAAAAAGAAACAAGAACTCATGGTTCATTACCTAATATGAACAACTTAAACCCTTTTCAAAATAATAAAAATCAGAAAAGAAAAAATGATCGAAAATACGCAACCAAATATGTTTTTCAATTTTCTAAGACAGAACATTAATTCTCACAAGTTTTAACCAAACACATTTTCTAATTTTTTTCAATGGAAACATGAAATTAAAATTCTGCTCATTTTTTTTTAAATTTTTTTAACAAACCTGAAAAATATTTTCCACAACCAAACCAAAATCTTCCTTAGATACATTTAACGTGCTTTCGGAATTCGATAAGAAGGTCCGTTCTACATAGGAAAAACCAAGCAATTTACAAAGAATTGATTTAAATCAATATTAACTTCACTATTCTCGGTTACAATAATATTTTATAACACAATTAAAAATTCATTACTCTTTTGTATTTCAAAAACATTTTAAATAGTTATTTTTACTAGGTTTTTACCTATTTATCTCATTAACCCTAAAATAATAAATAGTCTTTTTATCCCTAAGACAAAATCCACACTCAAATTCCATTGACAATTTTTCAAACCACACAAAAAAACAACACAAAATGCATTCTATTTCATATCAACCAAACCCATGACATACATATTCAATGTCACATATTCGATTCTTTTTATCAGTTCCAATTTCTTCTAAAACTTTCTGCAAGCCAAAAGCAAATGGGACATGACTCGACAAGTTTTCTAATGTGATTATCAATGACGCAAGTATTCTAACTCTTTTGCTTAAACTAAATATAGAAAATGAGAGTCTTTACAATAACAAAGCTTTTCTACTAAGCTTTTCACCTACATGACACATCAACAACCGAAAAACTACAACACAAGTCCACTCTAGTAAACTTTTTCAGTAAACTTATTTGTTGATCCCATTAACAAGATTTTAGCGTTGTTGGAGTATTAAAAGGAACAAACTATATAAATACAATGAAAATTTGAAGAAACTTGATGAAAAAGCTCCCATAATACGAAATTATAAGCTTTTGAATTTCAAAAACTTATTCACCCAAAAAGCTTTTAAAAAAGCTCCTTTTTGTTGGGATAATAAGTTCCTATTTTTGTACGAGTCTCGAACTCAATCTTAATTTTAATGTAATCCAAAAGCGTATTATGTCATTTAGGTGGCGTTTGTTTTTTCTCTGCAGATCTGTGTGATCTCTTTTGTTTGCACGGCGCAGACCACGCGCAAACTTAGAGGTTTGAAGTGTGTTTGTTTTTCTGAAGTGCGCAGACATAAAAACGTTTGTGCAAGGTCTTCACCACACATACTTGGGTCAGCCTCTTCTATGGTCTGCGAAGTGATTTTAACCTAAAAAAACACGTCTCTTCTTTTGTTTCCACCTCCATCGTAATTTCTCACCCGTTCCAATTTTCCCAACCGACCACTCCATCTGCAATCCATCGTCGACCATCACCGACGATTAGCACCGCCCGTCGCCGCTATCCTCTCCGATCGAAGGCGTCCAGGCGAGCAGGTGAGTTCTCCGACCAAAGACCTCCGTTCCAAGCCATCAGCGAACAGCAACAAGTTTTTTTTTTTTTTTTTTTCAGTTCAACCATAAAAATTGAGGATCAATCGTGCTGGAAAACTCTGTAGTGCACTAAAATTCTTGTTTTTTATATTGGAAATCCGAAAATATTGAAGAAAATATAGATTTTCTTGCTTTAAATTAGTGCTTCAAATTTTCGGATTGTTGTTTAATGTTGCTGAAAATTTTGGTGCTTGAAATTGTTGTTAATTGTTGCTGAAAATTGTTTCAAATTGTTCAAATTGCTTCAATTTGTTGTTAAATGTTGATGAAAATTGTTATTTGCTGAAAATAATATTTTTTTTTTTTACTGAAATTGTTGTTAATATGTGTTGAATGTGCTAAAAACTGTTTCAAATTGTTGAAATAGGAGGCTGAAAATATCTTTTTGCCGCTATAGGAGGCTGAAAATACTTATTATTGTTTCAAATTGTTGTTGAAAGTGCTTAAAATTGTTGTTGAATATGCTTAAAATTGTTGGTGAATGTGTTGAAAATTGTTGTTTGGTTTTGGAAATATGAAATAATGATGTTGTTGAAAAATCATTTTATTTAAAATTCAATTTATTTCAGCAGCCTGCAGACGTTAAAAAACAAACAGTCTTCTTATCGCAGACTGCAGACGTTTGGTCCATCTCTTCTGCTGCAGGGGCTTCTAGATGTGGTCCGCAGACTGCAGACATTTTGGCTTCAGAAAAACAAACAACACCTTAAACTATTACTTACTTAACTATACAATCACTTTTCATTTTTATAAATAGAGTTTTAGTTTAACTTATCCAATATGATTAATTACCTTACACTATTACTTACTTAACTATACAATCACTTTTCATTTTTATAAATAGAGTTTTAGTTTAACTTATCCAATATGATTAATTAGTGTGCTTTATTCAAGTGTTAATGAATGGTGTTCTTCATGCAACGGGTACTTTACAGCATATATTGATGATGTCATCTAAAGGAGCATGATCGCCTGTTCCTTCATCCTTCCATGCATACAACAGCTCTTTACCTTTAAATACAAACATCCCTCCCTAAAAACAAATACACAATTATATAAAACTAGAATATTTTTATATATAAAAAAAAGTTTGTTTTTGTATAGTTTTAAATTTAACCTGTTGTAAGACACTTCCTCTATCATCTGGTGTTGCTTCAATCGTGTAATTCTTTACAGCTTTTTTTAGAGCCTCAAATCTTGATCTTGATAATACCTTTGCCTATAGATTACAAGATTTGGCATAATTTTTTATTTTTTTTCATTAATATGTTAAAAGATATGTTGTTATCTTTTTGGTAAGATGGCATAGAATCATAAATGAATTGAATAATTGGATAATTACATTAATGGAATAAGTTATTCAAAAATGTTGTTTGTTATGTACAAAGATAAAATTAAATGAAATTAAAATGATAAATAAACAAAAGATGGTTATTTTATAATTATGAACTTTAATCAAATAAAGATTTTGTTATACATCCACTAGATCATGTCATTTTAGATAAGGGTAACAAATAAAGAGCATCTTGATTAGTACAGGGGCATTATGGGTATTTTATATTATTTAGTTGTTATGATTGATAGTATAAGAGAGTAGTGGGATAGGAAGGGAGACATTTAAACGTGGAATTATTTCCTCTTGGGAGAGTGGCTATCTCAAATCTGATCCATCATTATTTCTTGTAATCTTTTGGAATTGTTGACGGTTTTCCAATTAATATTAAAATCCTTTGATTGTTTTATGTTATTGAATCTGGTGTTAGAATCCAGTTCATAACAGATTTATCTTCAAATAAACTTCATATAAACGTATTTGTTGTTTGAAATATATAATAAAATTATTTCAGATAGTCATAAAAAGTTTATTTATCAGGCTAAAAAATTTGTCTACAAAAATAAATTAAATACCATGAAATCCAAACATAGAATTTTAACTAAAAACATTTTTAGTTGTTTTTAGAAAAAATAACAAGAAAAATATCCAATGCAAGTTCTTAGCTTCTTAAAATATTATCATTACTAGAAAAGTTACAAAATTACAAAAATGGTCAAAAATGGTCCCTATGGTTTGTATTTTTCCGGGTTTTTATCCAAACCTTAAAAAAATTGAATTGATGGTCTTTTTGAGCATGTTTCCTTGTTGATTTGGTCTCTCCTAAAATTAAAATGACTAAATTACCCTTATTATATTTATTTAATTATTTTTCATTCCATTCCATTCCTTCTACTTCATAAAGACATTTATTTTTGATAATTATAAGAGTTTAATTTTCAAGATACAAAAACGAAGGAAAACATTTACACTTGCGGGGTTGAAAAACGTCCTTCCAAATCCATAATATAAACCCAAAAGATTATACGCCTGAAAATACATCAAAAAAAAAAAAAAAACAAGATTCAATTACAATATTTACATAAAATAAGACAATAATTTGAAATGATTGAACACATTTCAAGTGTAACAACAGACCTTTCTCTCTGGATCTGCATAGAGGCTCTCCAATGGAAATGGTAGCTGAAATTTGAAAAGATTAGTAATTGAAATTTGAAACACACAAAAAGATGATGAAACAGGAAATGAATAATTTATACTCTTTCAGCAAGGATTTGGGCTTTCTTAGGTTCACCAATCCCAATAGCAATTAGCTTCACACCAGCAGATTCAAATCTTGATATAGATTCTTTCAGAGTTGAAGCAAGTTCCCAGCTACATATGTTAACGAAAGTGATTGAATGTAGAAACATTGTTGGATTAAAGAATGTAAATTTTGGAAGCCATTGATGCTTGTTTATGGAATAGATCGAAGAAGGTCAAAAGGATTACCAGCAAGGGCATCCAAAATGCCTTAGAAGAGCAACAACAGCAATGCCCTAGAGAGTGGAGAAGAGAATTGTTACAAAAATGGTGGATGGATTTTAATCATTTTATGTCGTAATATGCATTCAGCTTGAAAACATAAACATTGAAAGCTTAATTTGCACAATTCTCAAATCGAGTACAGAGTGATTTAACCTAATTTTGAAATTGACGTGGGATATGAAACAATAAAGTAACCCTAACTGATTAACTAATGAAAGAGATGTAGCATGATTCAGAGAGATACGGAAGTAGGTAATTACCTCAGATTGATCCCAGAGTTGATTGAAGGCGACGGAGTCTCCGGAAGCGGTGAAGATGTTGACATCTCCGAGTACATCAGCGATTTCAGGGGAGAATTCGGCGGTGGAAGAAGCTTTTGGGACAAGAGCAGTTGGATTTTTTCTGGTTGGATGTAAATTTAGGGAACGTATGGAGGTGGTGGTGGTCGGAGACGAGATAGATGGAAGTGATAGTGAGTGAGGAGATTGGAAAGGAGAAATTGAGGAAAGATGATAGAACGATGATGTGATTGTTGGTGGAGATATGCGGATCGCCATTGTTATGCAGCTTCGAGAAATTTGTGAGAACACTACTAGAAGAGAAGAAAATGGAATATTCTCGTCAGGAAAATTATGTAAATGGATGGGACACGTGTAACTACCTAATTCACAGGAAAAAAGTCTAAGACGACTCAATTTTTTTTAAGGGTAATTCTATATGTGTTGTATCTATCCGATTATTTGATGATTCATGTGAATGATGGTATATATAAATCAAAATCAAAATCAAAATCTAATTGGTACAATGTGTGGTAAGAAAATGAAAAACCAAAACTTAAAACTAAGATAAAAAAGTGGAAATGATTACATAGAAATGGCAACCATTGCTAGCTGAATTACGGTTAATATTATTTTAATCCAACAAACTATTATGATTTATTTTAAAAGGCCATTTATATTTTTTAGTAGTTCCAAGGCATAAACTTAAAAAAGTTTGTATAACGTTTAGTATCCGGTTTTCACTATGACTATGATGTATGTATTTTCTATATTAAAAAAAAAAAAAAAAAACAAATTAATCTAAAAGCCAACTTAAACGTCTGGCACCAGCATAAGTCATCTCTCTCTCTCTCAATGTCGATCAAGGCCCATCAATTTTCCCTCCCTAATTCTCGATCAAGGGTTCCAGTCAACACCATCAACCATAGATCTTTGCACAAGATTTCTTTTATATCGCAAAATCTCTCAATCTCTTATGGATGATCTTCCTTTTCAATTGCAAAAAACCTAACCTCATATAAGTTTTTAAAGATTTGAAGCTTTGAACCCAACTGATTAGGAATTGAAGTAGTTGATGATTTCTAGGTTTTTGTTGAACCCACTTAATTTGTCGTTTCTATACGTTGATTGTTGGGTTCTTTTGGGACCCATCTTATTTGTTGGATCAAAGTAGGTTTCAGATTTTCTATATTTTTCTCAATTTCATGAACAAACTCTTTCCTTCAGAGATGACAAGTGACAACCGGAAGATCGAGATCGATCATGGTGTCAAGATCAATAAACACAAATAACCAAAATAACTCTTTGACTAATTGAGAAAATAACTCAAAACTCAACTAGTTTTTGTTACATTCTAAGATCATAACTCGATTCTAACAATGTATATAAACCCCTATATTCTACCGACTTGTAGAACAAGACTAGGACTCTTAAACCTACTTGTTTAAAAAACTCATTCCTACTTGGTCTCCAAGTCCTACTTGACTTAGGATTCCAACAATCACCCCCGAATCTCTAAGTCCTTCTAGAGAGTTCTTCAACTCCGATCCGGTTTTAGAACACGGACTCGTCGCTGTCGTCACGTTCTGAAAAATCACCTTCTCGTAATTTTTGGAGTCGTTCCGGACATTCAGACGCAAAGTGACCTGCTTTGTCACATCGAAAAATAAATCACCTTAGATCGGTCTTTTTCCCTATTTTTCCGATTCTTGTCACAACAACAATTACAATTTTTGAAATCAGAATTAGAATTGGGCTCCCTACCTTGGGCTTGTGATGAATTATTGTATTTATTTCCTTGTGGGCTACGATTTGATTTGGGCCTACTCGATCCAGTTGACCCAAATCTGGATCCATTGTTTTAATTATATCCACCGGATTCACCTGCCCCTTTCAACTTTCCTTTCGCTCCACTATGTAACCTCGACGCGCCTACACCACCAGACGACGACCCACCTCCATCTCCGGTCGATTTTACAAATAGCACCTGTTGAGTCTATTAGATTGCGTCATGGGCTCGGTCCTTAGCCCAGTTTGAATGCCGGTATTGGGCCTGTCCAGTCGTGCATAATTTTGTACTAGGGTTTAGTATATAAGATGCATGCATGCAGGATTAGTAGTTATCGCTTTCATTGATTATTTGCTTCATAGTTTTGTAAACCCTAGCTCACCTCTACAGTAGAAGTTCTTCATCGAGCTCTGCTGAGGCGTGACTCAGTTTTGAATCATAAGCACATATTTGATTCTGTTTTGTGTTCATTCTCATATTGTTCTTAAACTGTTTGATTTCTTTTATCGTACTTGTGAAAGATCTAATCGATCTAAGAGTTTTGAACTCATCAATTGGTATCAAAGCAGGAGACTGTGTAATTCATACACACCTCTTCTGTCGAAGAAGTTCTTAGGGTTTTAATTCCACATTGATTGATATTTATTGAGCCGTCACTTTATATTGACGTATCTCATTAATTGTTGATCTAACCCTAACGATATATTACGAGTGTGATCTTTTACAGGTTATCATGTCACACCCCAAAACCACGAACGGCGGAAACGTTCAGGGGTGGAGGACGCCATGTACAGTATCACAACAGTGTAATATAATAAACAAGCAACAACATCATCCATTGCATTATAAGTAAAGTTTAATACATGTGAGTTCTTTCATTGTAATAAGACACCAAAAATATACAATCAAAATAAAAGACGAGACTTGTCTGCTCCGTCTTCTCAAAACCTGGCCTCCGTACCTGTCTACTGATGACCTGAGAATACAAGTTATTTTGAAAGCGAGTATCAACATTAAAGCTGGTGAATTCATAAGTATATAAATGTCATTGCTTTGTTTGTAAAAATCTGTTTTGAAAGCCATGTAAACCTTTAAGTGAAAATGTTGAGGTAAGTATGAAAACCCTAGAAAAACCCTTATTTTCTATAAGTATGAAATGTAGTCTTCTACCAAGACCTGAATGTTCTATTTGTAAAATGATAGTTTTTCCTGTGTAATGACTAGTACTAAAAGTGCTGAGTCTAACTCATCGTTTATGTGAATGTATCACAAAATAAAGTAAATAGGAAAATATAACCATGAAAGTATTACTCTTGGGTTACCCGGGGGTAACACAGCGTTGCTGACGCGAAAGATATAACCTAATGAACATCTGTAGATGATTCAATTTAACTTCTGTGGCAAACAGTAGATTCCAGGAATGGTTAGTCCCGTAACTGACTTTACATCGATGTAATCGAAATAAATAACCTAATGAACATCCGAAGATTGTTCAATTAACCTCTATAGTGAACAGTAGGTTCCAGGAATGGTTAGTCCCGTAACTGTCTCCTAATATATGTAATGACAACCCAATGAACATCCTAAGATTGTCCAATTAACCTCTGTGGCGAACAGTAGGTTCCAGGAATGGATAGTCCCGTAACTGACTCTACCTAGCTATAAGCGAAATAGATAACCTAACGAACATCCGAAGATTGTCCAATTAACCTCTGTATCGAACAATAGGTTCCAGGAATGGTTAGTCCCGTAACTGACTCCCGTTGAACTGGGATAGGCAGGACGATTTACTGAAGATACTAATAATTCATCCTAATGAACCGAGGTTCAGATATTCATGTAAGTATACACATGTCGATGTATCTACGTAAAGGTATTCATGTAATGTGTTCATGTAAGCGTGTTCATGTATCATGTAAGCATATATAAAGGTACTCATGTTTCAGGTAATGTACTAATAAAGACTCATGAATGAACTGACTCTTGTGTGATTCTTTGTAATAGAAGTAATGTTTGATCTCTTCAAATTATCCCTATGATAACTTACTATAAGATAACTGGTTGATCATGTAGGTTTATACACTCTTACTACTCAAGGGTGTGGGAAACTAAATGAAAGGTGTAAACTATAACATCAATACATATATAAGAATATAAGCGTATATGCATAGTTTAGTTCAAGAATGAGAAATGGTTTTTGTAAGACATCTTATGGTTTTTGAACAATAATCAACAATGACTTGATGTCATTTTAATAAACATTTCAAAGGTAAAATATTTGGTAACAATGTGCTTTTAAGATGTAAAACCATTTCATGCATCACATTTTGTAACATGTGAAATCTGTTAAATGACAAACACAGTTATAAAATACATATCAATGATTTAATAACATGTTTGTTTCTACTTGTATCCCCCCCCCCATTAAAGCATTTAAAATCATTTAAAATATTGATTAGGGGTATGAACTCACTTGAAAGTTTGAAGATAGCGAGATGGAAAACCGGGCAGAGTTTCGTCTCGGGAAACGGATTTTTCTCGGGGTTCTCGGGAATCTCGGGAGTAAAATTGACCTCCGGGACTTGAGCAAAAAGACCAGAGCTTCGGGGTAGTGCGGGCACGGAAAACGAGGCAAGATCGTGAGAGAAATGAGAGAAAAGGGGTGATTTTTCCGGAACCCTCGCATTTCTATTTATAGGGGGTCTGAGAAGCCTCGGTACGCGGGGCGTACGCTCGTACGCAGCGCGTACTCGTACGTCATGCATGACTGAGTCCTCGACTGCCTCGGCTTCGGATGGGACGGATCGGGTCGGATGAGACGGGTCGGACGGGACGGGTCGGTAGCTTCGCGTAGGGGCGACGTGGACGGACCGAGACCAAGGCCTTCGGGTACGCGGGGCGTACGGGGTTACGCAGCGCGTAACTCGGATGAGGACGCTAACTCCTCCTTCGGATATTACCGGATTTTTGAATTAATTTTATATATAATTTATTTAATAAACTTCAAAAAATCATATCTTCTTCATACGAACTCCGTTTTTGATGGTCTTTATATCCACGCGTAGGGGAGACTACGCTCTACAACTTTCGTTTAGACTCCATTGGCAAATTCCGAAATTATTTTTATTATTTAATTATAAAATGACGTGATTAAGGAATTTCTTTAAAAATTCATAACTTCTTTATCTGACGTCGGTTTTTGCCAGACTTTTCACCGCTGCAATACCATTGTCGAGACCTTCGATTCTCGTTTAGGTCATTCCGGCCAAAAGTCGCTCGATCTCCGATTCGAGTTTTTAGCTGTCTGTTGCTAAGCCGAACTTGGAAAAATCTTAACTTCAATATACGAAGTCGGATTTGGGCGTTCTTTTTACGTACGATCCCGGTTTAATGACATTTAAACATAGAGGGAATTTAAATAGGACTTTTTGGACATTTTATTATCAAAGTTAATTTTATTAACTCAAAAGTGGTTACAATACTTGACTTTTTAGGTCATTACAAAGATTTGAAATATCGGGTTGTAAATATACTAGTGAACAAGAAAGAGATGAGGGTACTTTTGTTTCATCTGATCTTCGCGTTCCCATGTGAATTCAGGTCCCCGCTTGGCGTTCCAGCGAACCTTCACGATGGGTATGCGACTTTGTTTTGTTTGCTTGACCTCTCGGTCCATGATTTCTACCGGTTCTTCCACAAAGTTGAGGCTCTCGTTGATCTCGATCTCGTCGAGTGGAATAACAAGAGTCTCGTCGGACAGACACTAGAAGGAATCATAGGGATTCTAGGGTTTTTCAAACACTTACAGTTCATATACACTTTCAAATACTTACAATACTTGACTTTTTAAGTCATTACAAAGATTTGAAATATCGGATTGTCACATCATCCCCCCGTTAGAGGGAATTTCGTCCTGAAATTTAAAGTAGTAAAGATACTAGTGAACAAGAAAGAGATGAGGATACTTTTGTTTCATCTGATCTTCGCGTTCCCATGTGAATTCAGGTCCCCGCTTGGCGTTCAACCGAACCTTCACGATGGGTATGCGACTTTGTTTTGTTTGCTTGACCTTTCGGTCCATGATTTCTACCGGTTCTTCCACAAAGTTGAGGCTCTCGTTGATCTCGATCTCGTCGAGTGGAATAACAAGAGTCTCGTCGGACAGACACTTTTTCAAGTTCGAGACGTGGAAGGTTGGATGTACGTTACGGAGTTCTTTCGGTAGATTGAGCTTGTAAGCCACAGGGCCGATTCTGGCAAGAATCTCGAAAGGCCCTATGTATCTTGGATTTAGTTCCCCACGCTTTCCAAATCGTATTAAACCCTTCCAGGGTGAGACCTTCAGTAGGACTCGGTCGCCTACCTGGAACTCCAATGGTTTCCTGCGCTTGTCAGCGTAGCTTTTTCTGTCGGTCTCTAGAGGCTTTTAATCGTTCACGAATTTGAACGATCTTCTCTGTCGTTTCCCGAATGATCTCCGGACCCGTGAGAGTGCTTTCGGGAACTCGTCCCTTAGCTAACTGGGTATCACCCACTTCAGCCCAGCACAGAGGGGATCTGCACTTTCGGCCATAGAGGGCCTCGAATGGAGCTGCCTTTATGCTCGTATGATAACTGTTGTTGTAGGAAAATTCAACAAGGGGTAAATGAGTATCCCAAGCTTTTCCAAAGTCAATCACACAGGCGCGCAACATATCTTCTAAGGTTTGGATAGTTATCTCACTTTGCCCGTCGGTCTGTGGATGGTAGGCTGTACTCATGTCCAGCTTAGTTCCTAGGGAACTTTGTAATGACTGCCAGAACCTCAAAGTGAATCTACTATCTCGGTCTGAGATGATAGATAAAGGAACACCGTGCAGTCTTACAATCTCCCTAATGTAAGTTCTGGTAAGTTTCTCTATCTTGTCTGTTTCCTTGATGGGTAGGAAGTGTGCAGACTTGGTCAGTCTATCGACGATGACCCATATGGAATCAAGTCCACCCGTCGTCTTGGGCAACTTGGTTATGAAGTCCATAGTGATCCACTCCCACTTCCATTCTGGTATCTCCGGTTGTTGTAGAAGACCGGAGGGTTTCTGGTATTCGACCTTGACCTTTGCGCAAGTAAGGCATTTACTCACGAAGGTAGCAATATCTGCTTTCATGTTAGGCCACCAGTATAACTTTTTAAGATCCAAATACATCTTATCTGAAACCGGGTGGATGGAATAACGAGTGTTGTGAGCTTCGGTCATGACCAAGTCTCTGAAGCCACCGTGTTTCGGTGTCCAGATCCGATCCATGAGGTATAAGGCTCCGCCACCCTTGACTTCATAGTTCTTATCCATCCCTCTAAGGGATTCACCCGCCACGTTTTCAGGTTTCAAAGCGTCGAGCTGAGCCTCCTTTATTTGCGTGGACAAGTGTGAATGGATGGTTAGAGTCAAAGATTTGACTCTACGACCAGTATATTCTTTCCGACTTAGGGCGTCGGCTACTACATTGGCTTTACCCGGATGATAACGAATTTCGCATTCGTAATCACTAAGTAGCTCGACCCACCGTCGTTGTCTCATGTTGAGCTCTTTCTGGTCGAAAATGTGCTGTAGACTCTTATGGTCTGTAAACATCGTGCTTTTTGTACCGTATAGGTAATGTCGCCAGATCTTCAGAGCAAACACAACTGCTCCTAGCTCGAGATCGTGGGTTGTGTAGTTAACCTCATGTGTCTTCAGCTGTCTCGAGGCATAGGCTATGACTTTACCTCGTTGCATCAGTACACATCCGAGTCCTTGATTGGATGCATCGCAATAGACAATGAAGTCTTCTATTCCTTCGGGAAGGGATAGTATCGGGGCGGTGCACAAGGCTCGTTTGAGCGTTTGGAACGCTCTTTCCTCTTTCTCTTCCCAGTCGAAGGCCACGCCTTTCTGGGTCAGGGTTGTAAGGGGTTTCGCTATGCTGGAGAAGTTCTGAATGAACCTGCGATAGTAGCCAGCTAGACCTAGAAATTGACGAATTTTAGTAGGTGTCTTTGGTGCTGACCAGTTCTCGATGGCCTTAATTTTGGAAGGGTCCACGTGTATACCTTCTTCGCTAACTACATGGCCCAAGAATTCGACTCGTCGAATCCAAAATTCGCACTTTGAGAACTTTGCGTAGAGCTTCTCCGATCGCAATGTTTCTAAGATTTTACGGAGATGTTGACTATGCTCCTCCTTACTTCGAGAGTAGATGAGTATGTCATCAATGAAGACGATGACGAACTGATCCAAGTAAGGACGACACACCCTATTCATCAGATCCATGAATACTGCGGGCGCGTTAGTTAATCCGAATGGCATCACTACAAACTCGTAGTGCCCATAACGAGTTCGGAAGGCTGTCTTGGGGACATCCTCCTCTAACACTCGTAGTTGGTGGTATCCGGATCGCAGATCTATGTTCGAGAAGTAGTTGGCTCCTTGAAGTTGATCAAATAAATCGTCAATGTGGGGCAAGGGGTAACGATTTTTAATGGTAAGTTTGTTGAGTTCTCTATAGTCGATGCACATGCGAAACGATCCATCTTTCTTCTTGACGAACAAGACCGGTGCTCCCCATGCGAGAAGCTTGGTCGAATGAATCCCTTCTTGAGAAGTTCGTTAAGTTGACTGGAAAGTTCCTGCATTTCAACCGGTGCCAGACGATAAGGAGATTTGGCTACGGGGGTAGCCCCTGGCACTAAGTCGATTATGAACTCGACTTGGCGTTGTGGTGGTAAACCGGGAAGTTCTTCTGGGAAAATGTCGGGAAAGTTGCGTACTTCTGGGATTTTCTGGATGTCTTTCAGTTCTTGACTGGTATCAACGACGTGTGCGAGAAATGCATGGTACTCCTTCCGCAAGCACTTCTGGGCTTGAATGCACGAAATGATGCGAAGGCTCGTACTGGGTTTGTCGCCGTAGATAATTAAAGTTTCGTTGTTAGGAAGGTTAAGACGAACTGCTTTTTCGAAGCACATAATGTCGGCACGAAGAAGACTCAACCAATCCATACCGATGATAACGTCAAAACATTTAATTGTGACTGGCATGAGATCTATCTTGAAAGTATGGCCATCTAAAGTTAAAGTACAACCTACGAATATGCAGCTTGTACTCTCTGTTTTCCCGTTAGCCATTTCTACCGTGAATGAATTATCTAGTGCACATGGTTTTTGTTTAAGCATGTGTGCAAATTTGTGACTTACAAAACTTTTCTCGGCTCCACTATCGAAAAGTATGCAAGCATATGAGTTATCGAGGAGGAACGTACCAGTAACTATCGTAGGATCAGCTACTGCTTCCTCGTGGCCTAGGGCCATAACTCTTCCTACCCCTCCAGCCATTCCTGCTTTAGGGCAGTTCCTCTTGTAGTGGCCCACTTCACCACAACCGTAGCAAGCTTGGCCCATACCGGCATTAGGAACCTAGGCGTCTTGAGCTGTTGGCGTCCTGCAGACACGGGCTGTATGCCCCTTCCTGTTGCAGTTAGAGCACTGCATCTCCCTGCAAGGTCCGTGGTGGTGGTAGTTGCACTTGGTGCACTTCGGAAAAGTTCCAGCATAAGTTTTTGCTGGTAAGAGGTTCGCAGGGGCAACAGGAGTCACTGTGGCAGCATTGATCGCCACAAGTTGTTGCTTATTGGAGGATCCTTGCGGAGCCCCTCTTTTCCTCTTATTCCACCCCTTCTTGTCGTAGTCGGGGTTGGATTTTTGTGGTACAGGTGTGACATCCCCAAAATCACGGCCAGAAAAGACCGGTTTGTTTATGCTTTGTTTAAAAATCAGAGTAACATTTTAAATAAAAGTGTTGCGGAATTTGTCCCAAAACAATAATATGATAAAGATTTATCAAAAGCATTTCCATAGAAATGTATTTCATTAAAAGACTCGGGATGTCATGTTCGTACAGATCAAAAGCATAAACAGTACAATACAAGCTTTACTACATTATTTCATATCTACAGGCCTATATCCGTAATCCCTCGTCCAAACATCATATATATGCTCAAGCGCCACTACCTGTAATACATAAAACTGAGTGGGTCAGGCTTGGGAGCCTGGTGAGCACATAGGGTTTTCAACCCACAATAAATAGTTTATTAATTTCATCAATCAACAATAACCCGATTACCCGTTCCCGTTATCCTCACTTTACGTCCCTAAACGCCTATCATAAGGGACCTAGCCTAAGGATCATCATCGGGACGGACACTACTACTAAGGGGATTCCTCAGCAATAAATGTCCTAATAGGCAACCATGTGGGGGATGGAGTACATCTGGTGAGCACACAGTTCAAATAAACACACAGTTCAAATAAACACCTACAGGTTGCGAGCCTGCTAGTGTTCCACTGGACTGTCTAGAATAGTCTGTGGTCGTCATCTATACTCCGCTAGATGACTGGATCATCAATAACATCTATAACGAGGCCTCTCATTATTTTATTTTGTCACACAGCAACTATTACATCTACCCATATTTTACCCAACACATTTTGTAGATATAAAATACATATACAGTTTAAATCTTTGAAAACATGTATAAAACGTTCATCCAGCATAGATAGCAAGTATTCAGATAATATGCACAAATAGCACGTAATTTATATTAAATACTTCATATCTATGTGTAAGTTGAAAGTAAATATGCACTCACCTGAAAAGGTGGTGATTCCGAACTCAGACAGCGCTTCGCTTCTTAAAAAGAATTTTCTTCGACGAAACCTAGTATTATTACCACTAGAGTTTAGTTTATTATTCGTCGAGACTAATTAATAGTCTAGCTATTATTATTATTATTATATAAGCGTCAAAAAAAATACTTATATAACCCATAATAATAGCCCAAGTATTTATTATAAATTCCTAATAACGTTACTATAATTAAATAAAAGCTATATTAAAAATAGCGTAGGCGTAGCTCACTTACAGCGGGTTTTATAGAAAACCGGGCTTTGCTTGGAGCAGCGTTCCCGAGCCGAAAAGCTCTTCTTCTCAGAGCCTTCGAGCACTCCGGGGCTTCCGCCTCGTGCTAGGGAGGTTCCCTAGGCTTTTCGGGGGATTTCGGGGCTAGAGAGAGGTTCTAGAGAGAGAGAGAGAGAGTAAAGAGAAGAAAGAATAGGAAAGGTGTGAAGAAAATGAGGGTGGGAGAGGTGGTATTTATAGGGTGAAATGTGGCTGAACTTGGTGCCACATGTCACCATCTGGTGGCAAGCCTTGGGGAGAAAGCAATGGCCAAGATTGTGCCACATCACCCATTTTCGCACAGCACACTTTCGACTTCTAAAATCCGTAACTTTCACATACGACCTCCGTTTTTGATGTTCTTTATATCCACGCGTAGGTAATAATAAGATCTACAACTTTCATTTTGACACCGTCAGCCAATTCTCGATCGATCTTAAATTTAACAGTACAAGGAGATTATACTGTTAAACGTCTGCGTAAAATTAATAACTTCTACATACGGACTCTGTTTTTGTCTGTCTTTTTACCATTGATTTTCTATTAATGAGATCTTCAACTCTCATTTACGTTGCGTAAGCCAAAAACCGCTCGAACTAAAATTCGAGTTTCAGGCCGTGCACTGCTAAGCCGAATCTTAGAAAAATCATAACTTCTTCATACGAAGTCAGATTTGGGCGTTCTTTTTATCGATGTTCTTAGTTTAACATATTCTACGACTTTTGTTTAGATTGATAAGGCTAAAAAGTCTTCTATCGCAAATTCACTATTTACGTCTCCCGGTGTCGTGCCGGTTTTGCCGTAAAACTTCGGCGGGCCATAACTTCTTCGTTATAGCTCGGATTTCGGCATTCTTTATATGTACGGAAACCTTGAGACGTATTCTACAACTTTATGTAGAGATATCAGGATTATCTCACACTTTAATTTTGACGCTCATTTTTATTCTTTATTAATTATACATTTATAATTAAATAATAAACACATAAACACACATAATTCACATAATACTCAAATATTTTATATTTATTACTTCAAAAAGAGTTACAATAGTTGACCTAGACTATTACATTGACAAAAATGCTTAGCCCTGAAAACCCGGGCGTTACAATTCTCTCCCCCTTAGGATGATTCCGTCCCGGAATCATGCATCAGCAAACAGATGTGGATAGCGACTCATCATGTCATCCTCTGTTTCCCAAGTGAGATTCGGCCCATTCGAATGTTTCCATCGGACTAGCACCAAGTTGACCATCTTGCGTCGTAGCTTCTTAGTCTTACGGTCAATAATTGCCTCAGGCTCTTCGATCAGCCTTTTATTCTCATCCATCCTTAATTCCGAGATTGGAATTATGTCGGGAACATCTCCCATGAATTTCCTCAAATAACACACATGGAAGGTGTTATGAATACCATTGAGTTCTTCGGGCAATTCCAGCTTGTAAGCTTGGTTCCCAATCTTCTGAAGAACTTTGAACGGTCCAATAAACCTTGGACTCAACTTTCCTCGTTTCCCAAATCGTATAAGTCCCTTCCACGGTGAGACTTTAAGTAAAACGGAATCCCCAACTTCGAAGGTTATCGGTCGTCTTTTCTTGTCAGCATAGCTCTTCTGACGATCCTGAGCTGCTAACATTCTTTCCCTAATCACCTTCAATTTCTCAGCAGTCTCATGGACTATCTCGGGGCCCATAAACTGCTTCTCTCCGGCTTCAAGCCAACAAGACGGCGTACGACACTTCTGTCCATACAAGGCCTGATAAGGTGCCATCTTGATGCTCGAGTGAAAACTATTGTTGTAGGAAAATTCTACTAGAGGTAAGTGCTCGTCCCAATTCCCTTGGAATTCGAGGGTACATGCTCTCAGCATGTCTTCCAACGTCTGAATCGTTCTTTCACTCTGACCATCAGTTTGCGGATGGTAAGCAGTACTCAAACACAACTTTGTACCCAACTCCTCTTGTAGACTCCTCCAAAACCTTGACGTGAAACGACTATCACGATCTGACACAATCGTAAGAGGGACACCGTGAAGTCTTACAATTTCCTTCACGTAAGCGTTTGCGAGCTTATCCATAGACCACTTCTCGTTGGCGGCTATGAAGTGTGCACTCTTGGTGAAACGATCCACGACTACCCAAATCATGTCGTGTCCGTTCTTCGTTCTGGGCAGTTTAGTCACAAAATCCATGGTGATGTCTTCCCATTTACCCATGGGTACAGGTAAAGGTTCTAAACTCCCATACGGTTTCTGATGTAGTGCCTTAACCCTCGCGCATGTTACGCACTCGGCCACATACTTCGCAACATCGAGCTTCATCGTCGGCCACCAGTAGTAGGGTTTTAGGTCCCTATACATTTTAGTGCTACCGGGATGAATCGAGTACATGGTCTTGTGTGCTTCTTCCATTAGAAGATCTCTTATTCCTCCCATCTTAGGTACCCAGATTCGATCTTGGAATACCTTCAGTCCTCGACTGTTTGTACCGAACACTAACGTTTTTCCCAAACGTTCTTCCTTTCGGTCATTCTTTTCTAAGGCTTCTTCTTGAGCTTTCCTGATACTTTCCACAATCGTCGAGACGACTTCAATTCTTAACGCTCTTGGCCTTTTTCTTTCAAGATTGACTTTCCGACTGAGAGCATCAGCAACAATATTTGCTTTACCTGGGTGGTAAAGTATCTCACAGTCGTAGTCCTTGAGAAGCTCTAGCCAGCGTCGTTGCCTCATGTTCAACTCCTTCTGATTAAAGAGATACTGGAGACTCTTATGATCAGTGAAGAGCTTACACTTCGTGCCATAGAGGTAATGCCTCCATATCTTTAAGGCAAATACTACCGCTGCCAACTCCAGATCATGAGTGGGGTAGTTCTTTTCGTGCTCTTTCAATTGTCGAGATGCGTATGCTATCACCTTTTCTCTTTGGGTCAGAACACAACCCAACCCGACTCCAGATGCATCACTATAAACCGCGAAATCTTCAACTCAATCGGGTAGAGAAAGTATCGGTGCTTCACATAACTTCTTCTTTAGCTTCTCGAACGCCTCATCGTGTTTCTCACTCCATGTATACGTAGCTCCTTTATGGGTCAAAGCTGTTAATGGAGCAGCTATCGAAGAAAAGCCTTGGATAAATCGTCGGTAATATCCGGCTAATCCTAGAAAGCTTCGAACCTCCGTGGGACTCTTCGGACGTTCCCACTTCATTACAGCCTCGATCTTGGCGGGGTCAACCATTATTCCTTCTTGGTTAACAACATGACCCAAGAATTGGACTTCCCGTATCCAGAAGTCGCATTTGGAGAACTTCGCAAAAAGCTTCTCCTTCTTTAACACCTCCAACACTTCTCGTAGATGCTTGCCATGCTCCTCCTGGCTTTTCGAGTAAATAAGAATGTCGTCGATGAACACTATCACAGATTTATCGAGGAATGGTTTACAGACCCTATTCATCAAATCCATGAATGTTGCGGGAGCATTGGTTAGTCCGAATGACATAACCAAGAACTCGTAGTGTCCATATCTTGTTCTGAATGCAGTCTTCTCAATATCCTGCTCTCTCACCTTCAGCTGATGATATCCTGACCTAAGATCGATCTTTGAGAAGTAGCTCGAACCTTGCAGCTGATCGAATAGGTCATCAATCCTCGGCAATGGATACTTGTTCTTCACCGTTGCCTTATTCAGCTCTCGGTAGTCTATGCACATCCTCATGCTTCCGTCCTTCTTCTTCACGAATAACACCGGAGCTCCCCAGGGTGATGAACTAGGTCGAATGAATCCGCTGTCCAACAACTCCTGAAGTTGTGTCATGAGCTCCTTCATCTCCGTCGGTGCTAATCGGTAAGGTGGCTTTGCTATCGGTGTTGTTCCTGGTAACAAGTCTATACGAAACTCCACTTGTCTATCAGGTGGTAATCCGGGAAGATCTTCGGGAAAGACTTCCGGATAATCGCACACAACCGGTATATTCTGCACCTCTTTCTTTTCTTTCTTAGCATCGATTACGAATGCCAAGTATGATGCACATCCTTTGGACAAACATTTCCTGGCTTTCATCAGGGAGATGATTCCAGAAGTTACTCTGCGTTTGTCCCCGTACACCATAAATGATTCCTTTCCGGGTGGGTTTATCCTAACTATCTTCTTTTGGCATAATATCTCGGCATCGTTGGCGCTAAGCCAATCCATACCCAAAACGATGTCGAAACCGTTTAACTCTATGGGTAATAGTTCCTCATGGAATTCGTTTCCGTTTAGGTCAATGACGATGTTCCTAATACGATTACTAACAGGTACGAGTTTGCCACTGGCAACTTCTACAATCAGAGCATTATCTAGTTTTTCTACAGGCAATGCTAATCTTCCACCAAATTTATGCGACACAAAGGAGTAATTGGCTCCGGAATCAAATAGTATATTTGCAGGCAAACCATTTACAAGAAAGGTACCTGAAGCGACGTCTGCTGCCTCCTTCGCAGCCTCGAGCGTCATCTGAAAGGCTCTCGCCTTTGGCTTTGGTGGTATGTTGGGCCTTCCCGCATCTTTCTTCCTTGGGCAATCCTTAGCAATATGCTCTTCTTCACGACACTCGTAGCACACCTTCTTGTTGGTGGTGCACTCATTGGCATAGTGCCCTGTTTTCCCACACTTGTAGCAGGTTACTTCATCGCCACATTTTCCCGAGTGCTTCTTCTTGCACTTCTCGCACCATTTAAATTCGTTTCCTCCCCCGAATTTTTTTGAACCGAACTTGCTCTTCTTTTTGTTGGGTTTAGCAGACCCTTCAAATTTCCTCTTCTCGCCAACCTCGATTTTGCTGGCAGCTCTTCCCTTAATCATGTCCTCCTCAGACTTGGCAGCCCAGATAGCTGCCTCCAAAGTAGGTGCCTGACGTACTGGCACCGCGTACTCCCATGGAAGTCCCTTTGCGTACTTATCAATTTTCGTCAGCTCATCCGGAACAAGACGCAAGGCAAACTCCATCTTTTCTGTGAAGTTGTTCGTGTATTCATCGATTGACATGCTTCCCTTCTTCAAGGTTAGAAACTGGTTCTCTAACTCTAGCAGGTTTTGAGCCGAGCAGTATTTTCGTTTGAATTGCACCAGAAATTCTGCCCATGTCAGTTGCAGGGGCTTGTTGGGGCTTAAAGTCTTCCCCAAGGTATTCCACCAACGTACAGCGCCTCCTCGAAACTGACGTACTGCAAATGTGGTCTGTAGCTTTCCTCTGCAACCGCACGTCATGAAAGCTAACTCCATCTCTGAGATCCAATCCATGACCCTGATTGGATCTTCCTTTCCCGTGAAAGTTGATGGCTTGCAAGTCAGAAAATCCTTGTACTTGCATCCATTCCTCTTGATTTCGTCACCTTGGTTGTTTTGTTGAACTATTGGTGGGTTGGCTTGACCAACGGTTCCACTGTAGTCTCCTTCCTCAGTCTGCCCTTCATTCAACTCGGGCTGTTCGATTTGAATAGTCGCTTCCTCTCGATTTTGCTGGAGCAAACGCCTGGTTTCCTCCATTTGACGATCCAACATTGCCTGGATCATCGCTTGCACTCCGGCCATCGTTATTGGTCCGGCAGCGGCTTCCACAACTGGTATTTGCTCGATCACGGGGGGTTGGTGTCTGTTCCCATTTGCGTTTACGTTTCCGCTACGGGTCCTTGCCATCTTGATCTATACACCGAATAAGGTGAATTTAGATCTTTATTTAGGAGAGACGTTTTAAATCGTCCTTATCACTCCGAAACATTTACATGCTAGTTCTAATAGCATAGTCGTACGTTTAGAATCCTAAACACATAAGGTTTCCAGATCCGGTCGGCAACAGACCATAGATCCGAACAAAATAACAGCATAACATGCATAAAGCATTTAGCACATAAAAGCATTTTAGGCACAATTCCTAAAATAAGCTAGTGCTCACACCTCACAATCATCGCTTATCATTCTAAGTTTAAGTCTAGAAATCCTATAAATTCCTAGTTCGCTTAAACTAATGCTCTGATACCAACTGTGACATCCCCAAAATCACGGCCAGAAAAGACCGGTTTGTTTATGCTTTGTTTAAAAATCAGAGTAACATTTTAAATAAAAGTGTTGCGGAATTTGTCCCAAAACAATAATATGATAAAGATTTATCAAAAGCATTTCCATAGAAATGTATTTCATTAAAAGACTCGGGGTGTCATGTTCGTACAGATCAAAAGCATAAACAGTACAATACAAGCCTTACTACATTATTTCATATCTACAGGCCTATATCCGTAATCCCTCGTCCAAACATCATATATATGCTCAAGCGCCACTACCTGTAATACATAAAACTGAGTGGGTCAGGCTTGGGAGCCTGGTGAGCACATAGGGTTTTCAACCCACAATAAATAGTTTATTAATTTCATCAATCAACAATAACCCGATTACCCGTTCCCGTTATCCTCACTTTACGTCCCTAAACGCCTATCATAAGGGACCTAGCCTAAGGATCATCATCGGGACGGACACTACTACTAAGGGGATTCCTCAGCAATAAATGTCCTAATAGGCAACCATGTGGGGGATGGAGTACATCTGGTGAGCACACAGTTCAAATAAACACACAGTTCAAATAAACACCTACAGGTTGCGAGCCTGCTAGTGTTCCACTGGACTGTCTAGAATAGTCCGTGGTCGTCATCTATACTCCGCTAGATGACTGGATCATCAATAACATCTATAACGAGGCCTCTCATTATTTTATTTTGTTACACAGCAACTATTACATCTACCCATATTTTACCCAACACATTTTGTAGATATAAAATACATATACAGTTTAAATCTTTGAAAACATGTATAAAACGTTCATCCAGCATAGATAGCAAGTATTCAGATAATATGCACAAATAGCACGTAATTTATATTAAATACTTCATATCTATGTGTAAGTTGAAAGTAAATATGCACTCACCTGAAAAGGTGGTGATTCCGAACTCAGACAGCGCTTCGCTTCTTAAAAAGAATTTTCTTCGACGAAACCTAGTATTATTACCACTAGAGTTTAGTTTATTATTCGTCGAGACTAATTAATAGTCTAGCTATTATTATTATTATTATATAAGCGTCAAAAAAAATACTTATATAACCCATAATAATAGCCCAAGTATTTATTATAAGTTCCTAATAACGTTACTATAATTAAATAAAAGCTATATTAAAAATAGCGTAGGCGTAGCTCACTTACAGCGGGTTTTATAGAAAACCGGGCTTTGCTTGGAGCAGCGTTCCCGAGCCGAAAAGCTCTTCTTCTCGGAGCCTTCGAGCACTCCGGGGCTTCTGCCTCGTGCTAGGGAGGTTCCCTAGGCTTTTCGGGGGATTTCGGGGCTAGAGAGAGGTTCTAGAGAGAGAGAGAGAGAGAGTAAAGAGAAGAAAGAATAGGAAAGGTGTGAAGAAAATGAGGGTGGGAGAGGTGGTATTTATAGGGTGAAATGTGGCTGAACTTGGTGCCACATGTCACCATCTGGTGGCAAGCCTTGGGGAGAAAGCAATGGCCAAGATTGTGCCACATCACCCATTTTCGCACAGCACACTTCCGACTTCTAAAATCCGTAACTTTCACATACGACCTCCGTTTTTGACGTTCTTTATATCCACGCGTAGGTAATAATAAGATCTACAACTTTCATTTTGACACCGTCAGCCAATTCTCGATCGATCTTAAATTTAACAGTACAAGGAGATTATACTGTTAAACGTCTGCGTAAAATTAATAACTTCTACATACGGACTCTGTTTTTGTCTGTCTTTTTACCGTTGATTTCCTATTAATGAGATCTTCAACTCTCATTTACGTTGCGTAAGCCAAAAACCGCTCGAACTAAAATTCGAGTTTCAGGCCGTGCACTGCTAAGCCGAATCTTAGAAAAATCATAACTTCTTCATACGAAGTCAGATTTGGGCGTTCTTTTTATCGATGTTCTTAGTTTAACATATTCTACGACTTTTGTTTAGAATGATAAGGCTAAAAAGTCTTCTATCGCAAATTCACTATTTACGTCTCCCGGTGTCGTGCCGGTTTTGCCGTAAAACTTCGGCGGGCCATAACTTCTTCGTTATAGCTCGGATTTGGGCATTCTTTATATGTACGGAAACCTTGAGACGTATTCTACAACTTTATGTAGAGATATCAGGATTATCTCACACTTTAATTTTGACGCTCATTTTTATTCTTTATTAATTATACATTTATAATTAAATAATAAACACATAAACACACATAATTCACATAATACTCAAATATTTTATATTTATTACTTCAAAAAGAGTTACAATAGTTGACCTAGACTATTACATTGACAAAAATGCTTAGCCCTGAAAACCCGGGCGTTACAACAGGTGTAGGGATTGTTGTGTTCTGAGGTTTCCGGTGATCGATAAGAGATTGTGCTAGTTCCTTGGCACTATCAAAGGTAATAGGCCTGGAAGCGATCACACTTGACTGGATCTGAGGCGACAGTCCCCAGATATATCTCTCTATCTTTTTGCTCTGGAGAGCAACCATGTCCAGGCATAAGTTTGCCAGATCACAGAACCTATTTGTGTAGGTCGTGATGTCGGATCCAACCATTTGCAGACCCCAGAATTCTTGCTCGAGTTTTTGTATTTCACCTCGAGGACAGTATTCTTTCATCAGCATGTCTTTCAACTTTTCCCAGCCGATGGAATACGCCACCACCAAAGTTAGATAGTTAACATGGCTGTTCCACCATGTTAGTGCTCGATCAGAGAAGGTACAAGCTGCGAACTTGACCTTGTTGCCTTCTTGGCATCCGCGGATCTCGAAGACAGATTCCATCTTCTCCATCCACTGTCTTAACACCATAACCCCACCAGTACCATTGAAGCTACGGGGTTTGGCGTTTGTGAAGTCCTTGTAGGTGCATTCCCGAGGGTGTCCATGGCTTTCGCCGTGGTTCGAGGGTGATGCACCTGTTCCTGATCCACTAGGGGCAGGAGCGTTGATTGCTGACACAGCAGCTGCAACTGCTGCTGTGAACGCTGCCTGGAACATGTTGGCATCGAAAGGGTTAGGTGGTTGAAGAGGTACAGGTGGTGGTGGAGGTGGTGGTATCGGTGCTTCGTTGTTTGGATTACGTCTTGTACTTCTGCGTGGCGGCATCTTTAACTATACGTTTAAAGATGACGAAATGGATAAGAATAAATGATTTAATGAATGTGTCTCATGGACTAAATCCCCATAGCCCAACAACAGAAGGAATAGCTAAAATAGACGAACTGACTAAGATATTTACAGTAAGACCAAATACCCCTATGGTATTTCTTTATGGTTGTGTTGGTAAGTTTTTAGACTTTTTGCCATATCACAACCATTCTTGGGCATATTCTAATCACTCCTCGGACCAACATAGTTGATCAGGCTATGCCATTCCCAAGACTGACCATATATCCCCAGGCTTACTTGTGATATTCAACAATCGTAATACTTTTGTTCTTGTCGTTGTGACACTGATTTTAGTATGAATGCAGGCACGTATACTTACTTAAATATTTTATTATTTAAAAGTATAACTCTGAGACAGAGTGTTTTAATCCCCTGTATTTATAGTTAGTATGTATTTTATGGGTTGATATACTATATTCACTATAAACAATGCTCTGATACCAATCTGTCACAACCCAAAACCACGAACGGCGGAAACGTTCACGGGTGGAGGACGTCATGTACCGTATCACAACAGTGTAATATAATAAACAAGCAACAACATCATCCATTGCATTATAAGTAAAGTTTAATACATGTGAGTTCTTTCATTGTAATAAGACACCAAAAATATACAATCAAAATAAAAGACGAGACTTGTCTGCTCCGTCTTCTCAAAACCTGGCCTCCGTACCTGTCTACTGATGACCTGAGAATACAAGTTATTTTGAAAGCGAGTATCAGCATTAAAGCTGGTGAATTCATAAGTATATAAATGTCATTGCTTTGTTTGTAAAAATCTATTTTGAAAGCCATGTAAACCTTTAAGTGAAAATGTTGAGGTAAGTATGAAAACCCTAGAAAAACCCTTATTTTCTATAAGTATGAAATATAGTCTTCTACCAAGACCCGAATGTTCTATTTGTAAAATGATAGTTTTTCCTGTGTAATGACTAGTACTAAAAGTGCTGAGTCTAACTCATCGTTTATGTGAATGTATCACAAAGTAAAGTAAATAGGAATGGTTAGTCCCGTAACCGACTCCCGTTGAACTGGGATAGGCAGGACGATTTGCTGAAGGTACTAATAATTCATCCTAATGAACCGAGGTTCAGATATTCATGTAAGTATACACATGTCGATGTATCTACGTAAAGGTATTCATGTAATGTGTTCATGTAAGCGTGCTCATGTATCATGTAAGCATATGTAAAGGTACTCATGTTTCAGGTAATGTACTAATAAAGACTCATGAATGAACTGACTCTTGTGTGATTCTTTGTAATAGAAGTAATGTTTGATCTCTTCAAATTATCCCTATGATAACTTACTATAAGATAACTGGTTGATCATGTAGGTTTATACACTCTTACTACTCAAGGGTGTGGGAAACTAAATGAAATGTGTAAACTATAACATCAATACATATATAAGAATATAAGCGTATATGCATAGTTTAGTTGAAGAATGAGAAATGGTTTTTGTAAGACATCTTATGGTTTTTGAACAATAATCAACAATGACTTGATGTCATTTTAATAAACATTTCAAAGCTAAAACATTTGGTAACAATGTGCTTTTAAGATGTAAAACCATTTCATGCATCACATTTTGTAACATGTGAAATCTGTTAAATGACAAACACAGTTATAAAATACATATCAATGATTTAATAACATGTTTGTTTCTACTTGTATCCCCCCCCCCCCCCATTAAAGCATTTAAAATCATTTAAAATATTGATTAGGGGTATGAACTTACTTGAAAGTTTGAAGATAGCGAGATGGAAAACCGGGCAGAGTTTCGTCTCGGGAAACGGATTTTTCTCGGGATTCTCGAGAATCTCGGGAGTAAAATCGACCTCCGGGACTTGAGCAAAAAGACCAGAGCTTCGGGGTAGTGTGGGCACAGAAAACGAGGCAAGATCGTGAGAGAAATGAGAGAAAAGGGGTGATTTTTCCGGAACCCTCGCATTTCTATTTATAGGGGGTCTGAGAAGCCTCGGTATGCGGGGCGTACGCTCGTACGCAGCGCGTACTCGTACGTCATGCATGACCGAGTCCTCGACTGCCTCGGCTTCGGATGGGACGGATCGGGTCGGATGGGATGGGTCGGACGGGACGGGTTGGTAGCTTCGCATAGGGGCGACGTGGACGGACCGAGACCAAGGCCTTCGGGTACGCGGGGCGTACGGGGTTACGCAGCGCGTAACTCGGATGAGGACGCTGACTCCTCCTTCGGATATTACCGGATTTTTGAATTAATTTTATATATAATTTATTTAATAAACTTCAAAAAATCATATCTTCTTCATACGAACTCCGTTTTCGATGGTCTTTAAATCCACGCGTAGGTGAGACTACGCTCTACAACTTTCGTTTAGACTCCGTTGGCAAATTCCGAAATTATTTTTATTATTTAATTATAAAATGACGTGATTAAGGAATTTCTTTAAAAATTCATAACTTCTTTATCCGACGTCGGTTTTTGCCAGACTTTTCACCGCTGAAATACCATTGTCGAGACCTTCGATTCTCGTTTAGGTCATTCCGGCCAAAAGTCGCTCGATCTCCGATTCGAGTTTTTAGCTGTCTGTTGCTAAGCCGAACTTGGAAAAATCTTAACTTCAATATACGAAGTCGGATTTGGGCGTTCTTTTTACGTACGATCCGGGTTTAATGACATTTAAACATAGAGGGAATTTAAATAGGACTTTTTGGACATTTTATTATCAAAGTTAATTTTATTAACTCAAAAGTGGTTACAATACTTGACTTTTTAGGTCATTACAACGATTTGAAATATCGGGTTGTCACATATCGGTCAAAAGTATTTACAATGTCCATGGATGATTCACAAACCAATCTGATCAATATCTCCAACAACATAGGGTCTATAACAAGAATATCGATCTTATATACACAAGACTATGAAGTTTGGACGCATCACTTTGAAGACTATGTGATTGGATCGGAGGACAATGGGTATTTAATCTGGGAAGCTATTACTGCCGGCCCATTTGCTCACTCAAGCACATCAAAGATTGTTAAAGCACAGAAAGAATACAATCTGCTTTTCAATGATGTCAAAGATATTCCTCGGGATGAAAAAGAGAAGTTTCAATGCAACATCAAGGCCCTGAGGATGATAAGGTTTGTGCTGCAATCGGATACGTTTCGTTTAGTGAGTTCTTGTGCTACAACTAAGGAGATCTGGGATAGATTTAAGGAATTATATTCCACAGATGAAGACTTGGAACACTCTATCCAAACTCTCTTGCTATCTGAGTTTGGTGACTTTAAGCAGAAGCCTGAAGAAAAACTTGTTCAAACTTTCGATCGCTTCAATCATCTTTTAAGTAAGATGATAAAGCATGGGATTGAAAGAAAAGTTATTGAACAAAAGGTTACTTTCATGAATAACCTCAGACCTGAATGGATGGCTGTTGTATCAACAGTCAAAGCTCATGAACAGTTCAAGTCTTACTCTCTGGCAAAATTAGTGGGGATTTTAAAATCCCATGAGAATGCTCTGTCCAAGGAAACGAATGTGGTTTCTGGTCTGGGTTCTTTGGCTCTTGTCTCCAAAGGAAAAAGTTTGGTTGAAGAAGAAGAGGAATTAGATCTTGCAAATTATGATCTAACCGGCAAAGAATACGTCATGATGGTGTCCAATCCCAGAAAATTCATTAAGAAGAAATTCCCAGCCAACAAGAACCGAAACTGGTAGGGTAGTTACAGTGCCGAAAGGATCAAGGAGGAACCGAAGATGGGGTCAAAATCTGAAGAGTCAAAGAAGGCAGCTAAAGTTGGAGGAGTCTCAGGATTCGACTGCCATTACTGCGGAGACAAAAATCATTTTGCTAAAGACTGTATGTTGAGAAAGAAAGAAGAAAAGACAAGCGAAGAAGATGAGGAAGCGAGCCTCCTGAGAAGATTGGAGGAAATAAAGAAAAGAAAGTCTGCTGCTAATAACTCTACCATGAATGCTTTAATTGTGCAGGGTACAAACAACAGTGATGAGTTTGGTGGTGTGGAGGTCTGGTCGACAGATTCTGAGGATGATAAAGTCAGGAAGCCCACTCACGGAAAAGCTATGCTGGAAAAAGCAGATCATGCAACGGGAAGATGCTTTGTAGTGACCGAGGGTGTGTCCCAAATGAGAGGATAAACAATTGATGGGGGAGTTGAGGAGGAAAGGGAGCGAGATGACAGATGTTTTGCTGCCAAGCCTGTTAGTGCTCAGATCAACGAATGTGATGAGTTGATCAAAAAGGTACAAAATATTCTTGCTTCTCTAAAAATACCTGTTAATGATTATGAAAAGGAATTAAATAATTTAAAGTCAAAATTGTCAAGCATAAGTAGCAGTCTCACCCAAACCCGTGTCACAAATTCTAACCTAACTGATCAAATCAGCATGATTTCTTCAAAGAGTGAGGAACGAAGGATGTGGATCGAGCAAAAGGAAAAAGAGTTAATTAGATCTAAAGATGATTCTATTTATTTGCAAAGAGACAATCTTAAACTTCTTAAACAGCGAAATGTGTTTTGTTTAATTGCTAAGAGACTCTATTTTAACATCACTCAGTTGCATCTTGATTATGAAATAGGGAGGAAGATACATCGTATGATTTTACCCTTCCTTGAATTAAAGGAGGATGAAATCGACGCTGAAGCCTACATCTGTGAAAGTGTTGTATCTTCTGATGATGTGTCTCCAACGTATAAAATAGGTCTGGACAAAATTGAATCCTACATAAAGTCCAAGGACCACAAGGACATGCTCAAAAATCTGCTAGACCAAAATGATAGATTGAAATTGAGAGCCAAAACTATACAAAAATTTGACTCTTTGAATGCCAATTTAAGTTCAGATAATAAAATTGATGTTGAAAATACATCTGAACTTAATGAGGATGATGATATGAGTGAAATCTCTGTATAGGATTTGGTGGACTATTCTGAATTAGCCAAAAACGAACCTAAGTCAAATAAGAACCTAATTTCTGAAAACTCTGTTGAGTTTGCTCGCTCGTCTACCGACAAAACCAAAGTTCTCAAAGCTAAAGTTGTTGTATACCAAAAGGTTCAAACTACCCCAAACCATGTCTACACTGTACCGGGAGTCACTCCACAACAAATTGCAGAGTTAACGGCTATGGTAGAAGAAGACAATGCTGGAGGATATGACGAATTCTTCTGGCCGGCTCCAATAGACAACGCAGATGAGACGAAGGGTCTTTCTCAGAAAACCTCATGGAGAGTAAAAGGTAGATACATACCTGAAACACTAAATGAGCCTACAAAGTATGATGTGCCGAGCACAAGTGGAACTAAACCACCTTTGGACAAACCAATGCAAACCACAAGTGATACTTCTTCGGCAAAAAGTGAATGTTGTGCCCATACTTCGAAACGAAAGGCCAACATTCACAGAAATCCAAAACAGGTAGCTGATCGAAAGCATCAAAGAAATCTGAGATATAAGAAGAATCTCTCATAAAGAAAACAGTTTTGGAATTCCCAAAATCCTGATTTTGTAAGGATAGAAATGAAGAACAAATCAGAAGATGACTCAAGGAACCAAAAGAGTAGTTTCGGTCCTCATTACAATACCAACCGAAAGAATGGTTTTGGTCCTTCAACCAATAGAAGCCGAAAGGATGGTTTTGGTCCTTCAACCAATAGGAGCCGAAAGGATGGTTTTGGTCCCTCGTCCTATAACAACCGAAAGGGGAGTTTCGGTCCTTCATCCCATGGCAACTGAAATAGTGGTTTCAGTCCCCATCCATACAAGTCCAATCAGAAAAAATGGGAATCTAAAGTTTCTTCTAAATTCAATTCTTTAAATTCCAGTCCCTCAGTCAAAAACCCCAGTCCTCCTAAATCAAAAAAAATTAAAGTTTTCACCATTAAAAGAAAAGATGAAACAACTTTAATTAAATGCACATATATGGTTGATATTTCTCTTACTATTCCCTGTCCTGTAAAAGGCTCACAAGGACCCAAAAAACTTTAGGTTCCTAAATCTGTTTAATATTTTGTAGGTTATACGTGACGAGCAGTTTGACGAAGAATGGTACATCGATAGTGGTTGCTCGCGTCACATGACAGGAAGGAAGGAGGAACTGAGAGAGTTTCGTTCTGTCAAAGATGGTGGCATCGTAAAGTATGGAAAAAACTCTTTTGGAACTATCAAAGGCTATGGAATGATCACTAATGGCGAGTTCTCTATAAGGAAGGTAGCTTATGTTGAAGGACTTCAACATAATCTCATCAACGTATCACAGCTGGTGGTTGGTACTAGATTAAAAGTATCATTCGACGATGAAGGCTCAGAAATTATCGAGAAGAGATCAAACAACACTCTGTTGAAATCAAAGCAAAAGGGGGAAATGTATCCCTTGAACCTCGACCCAATAAGAGGTAAACCAGCAGTGTGCTTACTCACAAAGGCTCACTCTAATGAAAGTTGGTTATGGCATAGAAGACTATCTCATTTGAACTTCAAGGATATCAACAAAATGGTCTTAGGTGATCACGTTCGAGGTCTTCCAGTTCTAAAATTCGATAAAGAACATCTTTGTGTAGTGTGAAATGGGAAAAGCAGAGTCGACAAAGTCATCCTTCTATTATCAACACTAAGGTGATAGAACCACTGGAGTTACTGCATATCGATCTATGTGGTCCATCGTCCATCGAAAGCATTGGGGGAAACAAATACATTCTGGTTACTGTGGACGATTTCTCAAGGTTTACATGGATTTTCTTTCTCAAGCAAAAGTCTGAAGCCACTCCAAAACTCAAGCTCTTCATTAAACAGATAGAAATGCAACTAAGAAAGGTAGTTCGTAGTATAAGGAGCGACAATGGCCTGGAATTCAAGAACAAAGATCTTGAATGTTTTCTTGCTGAAAAAGGGACGACTCACAATTTCTCGGCCCCCTATACTCCACAGCAAAATGGCATTGTTGAAAGGAGAAATCGGTCCTTGTGTGAAGCTGCTCGCACTATGCTGTGCTTCGCGTCCTTACCTTTGTATTTTTTGGCTGATGCAATTGCGGCTGCATGTTATACTCAGAATTGATCATACTTGAATAAGCGGTTCTCAATTACCCTTTACGAGATCCTGAACAATCGAAAACCAAACGTGAAATTCTTTCATGTGTTCGGTTCAAGATGTTTCATTTTTAACTCCAAAGAGAATCGAAACAAGTTCGATGTTAAGGCGGATGAAGGAATTTTCTTAGGCTACTCCCTGAACTCCAAGGCATATAGAGTTCTCAATAAACGCTCAAAGAAAATTGAAGAAACATATTATGTCACCTTTGGCGATAGTTATGTTAAGAAATTGAAATCAACAAAAGATGCATCGCAAGACATATTTCCAAAGAATGGTCAGGTTACTATCTCCATCTCGAATCTTTTCGACCAACTCATGCTCCTGTTTGATGAGCCTCAAAAGGCGATTGACTCTGAATCAACTGAAAAGACAACAAAGTTGATAATCTGAAACAAGTTCTAGATGATGCTGCTAAGAAGATGGCTGATGATGAATCCAAAGAAACCGAAGGTGCAGACGCAAGCGAACCTTTTGGTGACCGTCCTACTGTCTAGGGGGGAGGTTCCTCTCCTCATCATGATCAAGGTTCTTCATTCCACGGGGAGAACTCATCGCTAAATACATCAAGCTCTACTGAAATTCCAGCCAATGAAGGGGATACAAATGCTAGTCCTGAACAGGAATCATTCTTCGAGGGGGAGAACACCAATGTTGGTGATGATGACATTTTGTCTGAACTATAGGAAGA
Organism: Lactuca serriola; assembly: GCF_051521515.1. Taxonomy (NCBI): domain Eukaryota; kingdom Viridiplantae; phylum Streptophyta; class Magnoliopsida; order Asterales; family Asteraceae; genus Lactuca; species Lactuca serriola. Next base: position 338,171,465 of record NC_136411.1, read on the forward strand.
AATCAATGCTGAATTGGATCCTATCTATGATCCAAAGTTTCCTCCACTTATCAAATGGACCAAAGATCACCCTCAAACTCAAATTATTGGGGAATCCTCAGAAAAAGTGTTAACTCGCTCTCAAATCAAAGCGAAATAGGCTGCACTATTTTCAAAAGTCGAGTTTTGTATGTTCAATTCATTTGTTTCCAAAATTGAACCAAAGACTGTTAACTCAGCTCTTGATCATTCAGACTAGGTTCAAGCCATGTAGGATGAGTTAAATGAGTTTGAACGAAACAAGGTATGACGTCTTATTCCAACTTTAAAGGATGCTTCGATTGTCGATCTCAAATGGGTATTCAGAAACAAGATGGACAAAAAGGGGAATGTCATTCGTAACAAAGCGAGGCTGGTGGTCAAAGGATATTGTTAGGAAGAGGGAATTCATTATGAAGAAGCCTTCGCTCCCGTGGCAAGATTGGAATCTGTTCGTATCTTTCTTGCGTACGCTGCTCACAAGAACTTTGAAGTCTATCAAATGGACGTCAAATGTGCTTTCCTCAACGGTAAATTTGAAGAAACCATATATGTTGAGCAACCGCCAGGATTCGTAAACGAGAAACATCCCGATCATTGTTATATCCTTGACAAAGCTGTCTATGGCCTCAAACAGGCTCCCAGAGCATGGTATGAAACTCTCACCCGTTTCTTAAAAATGTCTAAATTCAAACAAGGTTCAGTTGATCCAACCTTCTTTCGTAAGCAAGAAGGTAACCACCTTATGATAGTTCAAATTTATGTTGATGACATCATCTTTAGCTCCACGAATCCTAGCTTAACATCTGAATTCAGAAAGTTGATGGAAACTAAATTTGAGATGAGCTCAATGGGTCCAATTAACTTTTTTCTTGGATTGAACATTAGACAGGGAACTGAAGGCATTTTTATTAATCAGGAAGCATATACCAAGACTTTGCTAACCAAGTTTGGAATGATGGGAGACTCCAAAGTGAAAGTGTCTATGGCTTTTGGAACTAAACTCACACCATCATTGGAGAAACCCGCAGCTGATACAACACTTTATCGACAGATGATTGGGTCTCTGATGTATCTTACAGCCAGTAGACCTGATATCATGTTCTCTGTCTGTTACTGTGCACGATTTCAAGCCAACCCACGAGAACCTCATCTTCAAGCCGTGAAGAAAATCTTTCGCTATCTGAAGCGAACCTCCTCTCTCGGTCTATGGTATCCAGCCAACTCTGGATTCTTTGTTCAAGCATTTTTAGATGCTGATCTAGGTGGCTGTGGATTGGATCGTAAAAGCACCACAGGAGGATGTAAATTTCTAGATGGTAAATTAGTCAGTTGGCAATCGAAGAAACAAACCTATGTTTTGCTATCCACTGCAGAAGCCGAATATATTGTTGCAACATCCTGTACATCTCAAGTCGTATGGATACAAAATCAACTCAGTGATTACGGGCTAAACATGAAGAAAATCCCACTATATTGTGACTCTGAAAGCGCAATTAGGATTTGTCACAACCTAGTGCAACACTCGAAGACTAAGCATATAGCACTGAGGTCCCATTTCATCAAGGATCACGTCGAAGATGGTAATGTATAAATTTACTTCGTCAGAACGATTGATCAACTTGCAGACATATTTACAAAGGCCTTACCTGAAGCAAGCTTCAATAAGATTCTACAAGGCCTAGGAATGATGCAAGTCGATTTAGTTCTGAAATCGCATTCGCTTCCATAAAGGTAACAAGCGAAATAGAGCGAACCGAAATGAACCGAACGTTCGGTCTATTTGGGGTGAAGTCCGACCATGAACCGAAATGAACCGAGCGTTCGGTCTATTTCGGGTTCAGTCCTTCTGAACTCGTTCGTTTTTTTTATCAAGGCATTTCAACTGTTTTCTAATGTACTCCTTTTTCATTACATCTTTTCTACTTATAAAATCCCAAAAGTATTTTTTTATCTTGTTCTCATAAAAATACTTATGAAATCCAAAAATATTTTTCTTTTTCGTTCAATTGGTCAATTCTCACAAAACACAAAAATATTTTTTATTTTTTTATTTTTTATATATCTAACATTTTTTTATTTTTGTCTAAGTATAATTCTCGATGGCAAAGCTAAGGCAGTTAAATGGTTTTATTAGCTAGGAGTCCCTAGAAGCATGCTGTTGTATGTTGACTAAAGCCTCGACAAATTTTGAGTGAAGCCTTAATAACATGATATATACCAATCATGTTTTCCCAATCCAGGCTATCAAATTCACTCTAATCATGAGCTACCTTACTCTACTCAAATTGAGTTTAGAGTTTTCTGCTTGGTCCTTCTTTTCTTTAAAAGCAGAGGTACATTTGCTTCTTATACCATCTCCATAATCTTTCTCCATTATAATTCGTTTCATCAATATAACCCCTGAGACTTTCAGTATTAACCATTAAGGTTTATGGTTATACCAAGTCTGTGTTCGTGATCTTAGTTTCATGCCATTATATACTATGTGAAACCCAAAGTTCAACACCACTAATGAATTGACGGTGAATTTCCAAATTCAAGCTCTGACTTGTTACCCAATGAAATCTCTTTTTCTTTTGAGTGATCTTTATGAGCTTGCCTTTCACCAAGGCTTCTCTAACCCTAAAAGATCCAGTTTAATTTTTTTTGAGATTTCCTTACTTCTCTCGTCACTATAAAGTTTATCATACCTACTTGTTCAACAGATCACAATGATCTCACAAGTACTTCATTCAATTTCGGTCTTATGTTAAGTATCGAAATTATGAATTGAAGCGAAAGTCACCCTCTTTAACCTTTAAAAGATGCCTTTCAAAACTTCTTAACAAGTTCTTGATCGTTATTCAATGGGAAACCAAGCAAGCACTTTAATGTATCTCTTGACTTTGAAGGAAGTGATTTTTTCCGAGAATCAATTGTTTTATGTCTGACTACGACATCACAGATTATCCCTAAAATTTCGTTTTATTTCTTTATCTTTTACACCCTATGCATGGAAATTTTTAATTTTCCAAATTCGAGTTTTGTTCGGAAGGATAATTAAAACGCTAAAGGCAGCAGTGATTCAAACGTCGTATGGAGAAACGATTGTGATAAAGTGGAAGCTGAGTCAGCGGCTATCCAAACGGTTTGGCGATTTGAAAAAGTGAGTTTTATGAAAGGGCGTGTAAAAGGGAAACGTCTTTTCTCTCTCCTGCGTCATCTTAGGCATGCTAATTGTTCACCCATCGAGTCAGGCGCTATTTTTGAGAAACTCCAAGATTTCAGCCAGATTTTTCTCTCTCTTCCTTGTACGTATAAAAGGAATTGGAACGGTAATCTCTCAACCTTTATCACTTCCCAAAATCTCTCTAAGAAACCCGGTGATCCTCTACAACTGTTCATCATCTTCTCAAAGCTACTACAATGGCAGACTCATCCTCAGTTCACGATACTTCAGTTCGTCAACCGCTTCTCACCATCAAACCCCAACAGAACCTGATCATTGATCTCACTCCATTCATCTATGAGCCCTATATGATGTATGTGGTTGAGTGTCTCAAATACTCACCACTCGTCGACGCACCGACTAAAGTTGAAGTGGTTCCCATGTCGTGCTTGTCTCTTGTCTACTCTACTGCCTTCTATGACAAGATTAATGAACAGATTCACTTTGAACTCCACGATGAGAAGACCTCCATCTCCAAGACTTGATTTTGTGCCCTAATTGGTCTTTCTCAAGATCCATCTCTGGTAAACCATGACTCCATTACAACTAGTCAACTGTTTTCTATGTTCTATCAGATGGGGTATACCAAAACCCTAACCACTATTACGAAGTTCAAGAAGTCCTGCCTTCCTCCTTAATGGAATGGCCTTTTTACGCTATTGTTCAAGGGACTTTGTGAGAGAAGCACTGTCTCCGATGGTGCAAGCAAGTCATTCATGGCGGTGTTGTATGGGTTGTACAATGGCCTTAACCTAGATTACGGGTCCATTATCTAGCAGCAGTTGGTTCAAAGCTTGGTTTCTTCATCCAGGCATTCTGAGATCTCATGTGGGTGTTTCTGGTCTCTTATCACCAACTGGGTAATGGATTGTCTTTGTGTTCCAATAATGGCAGACTCCTTGCTCTCATCCATTGCTACCTTTCATACCACGAAAATCATCGTCACTGACCCAACCAAGTTTTCGTTCATTGGACCCATTCCTGAAGCAATGATCGGTCGTATTTCAGCATCGAGTAACGTTCTTCAACAGTACAGAAAGCAACCATCCGTTGGCCCAAGAGAGCTTACATTGGCTATGATTCGTTCAATTGAAGAGGATGACAAGCCAACCAAGAGGGGTAAGAAGCCTGAAACACAGAAAGAGGGACCGGTCATCAAACCAACCAAGGGGCAAACCCCCAAGAAGCAAAAATCTGATAAAGCTGCTACTTCTCAGGCTCCACCGAAAAAGCAGAAGAAGCCCGCTAGGAGACTTATTCTTCAAATATCAAGTGATTCGGATTCAGAATATGTCCCTCCTAAGCAGAAGAATGCTCCTCCTTCCGAATCTGAGAGCGAAAGCTCTGATGAAGAGGCTTTGAGCCGAGGTGACACTCCGCCTCACTCCCCTACTCCAGAAATTCTGGTTCGCTCTTCTCCTCCTTCACCTCCACCTATTACAATCCCAATCTCCATCCCTCCTATCTCTCCAAATACCACCTCTCAACCATTCACTACAATTCCTATTCCCACTCCCATTTTCACAGATACAACCACTACCACTACTACCACAAAACCTGACTTTACTGTTCCCAATCCACCTGTAACCGAACCTCCTGTCACAACTGAACCTCCACCTTCTTCAAAACCCTTATCTCCCACACAATCTACTGAAACAACCCCTATTTTAGGCGGTGAGGACTTGGAATTTGATTCCACATATTTCAGTCCTTATCGAGTGCAGAGCGATGATGATGACGATGAGCCTGTTACAAAACGTCATCTCAAGGCAGTAAACGACAAGCTTGATCAACTGCTTTCATCCTCTTCCTCTGGTGCCTATTCAGAAGCTGCCTTAAAGGCCTTGTTCTCTTCGGTCGTCGCTGAACACAGTGCTACTTTATCTGTTGCAGCCAAGGCTATCAAAGCCTCCACTTCCCAATGTCAACAGGCTTCTCTCGCTGTTGATGCCTCTACTAAGGAGTGCAAGGATGAGACCGCAAAAATCGATAAACTAGTCTCAAAAGCTCACTTATTTCTAGACTCCTTGCAGGCTGCTACTGCCAAAAATGCTCAAACTGTCAATGCTTCAGTAGAAAATCTTCAAAGGTCTCTTCAATCTGAGCGCTCGAACCTTGAAGCGGCAAGCCAAGCCATTGAAGAAGCCAATGAAACGCTCCATGCTAATGTCAACGAACGCTTAACTCAACTGGAAGCGGAATTAGCAGTGGAAAATCGGATTATGGATGAGCTCGACAGACGTATAGCCCAGCTTAAATTGCAAACACACAAGCTGCGTACTGCTAATGCTGAGATTAATGACCTCAAGTCAGAAAGGGAGGTCATTAGGAGTTCTGCTGCAGATGTTCACTCCATCCTTCTTCATCTTATTGAGGCTCATGATCCGATCATCACTTTAACTGTCAGACGTCATTTGGCGGACAAGCTCAGACCGACACTAGATGTTCTTAGCCGTATCGAGGGTGTTCCGGTGACCGGGGTCCAACCAAAACAAGGGGAGAGAAAGTGACAAAGAAACCTCGTCCTTCTGGATCAAAACCATCTGCTTAACCGAAGGGTAATGAAGATTCGGTCAATAACAAAGATAAAAAGAAGAAGAAAATTGGTGAAGACGACACAGACAATGAAGATGATGTCTATGTCGAGATTCCTAAGAAACCCGTCCAGAAGGTTAACACTTCTGAAAAAGAAATGGAAGAAAACACCAAGAAACAGCAAGCTGAGCTAGAGCTGAAGCGAAAGGAGGCGGAGCTCCTAGAGAAGAAAAAGTCCATGTTTCCTATGTGGACAAAAGACTCGCTTCAAAGATGTGCAATTGATGAGCCAAGCATTCTCTGGCTTGAGCCAATTATGTCCTTTGGTCTTGACAATTCCAAGGATGCACAGTTCGATATGCCAATCACAAGAAAGGCATTTATCTTCCACTGCTTCAACTCAACTGCTGCCATTCCATCCCCAGACCCGAAGGTAGATAGGGATCTTCTGGAATTTTACTTGGAGTTTGCTCAACCCCAATACCTGACTTGGAGCTTGAAGAAAATAACCACAGTCAAAGTGATGAAGCCTTATTCAGCAGGGAAATTTATTAATGTCAAATCAGGGTGACTTAGGGAACCGAAGGCTCAGTCTACCATTTTACCCTCGCTGATCTACCAAACCTTAATCCTCATGACTGGATACTTCTCATTAATATTCTTTTGTCGAATCCTCTGGAGTATCAGCCAATATTCGATCATGTCAAGCGTATGCTTGTTTGCTACATACATGAGGTAGCGAAGATGGACCAGGAGATTGCCTATTCCATACACAAGCAAACAACGATCAAGACTATGGGAAAAGCTGGCAATGTCAATACCATGATCAAGGGAAAATCAATTTAAAGTATCACACAGTTATGTTCCTCAGGGGAGAAGGTCAAAAATGTATGTTCGCTCTTGTTGACAAACACCTCTTCTCAACGTCTTGCCTTGAGCATATCTTGGAGATCATTCAGAGGTGCGATCAGAACAGTGTAGCTGATAAGAAATTATTCACTGATATGCTGAGGTGGTACATACAGTTTAGACAGACTCTTTTCGCCATAATTCCTCGTTTGTTTAAAGTTATAAAAACGGTGAAGCCTACTCAGAGGAAATAATCTCTTGCCTCATTTGACGTAAAGGGGGAGATTGTTGAGTCTATTAGATTGCGTCATGGGCTTGGTCCTTAGCCCAGTTTGAATGTCGGTATTGGGCCTGTCCAGTCGTGCATAATTTTGTACTAGGGTTTAGTATATAAGCTGCATGCATGTAGGCTTAGTAGTTATTGCTTTCATTGATTATTTGCTTCATAGTTTTGTAAACCCTAGCTCGCCTCTACAGCGGAAGTTCTTCATCGAGCTCTGCTGAGGCGTGACTCAGTTTTGAATCATAAGCACATATTTGATTATGTTCTGTGTTCATTCTCATATTGTTCTTAAACTGTTTGATTTCTTTTATCGTACTTGTGAAAGGTGTAATCGATCTAAGAGTTTTGAACTCATCAGCACCTTCGATTAATCATTCTTATCGGCATCCTCTTCCTTTATTCTTTCTTCATACGCCTTCAATCGACCCACTACGTCTTCAAACCCCAGCGATTTTAAATCCAGTACCTGTTCAAGAGATTCAACGATATGAATGAAGTTTATGGGTAATGATTTGAGGAATTTCTTCACCAATTTTGATTCCTCAATCGTTTCTCATAATGCTGACGATCTAGACGCGATCCTAGAATGTTTTCCCGCAAAAGTGCCAATTGTCTCTGACTCTGTCATCCTCAAACGATCGAATTCTAACATTAAGGTTTGTAATCTTGCTTCTTTGACTCTATCAGCGCCCATATTATGTTTTCTAATCGCATCCCACAATTTCTTGGCCGAATCCTGATCTCCCATTTGCATAATCAACGATTCTGGTATTGCTTGGTACAACAATCCGATTGCCAGGTAATTTTTTTCATCATTATCGTCTGGTCCTGGATCAATCGATGTCCAAACTTTGTGAATTATGAGCACTACTTTCATCCTCAATGCCCAGACGATGTAATTAGTGGAAGTAAGCATCGGACATGCGACTGTGGTTGTCCCAACCTCCTTCACTCTCGCGGGAGGAGGCTGTTGTCACACCCCGAAAACCGAAGGCGGAAACATTTCCGGGGTTGACTCCACGTTGAGTATCAAATCCAATGTACATAGTAAGTAAAGTGAAACAAACATTACATTACATATTAAAAGTTTTACAATTTGTTTCAAAAGACACAGTTTATACAGTTGTGATACATAATATAGATATAAACAAAATGAACGAGCCTTGCACACACACGATCCTTAACCAAGTAAGTCTTCGGGTACCTGTACTATCGTTGACCTGAGAACACAAACAATTTGAAAATCAGCATAACGCTGGTGAGTTCATAAGCAGTTTTGTTTTGTGAAAATGTTTATGTTTCCTTTCTGTTTCTGAAAATGTAACACACACCAAGAAAATCCCATATTTTCTTAAAAGTTGGTTGTTGTTTCATAAGATTAATGTATGGTTTAGTTATCCGGTACATTGTTTTATGTCTTTAATGTATCAGTGTATTCCCCAGGAAAGTCCCATACTTTCCTGAAGTGTAGTTATTGTAAAAGATGTAATGTTATTCAGTTGGTTACTCTTGTCTGATTATGTGTAAGTTACCCAGGAATGCCCCATGCTTTCCTGTATGTTTGTTTTCAATGTAAAAGATGTATTCTGTTAGACCTGGTTGTATACAAGATTTCCCAGGAAGGTCCCATACCTTCCTGAAGGTTGGTTATCATATGTAAAAGATGTAAAAGATGTAAACTGAATCCTGGTTATCTGTAAAATGTAGTATGTGATTCATTATTACTATTAGTAAATCTTTGTGATCCTAGTTGCGAGTTCCATAACCATACTAAAGACTGAACCTATGGCAATAAGTAGTCCACAGCCTTGTGGCAATAAGTGGTCCACAATCCTTATGACTTTCGTCACCCTTGAACCATTTTGGTTCGGCTGTAGCTAGCAGCCAGGTGTGGGGTAGTCAGCCCCGTATAGATCTATACACTCAAGTCACGCTCTCTAAATCCCAGAGATTTTGGTTACGGGTGTAGTCCTCCACTCGCGTATCTCTGTGGAGTGTTCGCCGAGGACGTGTCTCCAATCATACGGAATAACAAATTTACTAGTAATAACAGTATAATCCTCCATTCGCGTATTTCTGTGGAATGTTACCGAGGACAAGACAGTGTACGAATTATATTGTTCATGTGTTATAATGTCATGCTTTTAACTGATAAAATGTGGAAACCATTTGTGAAATATATATAAAACATAACCGTTTATAAAATCCATTTCACAAATAAATGTTTAAGTGAACTGTATGATCTACTGGTTATCAGTTACGTATATCAGTATTAAAAGCATAAGAAATGTGAAACACACACACGAAAATAAGTTTTGAGTACAAGAAAACCCTTGTACTTTGCTTGTGTTCCCCCCTGAAAACAGTGAAAAACAGTGAAAAAGGTAGGGGTATGAACTCACCGGACTCGGAAACGTGTTGGTTTTGGATACTAGACGTTGGTTCGGGGTTTGATTACTCGCGATGTCCCTATGTAAAATGAAATAATGCCCATATATATACATTTAGAGATACATTCACTAATCATATGGAACATTACACTCCAATGAGGTTAAATACCTCAAAACGAGCGTTTGGAGTGACCCGGGTGACATCTTCGGACTTGTAATGGCACTAGGGACTTGGGACTTGAGTTTACTCTCCATAAGTAAACATTTAAATGAGTTTACAACCATAAAACACACCCACACATGAGTTTATGGCCGTAAACTCATGTTGGTGTGGTTTTGATGATCTAAGGGCTTAAATGGACATGGGGATTGCTAGAATGGATTATCTAAAATGCATTGGAACACTTGGAATGAATTTAAATCATCAAAATGATTATTTTATGGGAGTTTACGGCCTAGTATAGGCTCCTGGCCGTAAACTCCTTAATCTTTATGAAAATGGTGTTAAATGTTGTTAAAACAAATCACATGTGATTAATAGGATTATTCCAAGACCTAGTATGAGTTTTATGGGACATATGAGGGGAGTTTTGGAGTTTACGGCCCATGAGACCCTCCTCATGGCCGTAAACTCTTATATAGGTTGATACAAAGTGATTCAAGGTCTAAAACTTGCATAGAAGGGCTTCTAAAATTCATTTAAAGGCTTTAGGGGTGTTTAGTTTGCATTCTAACACCAAAAATCTTGGAGTTTACGGCCCAAGAACAAGCCTTGGCCGTAAACTCTTAGAAATCCCACAAATGATGTGATTAAGTCCCTTAAACTATTTTTGGTTGGTCCTTTGATTTATTCCAAGGCTTTTGGTGGTGTTGGATGGCTTTCTAACACCTTAGAAATGAAATTATGCCTTGTTTTGGGGAGTTTACGGCCCAAGCACTCACCTTGGCCGTAAACTCACATAAGTCCCTCAAAAGTTATATTTCAAGTGTCCAAATGCTAATACCAAGGTCCTATAATTCATATCTAAGCCATAGAAGTGATTTGGAAGGGTTTAAGGGCATGAAAAACCCCTTTTATATGAGTTTACGGCCCAAGCTTATGCCTTGGCCGTAAACTCCTTCAAATGGCTCAAAATCAAAGTTTCAAATGTTCTAAGTCCAAATCTTGAAGTCCCATAGCCATATCTAAAGTCCAATTGAGTTTAGGAAGGAGTTTAAGAGCTTAAAACCCCATTTAATGGAGTTTACGGCCCAAGCTTGCTCCTTGGCCGTAAACTCATGTTCTTGGTCCCAAAACTCAATTAATTCATCAATTTGAAGGCTAAAGATGTTGATTAACATGCTAGGAAGGTTACCTTAGAGATTTGAAGCCTTAAACTTGAGATTTGGACCTAAATTCTAGCTTGAGGAGAGAGGTTGTAAGAGTTTAGTGAGAAATTGGCCAAAGGCTTCAAATGGAGTCTTAAACATGTTTATATAGTGTTCGGGAATTGGACACGATAGAATTCTACCCGATACCGACGTTAAGTGGGGATTTTGGACGTACCCGATTGAGTTACCGTAACTCGATACGGTAATTTCTAGAAATATTCCGATCACTAAAGTTGGGTGTTTAAAATGATTTCTAAATGTATTAAGACACTCATTAAGTCATTTTAGGTCAATATAAACTAATGACTTAATAAAATGGTGAAATTGGAAACGAAATTGAAAATAACGTTTAGTTGATCGGATCGGATTACAAGTTGTGATACAAGAAGTGACATGAAATTTCGGGTTGTTACAGCTGTGCACCATCTTCTCCATCCGACATGTTGACCTGGTAACAAACTCGATCTCACAACCTTCGGTTCCTTGGCTCTGATACCGATTCAAGATCAATAAACACAAATAACCAAAATAACTCTTTCATTAATTGAGAAAATAACTCAAAACTCAACTAGTTTGTGTTACATTCTAAGATCATAACTCGATTCTAACAATGTATATATACCCTTATATTCTACGGACTTGTAGAACAAGACTAGGACTCTTAAACCTACTTGTTTAAAAAACTCATTCCTACTTGGTCTCCAAGTCCTACTTCACTTAGGATTCCAACATGGTGAAGATAAACAACTCCAGTCGTAATTGTTTTAGTTTGATGTTTCACACCTGCTTACATTTTTCTTATTTGTGCCTCTAATTTTCGGTCCTTCTTAGTTGCAATATGTTTCTCCTCTTTCTTTTCTTTTCTCTGAATCACGAATTGAACTAACTCTATACATGGGATTGATTTTAGTGATGAGAAGAAGAGAAACAAATGAAGTTTTAGGTTTCGTGTTGCTTGTGTGGGTGGAAGCAAACGACACATGTTTGAAGATATAAGCTAGCCTTGATGAAGTAACAATTCTTGTTAATAATAGTTACAAGTATTAATTCTTAAAACAGATGTGTGCTTTGCAAATCCATAGTCGGTCCCCGATGATGACAGAATGTGAAAATTGAATGACAGTCAAAAGTCAAATATGTTGACTAGGCATCAGTACCGGGTGACCCGTTCAAATGGAGGACAATTGTATTTTAACATGAAAAAATCGATTTCATTCCCTTCAAGTACGATAATAATAATAACAATAATAATAATAATAATAATAATAATAATAATAATAATAATAATAATAATAAAGAAATAAAATTTAATGACCTTTTAAAACAAATGAAAAAAAATTATAAGGTTAAAATGACATTAACCCTTACAATAAAGATAAATAATGTTTACAGAAGTGAAAAGATAATTATTACTAGACTCGCTTGTATTAAACATTTTCGTTATTGAATAGTTCACTAATCCATCAAATGCAAACCTAAACTAATATGTTAGCCCGCTAATAGCTCACATAAAAACTTGCTTTAATACATATACAAACCTAAACTAATATGTTAGCCCACGGCTAACATATTAGTTTAGGTAAGGTTTTTTTTCCTTTTTTTTTTTTTTTTTAAAGGGAAAAGATGTGGAAGTTTGTACACAATATCTCATATTTATGTAAAAGAACATCTACCTATATGCGACGTCCATAACGGATTAACTTATAATATGTTTTTCATATTAATATCAAATAATTTTTATTCGTATGACCATGTTAAATCAAATATATAATATATAATACATAATATATTAGACGTTGTTGTATTCTTATTTGTTGGTCTTTACTTTTGAATGGGCGAGGGATATATTGAATTACCTGCTTATTGGGCCAGTTTACAACGGGGCCTGCTGTTATAGTGTGCATACAGAAAAACGGTTTGGTTTGGGATTATAAATCAGTTACAAGGGGGAGTTTTCTACTTTAAGCGTTGTATTTTTTTTTTTTAAATATTTATAAATCGTACATTCTTTTTATTAGAAAACCAAAGATGTAGTGTCGTGATATCTCTTTTCATTCACATGTACAAATAAATGAATAATTCATTTTTGTATAAGTATGAAAGCAATGACGCATATTCAGTTGTCAATGAGTCTAGGAAGTTAAAACTAAAATAATCAAAAACCATTACCATAAAATGTATATACTATTATTGTGAGTATTCTTTTTAGTGTATTAATATTTTTGGATGAAAAGCATGTTACCGATTCATAAATTGTTTATAACGTTGTATGTATTTTTGGAAATTTTGTTGATATAAATGTATGTATTCGTTTATACGCAATTGTTGTATGCTTGAGAGAATATTGTATGCTAAGTCCCCGTAAACACTAGACAATCCATTAACTTGCATTCGAGCCTTTGTGGATATCACGATTTGGGGTTGACATCTCCCACTCACATTAGAAAGTGAGTGCATAATAATCATGCTTAAGGGCATTTATGTCATTAGGTTTGGTTGTGAACTCAATGCATGAACACTTGGTCATATATCTACTTTGTGTGTTTGAAAACAACCGTTTAATAACTATTTACTAAAACGTACCACTTTCCCAACTGATTTTGTTTGGAAATCAACTTTTGGTACTTTGAAAATCAATGAACTCATCACATGTTAAAAACTTTGGCGATATAAAATTGTTTACATTAAGGAACTTTTCATCTTACTATTTGCTTTGAAATCAATTTATGGTATGTCCTATTGAAAACTATTTTCATAGTTGACCTCTTTATTTAACGTGCATTTCAAGAATCTGATCAGTAAGATGGCACTTAGAAATACACTATGCGTATCAGCATTAGGCTCATGTATTGTATTTTGGGATGTATTGATTTTTGGAAACACTATTTTGAAACTCGTTGTAAAACCTGAATGCTTTTATATAAGTGGTTGGTGTTGTCTTTTATATTACGCGATGGAACATTGAGTTGTTGTACCTCTTGTTTTTGCTTAAGCGGGGTGTGACAAATCAGTGACCAATACATACTCAGATCCGAACAAATAAAAAAATGTTATGTGAACAATACCTACGCGTCGCGTACCATAACGTCACACGACACGTTTAAATATATTATGGTTACGAGTTTTTTTATGCACCATGTAGTGCAAGGCTATGTACCATGTAGCTTCGTTCACCTCTTTCACAAGATCCAGTGAAAGGTTACTTTGTCATCTTACCCAAAAGACAAGAATCACATGCGTCATATGACCTTAGGTCAAATGATTCCAACACTCCATCCTTTTGGAGTTGGATGATGTGTTTCTAGTTAATGTGACCAAGACGACAATGCCAAAAGCATGTTTTGTCTACCATTAGATGAATCAATTTAAAATACATTATTGCCTAAATTGTCTACACACATAACAGTTTCATACACACCATCACAAGTTAAAGCTTCAAAATTAAAAAAATACCATTTTTATAAGCAAAAATAGAACCATTCTCATCATTAAAAGAATATCTAAAACCTTGTTTGAACAATGCATGAAAAGAAATAATGTTTTGTGTTATTTTTGAAGAGTAGAAACAATTCAACAAATCTAAACTAAAACTAACACTAAGCACTAGACTATAAACTCCAATCTTGGTGATAGGTGAAGATCGCCTATTCCCCATGATCAAGTTTATTCTACCATGCTCCACCTCTTCACTTCTTCTTAGCCCCTGCAAATTAGAACGAATTTGAAATCCACATCCTGTACAAGGACCCAAGAACAAGAAGATGATGAGTTATTAGATGAGATAGCGTATATACTTGCAGAAGTCGGCTTCACTTTGCCATCTTTAATGTCTTGTAGATACTTCAGGAAGCTTCGTTTCCAATGCCCTTTGTCGTTGCAATAAAAGCAAGTGGCCTCTTTGGGATCAGACACAGGAGGAGCATCAGAACTGGACTTACCTTTGGGTCCATTTTTTGACGACCCATCTTGAGACTTTCCCTTACAGTTCTGTTTTGGAGGACCTTTCCTCTTCTTCCCATTCCCTTGACCAATAGCCAAAACGGGAGCACTAGCAGGAGTGGAGGAAATACTCTTTCCCTTCATCCCTGCTTCAGCTATTCGCAGGAGGTTGTGAAATTGAGACAAAGTGGTTTCATTGTTGTTCAAATGATAGGTCAAGATGAACTGATCATAACAACTAGGTAAGGAGTTCAAAACTATGTCAATATCCAACTCCTCATCAAAATGCACATTTAGCCTAACAAGGCGATCCACGTATCGTTGCATCCTTTGCACGTGGCTGCTAACTAACTCTCCATCTTTGATTTTTCTTGCTTTGAGGGACTTTACCACCTTGTAATTTTCTTGACGAGATCGCTTATGGTACTTTTCCATAAGGTCTTTGTTCATCTTGTACGACCAGTAATCCTGATAGAATCTTTACAGTTCAGGAGTCATGGTGGCCATCATGATGCAAGAAACTTTTGTCTCGTCATTGTAGTGCTTCTTGTAGGCAACTAGTTCTTCAGGAGTGGCCTTCTTTTCATCAATTTCATTCAGTTATTTCTCAAGGACATACTCCTTGTCCTCGAAATGAAAGGCCATCTTAATGTTGTGCATCCAGTCATTATAGTTGGTATCATCAATGTCACCTTCGGGTAGATGTTCAAAAATGAAAAGTTATGGGAGGAAGAGGAGGAACCAGAAGCATCATTTGAAGTAGACATCTGTAAAGGAAGGTAGTTTTAGTTAGATAAGATCAATACTTAATATAACAGCCCAAAATGAAATATTAAGGATAGGATCCAACTAAAAATTCACAATTTAGAAAAAGGATGTCGTAATCTAATTGTAAATTTTATAAAGGTAGGTAAATAATGATTTACCAATTCCACCAACATAAAATGAAATTTATAAGGAAATTAGGTTTTGATGAAATTCCTAGATCTTTTGAGATTCATTAAAACTATTCAATGACATGTTTAATCTCAGATTATACTCTTCTATTTGTGACTGGGATACCAAGGATGGCAAACTGTAACGCCCGGGTTTCAGGGCTAAGCATATTTGTCAATGTAATAGTCTAGGTCAACTATTGTAACTCTTTTTGAAGTAATAAAAATGAAATATTTGAGTATTATGTGAATTATGTGTGTTTATGTGTTTATTGTTTAATTATAAATGTATAATTAATAAAGAATAAAAATAAGTGTCAAAATTAAAGTGTGAGATAAGCCCGATATCTTTACATAAAGTTGTAGTGGTCGAAACAAGGATTCCGGAGATATAAGGAATGCCGAAATCCGAGTTATAACGAAGAAGTTATGACCCGTCGAAGTTTCACGACGGAACCGGCGCGACACCGGGAAGCGTAAATAGTGAACTTACGATAGAGCGACTTTTAGCCTTAGAAATCTAAATGAAAGTCGTAGAATATATTAAACTAAGAGATTCCATAAAAAGAACGCCCACATCTGACTTCGTATGAAGAAGTTATGAGATTTTAAACAGACCAATCCTGTCCCGGCCTGTTAAAAATATAACTTTAAAAATAAAGTCAAAATTAGCCGACGGAGTCTAAACGAAAGTTGTAGAGTACGTCTCCACCTACGCGTGGATATAAAGAACGTCAAAAACGGAGTTCGTATGAACGAGTTACAAATTATAATAGCATATTTACGTATTAAAATAAAGTATAAATCATGTATACAAACACACACACACACATATATATATATATATATATATATATATATATATACATATGTATATATCATTAGAAATGTATCGACGATGTGGTCATTATAAGACTAATGTTGAGTTCTTTCGACATTAGTTTAGTACAAATATCATTAAATCCATTTAAAATAGTATTATAGAGGGGTGTTTAGTTGTTTATATAACTAAAAGGTCATTAAGTAATTATGGAGGGTAGTTTTTGAAAATTCAATTAGTATAAATAAGAGCCTTGGGCTCTCATATTTCTTGCACCATTCTCTTGATTCAAGAGTCTTTCTCTCCTTATCCCCCGAGCATTTCGGTCCCTCGTGATTCGACTTCTCTTTCTGTAGTTTACTATAGTAAGGTAAGTGCTGAAGCGCTGAACGAATCTTTCTTAGAAAGATTCAGCGACGAAGTTCTGCCCCTGCAGAGCCCGACTCCTAGCTAAAACCCCCTTGTAAGTAAGTTATGCTTACCTTATTTTAATATAGCTTATATTTAAAATTAGTATTGTTATTATGAACTTATAATAAATATTTGAGCTATTATTATAACTTATATAAGTGTCGTTATAATATTTTTTTTAACTACTCGCGGTACGAGGAATCTGATTTAAAGGGTCGCATAGGGTTGTTGGATTTCAGAAGTGCTATATGCCAAAATGGTCCTGCCCTCCGGTGTTTTATATCTGGCCCCTGTCTGTACATAGTGGTTGGAAAATATTGTTTAACGCTTATATAATAATAATAATAATAATAATACTAAGACTAATAGTTGGTCACGGTAAATATTAGACTAAAATTTAGCGATAATAATGCTAGGTTTCGTCGAAGGAAAATAGAATCGTTAGAAGCAAGCGCTGCCCGATTTTGGAATCATCTCTTTAACAAGTGAGTGCATAGTTACTTTCAGCTTACACATATATATGAAGTATTTTATATAAATTACGTGCTATGTGTGCATATTATCTGAATACTTGCTATCTATGTTGGATGAACATTGTTATACATGTTTTCAATGATTTAAATTGTATATGTATTTTATATCTACGAAAATGTTGGGGTAAAACATGGGTAGATGTAATAGGTGATGTGTGATAAAATGATGAGAGGCCTCGATGTTGGTGTTGTTGATTCTGTCATCCAACGGAGTATGGATGACGACCACGGACTCTTCTAGACAGTCCAATGGAACACTAGCAGGCTCGCAACCTGTAGGTGTTTGTGAACGATGTGTTCACCGGTGTACTCCATCCCCCACATTGTTGCCTTTAGGACATTTATTGCTGAGGAATCCCCTTAGCAGTAGTGTCCGTCCCGATAATGATCCTTAGGCTAGGTCCCTTATGATAGGTGTTTAGGGACGTAAAGTGAGGATAACGGGAACGGGTAATCGGGTTATTGTTGATTGATGAAATTAATAAACTTATTTATTGTGGGTTGAAAACCCTATGTGCTCACCAGGCTCCCAAGCCTGACCCACTCAGTTTTATGTATTACAGGTAGTGGCGCTTGAGCATAGATATGATGTTTGGACGAGGGATTACGGATATAGGCCTGTAGATATGAAATAATGTAGTAAGGCTTATATTGTACTGTTTATGCTTTTGATCTGTACGAACATGACATCCCAAGTCTTTTAATGAAATACATTTCTATGGAAATGCTTTTGATAAATCTTTATCATATTTTGTTTTGGGACAAATTCCGCAACACTTTTATTTAAAATGTTACTCTGATTTTTAAACAAAGCATAAACAAAATCGGTCTTTTCTGGCCGTGATTTTGGGGATGTCACACAAACAATATGTGAATAACCATGAAAATTAGCTTGACACTCTCGATGTCATTTATCATCTCATTTTAATGCGTCGGTTAACCACACGCGCTCCATTAATCAATGATAATTTTTTAGATGCCCATTATTACTCTTTATAGTCAGTATTAGTGTGTCAGTTAACCACATACGATCCACTAACTACTATAAAGTATAATGTGCAATATCATGGGTTAGCATAAAAATTCACAATTTTTCTAAAGTAACTAAGATTGAGATTTTAATAAAAATGAGTTTCGTTACTTTTAATAGCACCAGACTTATTAATGAGAAATAATTTGTCCTATCAAACCGTTCGGCTAACGACCCTCCACTAATCAAGGAAACGGTGGGAGAGAGTGGACACCAATTCAACTACCATTTTATAGGAAGTTTCCTTATACCCCCCTTATAGACTAGCTTTGTGAATGAGGTGTACTAGCAGTTCGACTGACTTAGTCTTATACATATAGTAATAATTAAAATTTCAATTTTTACATATATTATAAGGTGTATTTTAAAACTTTTCAAAACACTAGGTATATATTTAAATTTCAAAAATTAAATAATTAATTTAAATTTAAAAATAAACCAAATGATTTAATAATTATCTATTAAATAAAATTTAATTAATTACATTAAATCAAATAAGGATTATCCAATTAAATTAATCAATTAATTTTAATCCTAATCCTTACCCTCTAATTTTCAAAAACTAGGGTAGGATTTATCCAAATTTATTTTTTCAATTATCCATTTTAAACACTTAAAATAATAATTACCAGAAATTTAGGAAACCTTAACCAACTAATTACCATTTTCGAAAATAGCTTGGGGAGGAAGGTAAGGGTTTCCAATCCTTACCTAAAATCGAATTTCTTGGGGAAGAGGTTTAGGGTTTCAAAACCCTAAACCTAATTTCGTAACTTAGGGGGCAAGAAACCCTAATTTCAAGTTCGAAATTTGAGGCTATTTGGGGTTTAATTGCCATAAACCGTAATTTAATCAAATTCACGAATTATAGTCAATTCAATTAAAAACAAACTTGGCTCTCATACCATTGATGGGTTTTAGATATTACATAACAAACTTAGAACTCTTAAGTGTGCATGCAACCTAAAACAAGATCTATGTTTTCACTATTGTACCTATAACTATGAACATCAAAATAAGAACCCTAGAAACCCTAGGTTATTTTTGAAAATCACATAAAAGGGTTTAGGATTACATACCTTATTGTTATTATAGTAAATAACAACGATCTTTGTTTTGTTGAAGCTTTGGAAGCGAGCACCACAAACGTCGTTCGTCTAGTGGTTCACACCCAACACAAGCAAGAAGGATATTATGGAGAAAGGAGGGAGGAGGGAAGAATTTCAGCCTAGCTCTCTAAGGTATGAGTCGTTGAAATATGAATGGGTAAGGCTCCTTATACAGTGCAACAAGGAGACCCTAGATAAACCCAAAACCAATATAATAATATTATCTGGAATTGGTAATTATCTAGCCTCCTAATTATCCTCAAAGGATAATTCTAGAACCCTAAAACCCTCCTCAAAACCGTCCAAGGCTCCAAGGAGGTTCTAGAATGCCTATTGTTCAACTATTGAACAATTGCACTTTAACCCCTGCACTTTTAATTAATTCCATTAAACCTAAAATTAATTCCAATTAATTTATGATTAATTATTAATTAAATAATACTATTTCTAATTAATATATTATTCTCATAATATATTAATAAATTATTTATTTCAATTTATTATTCAAATAATAAATCAACCTCTTTCTCTAAAAATCATCGTGTCCAATTGCTAGGTTTGAGGGAAACCTAAAAGGACTGTGGTACTATAAATTCAAGTTCATACCAATTGTAGTTATGGGCTTAGACACCTAATCCAACACCTTCAAGTTATGAAAGTCAACAAATACTCGAAGAAACAAAGAGTTGTGAACCACTAGATAAGAGAAAGGGAGCATTGTCTTGATAATGAGTCCTTTAGATCTCAGATGGGGTTTGGTGAGCAGTAAGAGCACCTATGGAAATTAGTCATGCAATACTCACTAACTGCACTTGGCTCCGTTGCAATAGAATTCGGGTTCAGAAGAGGGAAAGAAAAGCATCATGTACCTATTGTTTAGACACAACTCTTTCTTATCTTGTATCGACAATAGGACACTCAATGCCAATCACACTAGTCATGTTCTTCGTACTGAAGAGAGCAGGCACTGAAGAAAAGATGAAGAGCCAAGCTCAATGATAAGATCTTTTAACAAATGGAATGTAAGGTTTGGAGAGTTGGTATTTTCTATGAAGAATAGGAGATCAACATCAAGGTAAGAGATAGATGATCCTGAGATTTACGAATAAAGAAAGAGAGAAGAAAACACTAGTGATCATTAGGAACAGGAATAAGCGTGCAATGTAAACTCCTTTGGTAAAACAAGAGCAAAAATTTTATTTTTTTAAACCAAAATTCTCATGTTTTTGAAGTTTTTGAAAGCAAAGCAATAAAATACTGAAAGCACAAAACAGTAATTGTTTATCAAATTGAAAAAATAGTAAACATACAAATGTTATTCTTCCTGATAGCAGTGAGCAAGATAGAGTTCCTTGAATCCATACTATTTCCTTCATCGTGTCTGAACAAAACCTTATAACTAACGTTACAAAGTTGATTGATAGAGATGAGTTTGTATCTCAGGCTTGAGATATAAGAAACATTCTTGAAATCCATAGACTTGCACTAAATTAATCCAACTCCCATAGTCCTTCCTTTGTGATTGTCTCCAAACCTCACCAAAGGGCCATCCTTCTCGAAAAAATCATTCAAGAGATACTTGCACCTTTTCATATATCTTGAGCAACCAGTATCCAAATACCAAGTGTGCTCTTGACCCTATAAAGCTAAGAAACAAAGTAGGACATACTAACCTATTTTTCATTAGGTTTATTAAAGATTTTATAACATGAAGAAGGAATATTGTTTAAAGAATTATCCTTTTAGAACCATTTCTCATTTATAAAATTAATATTGTCAATTCTCTTGGAATTTTCATCAAAAGTATATTCACTGATATCATGAGAAGTGTCTCCACAACGATAACATATCCTTATCCCATGTTTTTTATTTCTATTTTTCAAACAGTTGGGTTTCCAATGAGATGAGACCTTTTTGTGAATATCATTAATTTTAGCCTTGGTTCTTAAGATAAAAAACTTTTTAGAGTAACAGGGTGCGGAGGAGGCACGTGCCACTGATGTATACAAAGATTCATCAGTGTCAATGGAGTGGGAAGAATCAGTGTCATAACTACTAACACTACATTCTAGTGATGCACTGAGTATATCATTTTTGGAATGAAATTATCTATTGGATATAGGACATTTAAGATACATTTCATAAGAAGGAGTGGTATGTTCAGAATGGGGTTACGAATGGTGGGATCCAAGGCGATTAGATGCGTAGTGCAAACAGTGACAGCTTCAGGGTTAATAGCGCAAAGTTTATCAATGAGAAACTATTTTATGAATTAGTGACTAATGAACCTAGTTTTAAAATCTTCCCTGAGATCATTTAGAGAAGAGAAGTTTGATTCAGTTTCAATTTGTTAAATATGTTACAAGCATCATCAAGGTTTCCACCAAGGTTTTTTTTTTTCACACTGATCAGGAATTTGAGAATCAATTATTTTATTGAGCTTTTAATGAGAATGATCCCAGTTATTTATTATATCTTTGAATGTGCATCAACTTAATCGTTTTTTTAAGTGAAGTTCAGTGTTTGTAAGTGATAAGTTAATGACCTTAGTGTTGGTTAAAGCAAGAGTTTTTTTTAATGTCAGACAAGTTGTTTACAAGTATGTCAATTTCAACCCTAAGTAAGTGTTTCTTTTGATTAACCTTAGAGAGATTATGACATAAGTAATCAAACATCATGCACTTTTCGTTATTAGAATAAGTAATGAACATTTTTACCTGATACAAAGACGATGAATCCCAGTTAAGATGTTTTGAGTCCTTCACAACTTTTGCAAGATCATATTTAAATGAGCTAGAACCGCTCTCTTTATCAACAACCAAATCTTCAATGTGAGCCATCAAGAACTTATCCTTACCTACATCTTCATCAGAAGATTCTTCTTCAGATACCCAGTTTTCAGCTTCAGCAACCAACACTTTGACATCAATGTTCTACCTTTTTAGAGAGGCCAAAAACTTCTTGTATTTTGCTTTGTAATCTTCATCAGTGTCAACTTTCTTTGATTTGTAATATCTGGAAAAGTGATCAGCACCTTCTTTTCAACATCATTCTTCCCTTCAGAGTCATGGCCTTTGGACGTTGATGAGTCAGTCATAGATTGAAACTTTATAAACCCAAATGGTTTCTTGTCATTCCTGCTAATATAGCGTTTAACAATCAGGGCTACATCTTCAGATTCATCAGAGAAGTTACTGTTTCTTTCTTAATATTTCTTGGAATACAAAGCTACAGACTTGTCTCTGTAAGTATCTCGCATGATTTCCTTCCACAAGATCTTTGTTTCTTCATGTTTACGAAGATTACCAAATAGAGATGCTAAATCCATGGTTGCAATATTTTCATTATTATTCAGAACATCAACATGATGCTCCCAACTATTATTCAGTGAGTCAAGAAACTTAAGCACAAGAGAGTTTCTAGTTTTTTTCATATTTAATCAATACATATCATTTACCAAGCAATTAAAATGACTGAAGACCTGAGTGAGGGTTTCGTTCTTTTGCTAAAATAAGTGCTTATCTCGTTGATTCAAACTATTTTTATTAATAACTTTTACTTCATCAGCAACCTCATATGCGACAGTCAGCGTCTGCATCATCTCTTTGGTAAATATGCAGTTTTGGACAAAATGATAGATATCATAAGGAAAATGAAATGTCCCAAAAACAGTGATAAAATTTTCATTTTTAAATTCATCAATCCCATACATCATATGTCTCGAAAACATCCATGATACAAACTATCCAAAACATCAGAGTAAAAGAAATCATAATTGCGGAAACATGAGGGGGAAAATGCTGTGCCATCACGTTGGGCCCTTCTCTTTCGTACTGAAAGTAACTGAAACCATAAACATAACTGTAAGCATAAATCTTAGTGAGCTTCCCCAAAAGACCACATACGACAAATACATAAATATAACAACATGTGGCTGTGTCGAGTCTGTGTCAACCCTGAGCTCAAAGCCAAAATTGGCTCCACACATATATCATACAATCATATCAGTATTACTCATATGGTCACATACATCGTAAACATACAAATCAGTGGGCCGATATTGGTACCTTCGACCCACTAGTATGGTGATAAGACTCACCTCACATAAAATGCTCTACTACTGCTGCTCTCACTGACAGAGCAATGCTGCTAGGTACCAACTAATCAGTCAAGCCAAATAAACCTTGAGACCTTCCTTCAAAATAGTTGCTTGACCAAAATTTTGTTGGATTAGGTGTCTAAGCCCATAATTGTAATTGGTATAAACTTGAATTGATAATAGCCTAATATTTTTGGGTTATCCTCAAAGCTAGCAATTGGATAGGATTATATTGGAGAGAGAAATAATTTATTATTGGTTTAATAAATTGGAAAAATATAATTTTTTAATATATTATGAGAATAATATATTTATTAGAAATTATACTATTTTAACTAATAGTTAGTCATAAATTAATTGGAATTAATTTTGGGATTAATGGAATTAATTAAAACTGTAGGGGCTGTTGACAATTTATTGATAGTTAAGGGAAGAGGCTTTATAACCTCCTTGTAGGGTAGTTAAGGGAAAAGGCTTTATAACCTCCTTGTAGGTTTTGGATGAAAAATTCTAGGAATGGCCTAGAATTTTCGTCCAAGGCATCCTAGATGGGAGGTTCATGAGTTGTTTGGTCACCAAGCAAAGGGATTAGGTTTTCCATCCTTAAACTCTAACTTTGACTCTAAGCTACCTCACCTATATAAAGGGCCTTAAACCCTCACAATTCCGTGACATACGTCTTAGGAAGACCTCTGGCCTAAATTCCCTTCTCCTTTCTCCATAATCCTAAGTTGCTTACCTTGGGTGTGAACCATTAGAAGCGCGAAACTTGTGGCGCTTGCTACCAAAGGTTTGAAAGAAGAAATCACGGTTGTTTACTACAAAATTCTTCAAGGTTATTATTTCTTGTTCTTATGACTTAGTTAGTTCATAGGAAAGTTTTTTAGGATAGCATTCAAAGTATGTTACCTTTACATGAAAAACATAGAACCTATTAGGTTGCATGTGCCCAAATTAATTGAAATTTTTTTTGATTATCTACCACTTATGACATTGAACTTGTAACCCTAATAACCCATAAGTGGTATCAGAGCCTAAGGTTTTCTTTCTTGTATTTTCATATTGGTGAATCAAAAAAAGAAACCTGGTTTTGCATTCTTCGTAGCTTACGACATGAGCAAAAAGGCTCACGGTGTGAACTTGGTCAGATCCGATTTTGTTTGCTGAAAATCAGGTCTCACGACGTGAGCTATGAGGCTCATGACGCGAGCTCAATATGGACAATATTTTATGCCTCATCTGCCTTAACATCTTTTATATGATATCTACTTTCCATATTTTGTCCCAAAATCCAATTTTGATGTATCTAGCATGATAAATTAAAAGCCTATAATTAAGAAGATTGTTTTTTGACATAATTAATTATTTTGTGATTAATATGATTGATTTTTTAAGTATTTAAATAATTAATTTGAATATTAATGGAACTTAATAATTAATGTCAAATAAAATAATGTTTATTTTATAGATTATTATAAATAGAAAAAACATCAAAAATGGTCCCTGTGGTTACCCAAAATCTGAAGTTTAGTCTTTGTGGTTTAAAAACCTCATAAATGGTCCCTGTGTTTTCAAAACTTTTGATGTTTGGTCCTTTTTGCTAACTCCGTTATGTTTTTCTGTTAACTGTAGGGTATTTTCGTCATTTCACCACCACAGGGACCATTTATGATGTTTTCTCATATTTTTTAAAAAAAGAAAAAATTAAACATAATTAAATATATAAAAGGTCTCTCTCTCTCTCTCACTCTCTCTCTCTCTCTCTCCAAGAATGTGGAAACTGGAAAGCCTTGAATCAACCATAATAGCCTACATTTTGTGATTGGCTTCTTACACACCACCTCCGACGAACGCCATATCTACCACCATCGATAACCACCTTCATGCCCACTACCACTGGTGACCATTCTTACACACAAATATCGAATCAAGGTCCATTGTCTACATCTACAACACCAAATCTGACCCTGAAATGATAGATCTGCAACATCAATTTCAAGAGAAGAGGGAAGGATTACGATCAATTAGATAAGGAGGACCAATCCTTGCATGATTTGGGAAATATAGAAATAGATGAAAGATCAATCGATTTAGGAGAAAAGAGATTGAAAGGAGCTGTGATTTTTGCTGCCTGATTTGATTAAGAACAAGTCGTAGAAAAGGGAAGTGGTTTCTTCTTCTTGTCGGGATACATATGAGACGCATGCATCTAATAAGCATAGCTGATTGTGACCTCGTTTACGGATTGTGTTTTCTCTGGCGGCGGCAAAAGGGAAGTCTGAATCGGAACGTTAAATTTGAATCAAACTGAAATCGGTTGTGTTTGAGTGAATGAAGAGAGGATAGAAGGTAAATAAAGTTTGATTCAGGTAAAGAGATGAAAAGGGGTAGGTCTTTCATGTTATTTGTGGTTCTTGGTTTCATGTTCTTTTCTGTTTCTTCTCTGTGTGTAACTTTGTAAACTTTGAAAACCATCAAAGTAGTGCCTAGGGAACTTGTGTATAGTGTGTAATTGTCTAAATGTTTCCCTGTGTTTCCCAAGTCTCTGATACAATCTATAATTGGTAACATTTGTAAATCAAAAATCAACACAAGGAAGAAAGGGACAAAACATAAATTAAGGGAATAAAGAAGTAGAAAATACAATTTGATTGAGGTCAAAGGTTTCTCGTTTGAGTTGATCGGAAAAATAGGTTGTAGGGAAGAGATAGAGTCTTTGTTAGGGGATTTGTGGTGGTTTCAAGTGGAGGTGGGTCTTCTTCTTTGATGAACTCTGACATTTCATTTGGTAGAAACGATCTGCCATTTTGTGATTGTTTATCTTATTGTCTATTCGATCGAGAGAGAGAGAGAGAGAGAGAGAGAGAGAGAGAGAGAGACCCATTGGATATTAAATTTAATTATTTTTTTCTTTTTAAAAAAATAAAATAAAAGAAAACCTCATAAAAGGTCCTTGGATAGTTAAATGACGGAAATACCCTTCATTTAACGGTAGAAAGCTAACTGAGTTAGCAAAAAAGACCAAACATCAAAAGTTTTGAAAACACAGGGACCATCTATGAGGTTTTTAAACCATGGGGGCTAAACTTCAGATTTTGGGTAACCACAGGGACCATTTATGATGTTTTTTCTTATAAATATGGTATTTGGAAAAGTTTACAATACATACTTATGGATCTTATTATTAATTTAATTAAGTAATTAATTAAAAGATAATTAATAAATCCATAAAAGGTTTACATTTATTAAATTAAAAGTTTAATTTATTAAAAAATTAATTCCTTGTGATTTTGAAATGTTTTAAAATACACCTTATACTATGTATATAATTAAAAGTTTATAATATATTATATGTATAAGAATAATCAGTCAAACCGCTAGTACGCCCCATTCATAAAGCTAGTTTATAAAGGGGTAAAAGGAAACTGCCTATAAAATGGTAGTTGAATGAGTTTCCCCTCTCACCCATCGTTTCCTTGATTAGTGGAGGGTAGTTAGCTGAATGGGTTTGATAGGACAAATTAATTCTTATTAATAAGTATAATTAATTATAAAGGAACTAAACCTTTTATTAAAATTCTCACTCTTAGCTACTTTAGGAAAAATATGAATTTGTATGCTAATCCATGAAATTGCACATTACACTTTATAAGTCGTTAGTGGAGTGTGTGTGGTTAACCGACACACTAATGGGGGACTAATAAATGGTGGTAATGGGTGTCTCGAAAATTATCGTTTATTAATGGAGCGCATATGGCTAACCGACACATTAAAACGATATGATAAATGACATCGTGAGTACCAAACTAATTTACATGGTTATTCACATCTCGTTTGTGATCCTCAGCATCCCAGTCACAAAAGTGAGAGCATAGTCGAGATTAAACATGCCATTGATTAGATTCAATGAATCTCAAAAGATCTAGGAATTTCATAAGATTGAAATTGGTAAAAGCATTACCTACCTAAAATAGATTCGAATTTATTTACGGCATCCCTTTTCAAAGTTCAAATCGAAAATATGCATCCTAGCCTTAATTTAAATTTATGGGTTAATAATTAAGGATTAAAATCATCTAACTTGAATTCTCTTCCTATTATAGATGTCAAGTCAAAACAATAATGGCTTCCTAACTCTTTTGGAAGTGGTTTTCCTCTTCCTTCTGAAAATGATCTTCCATATTCTGATCAAGGTGAAAGTATCCCTTCTTCGAGCAATGGTGGAAATGAAGATCATACTTCTGTAACTCTTATTCCTCCTCCTCCTCCCCTTCCTCCAATAACTCTCCCCATGTCATGAGTTGAAAGATACGAAACTACTCAAGCCCTATTGGCATGCAAACATAAAGATGGAAATTTTGTGTGTGCGCATGTTCTGAAAATGATAATCATACATTAACAAATTGGAAATATCGAGTGCCGTTTTATATAGGGGGCAAGCCATTGATTGGGTTCTCCTTTCACTTCCTAAGTCATATGAACAGTTCATTGAGGACATTTATATGAGCGACCACGATGTGACCCTAATTGATCTGACACATATGTTGATTGTTGCTGAAGCAGAAATGCTTAAGAGCACTAGTGAAGCAAACGTGTTTAAAGGATCAAACTCCAAAGTTTCCATGGGCATTAACAAAGGTGGAAATGTTGATCTAGAAAACATTTCTCTTCCCAATGGAAAAGGATCGACCAAGGTCAAATTATTTAATCATGTGGTAAAGAGAAAGGCTAGTTCTGAGATAGTTCCATGTGCTAACCCTAAAGAGTCCATATGTTTCTATTTCAAATTGAAGGGACATTGGTTGCGAAGCTGCCCAGACTACCTGAAAGATCTCAGAGATGGTAAAGTCAAGTCGTGTGACTCTACTTCAGTTACATCCATTATCTAACTCCATTATTTTAACAAGTTCCTATTTATAGATTCTTAATAAATGATGTGATGATCACATTTTGATGTTATTGGAGGATCTAAGAAGGAAGCTTAAGAAGAGTGAGATGATTCTGATTGCGAGAGATGGATTTTGGTCACATGGTTTGATGATTAGAATTTGGAGCTGCTACTTGGGAGTTAGGATAATTTAATGGATTGCTTAGGAAATGTCTAGAAACATTGCTTTAATTTTATGCATTGTAAGGAGAAGTTCCAATTTTTCGTTTATTATCATTAAAAGTGAAATTTTGGTTTATCTAGTTGGTTTACTTTATATTTCCTTGCGATGATATTTATGAAAGTATTGATTCCATTTCTAATATTAGCATTATTAATTATGGATTTGATTCTTGTTATTTTAATTGTAGTAATCTCGTAATTAACTAAGTGATAAAGTATTCTCATCTCCCAAGTTTCAATTGGATAGAAACTTGGAGTCATGAAATTTGAATTGCGTAATGCATGAGAATCTGATTCATTCGAAAATTATGACTAATTCATTGATCACATGTTTTATGTGAGTCAAAGTGAAAGACTAATGGATCTTGTACATATTGATATGGACTCTTCAGATCCACCACAAATGACGATAACTCTATTCGTCGTGATTTACTAATGTTTCGGTAAATATGGTTGTGTTTATAAGATTAAGAATAATTCTGATATTTTGAAAAAGTTTCAAAGAGTAGCAGAACGAATAAGAAGAGTCAATTAGGAAGAAAGATAAAAGTTTCTCCAATATGAAAGAAAAGGAGAGTACTTTAGTATCAATGTTTTGTGATCATCTTAATGATTGTGGAACTATATCACAATTGATCCTTGAAGAACATCTTAGTGCAATTGTTTGACTATGAAGTGGAATCGGATATTGTTGAAATGGTTCAATCGAGAGATGAGTCATACTTCATTTCTAATCAAGTTTTAGAGCCATGCTCTAGTTACTAAAGATCGTATCTTGAAAACTTGTTTTATACCAAGTAGGTTTATAGCACCTCATAAAATGTGTAGTAATAATGTTTTCTTACTCTATCACGTTTGTAATTGGAAGTTGTGATGTTTTACTTAAAACAAAAGATAAACTAAGACCAATTCAATGAAGTGTTTCTTGTGGAGAATCCACCCCAACTTTGGAATATTTGTTTTTGCTCGTCAATGAATGTTCCTTCAGAAAGAAACTTATATGTCAAGAACTCATTGGGAGCCTTATTGATCTTGAAAACTTCAAGAGGAAATCAAGAATAAAACTTTTAGTTATCACTAGCACACGACCTGAGGTTGATAAGTTATCATGTTAAGTTGACACATTCTAGTTTTTGTACACTTTCCAGTTGAGTTGGGTTCTATGGTTCTCATTTGACTGCAAAAGGCAGAGCACGTTGGTCAGTGAAGGTACATTCATCAATATGGGTGAGCTGCTTAACTACACGAAAGCATTGGGAGGCCCTTGAGCTACCAGATGGAAAGAAATTAAGAATAAGCGAAGTTCAATACATGAAGGGAAAGATAAATTAGAATTTGTTTTTGTCATAAACCTTATCTTATGATTGTAGGTTAGAAATGATAGATTCACATGGATGGGAACATGTACACCATAAAATCTAGGTGGCAAAAGGTTTTGCTATAATTCATGAATGATTATGAGGAAACACTTTCGATGATAGATTTTAAAGATCTGATAAGTATCATTATGGTTAGTAGTTGTGATAATTGCATTCTCAAATTCGCAATATGGTTACGGCATCTGTTTTCATAGTTCGAATTGTGAGAAATGGCAAGGAATTGTTTGAACCTTTAGGACATATGATTATAAGTTCTGAAAGGCTTTAAACACACACACATATTCTATCTAATGAAGATGTATAAGCTTGAGAAGTCTAGTTAGAGACTTATCGAAGCATCATGTATTAGAAATCTGTACTTTAGGAAGAAAGTCAAGAGTATTGATTTGTAGAAGTCCAGTTGATTTTTGTGTACGTGTCAAAGCTAGTAGGAGCATAATTGTGAGCATAATTATTATGCTTAAGTGTTGCAAGTTGGCAATACCATTTGAAGGAAACAAAGTTTTTAGTTTACAAGCTGCAAAGTTTGGAAATTGTTTCGCTATAGTTAGACATAAGGGAGAGGGCACTCATGCTTCTTTTTTAATATAAAAGTTTAGATTGAAGGGTTTAAAAGAAATTAGTCTTGGACATATATGAATATTGTGTCAAAATGATTTAACATAGGAAATTCGATATAAGGAAATATTATAGCAAGAAACTGATCATATATAAGGTCTTTATGTAAGATATTATGAATCGAGTCCCATACACTTTGGATATAGGATCACTGCATATGTTATGACATTCACATGTTCTAATTTTTCCAAAATGCCTTGGATATTGAGAGGGAAAAAGGACTAGACCTTTGTGTGACTAAAGTTTTTAAACAACTATCAAGAACAGTTTGAGGTTTATTGAAGGATTGGTTGCTTGTGGACAATTGATAATATCATATAGGTTGGAAGGACCATAATGACATGTTTTAGATTAAGATGGTTCTTGATCAGAATTGATGGTCATATGGGAATTTGGAAATGTTTCCATAGTAAGAGTTGATTATTGATTATTAAAATCTATATGTATGAATTGGAAACTTTAATGCAAGTAAGGTATTCAAGGAGTGTATCTTGAATCTGAGACTTCTTCTCATGGAATTGTTTTTAGTAACAAAGATCCAATGGAGCATTCTGTAATATCCTTGGCTAAGTCTTTGTGACTTTGAAGCCTCGACATTCTAGAAGGAAAATGCATGAAAAGTTGGAATTCCAATGCATTTAAGATAATAACAAGAATTTGGAATTGTGAAATAAGGATCATTGGAATAGTGTCCAATCGATCTGTTCACAAAGGAAGGAACATAGAGAAACATACTATCCATGTTTATAACATGGCATAACTGATGTTTAATTCAAGTGGTTAGTAGATTACTCGAAACATTATATAATGGATAAAGTCTTAATTAATATGGTGACTAAATAATAAGAGTTTTATTTATATTCAATAGTTTTGATACCATAGTTAATTATGTTGGATTAGTGTCTAAGTCCATAACTATATTTGGTATGTACTTGACCCGGTTGTAGTATGGTCCTTTTGGGTTGCCTTCATCGGAGCAACTTGACTGGATGATTAGTGGAGAAAGAGGATATTATGGTTTATTAATATATTATATGAATAATATATTAAAATAGAAATCATATTGATTAATTAATATTGGTCAAGAATTACTTAAGAAATTAATTTTGTGATCAAAAGATATTAATTAAACTCAGGGGACTGTAATTGTAATTATAAGATAATTGAATTTTGGGCTTTGGATATTATGGATTATAGGGGGTGGACGAAATTAGGGTGGAAGCCGACCTTGAAATTGTCCAAGGGCTTATTCCAGAAGGTTCTTGGGACTGCTTAAGGCCCAACCTATCCAATTCGGGTTTTGACTGAAACCCTAACATCACCACTATATAAGGAATCCCTAGGGCATCAGAAATCGGCCTGGAAACCCTAAGAAGTATTAGAGCCGATTTTGAGCCTCTCATCCTCTCTCTTCAAGATCATCCAACTTGCTTTGGTATTTGTGATCCATTAGAGGCATCACATTTAAGGTGCTAGGTTCTCACAAGCTAAAGATCTTCGAGCAACAATCAAGGTAATCATCTAAACTTGTTTTATTTGTTATTTTCAAATTTTGTATGCTAGATCTAGGGTTTGTAAGCTTTGGATAATTTGCATGTACAATAGAGAAACCTAGATCCAAAGTTTTAAGGTTTGCATGTGCACCATAGGATTGTTGTTATGCTCAAAACCCTTCAAATTAGGTTATCATTGTGTTTCACTTTGCATGTTTTACTTCCAGAATAATTTGATTATTCGAAACTCCACAGTCAAACGTACTTTTGGAAGTATGTAGCAAATAAATACTATCGCAAATTGGTTTGTAGATTGCCTAAAAGGTTTTTAGACATTGTAATAGTTTACTACAACGTTCATGAGTACTTGAAAATGAGGATTTTAAATAATGGATAAAACCACACTCAGAGAATTAGTTCATGGATTTTATCACGAGTAATTTTGAGATGATAATATCTTATATTCTTGAAACGGAGATATATGAGTTGTTGTTTACAATTCGGTTGTGCATTGATAATATGTAAACACATCAGTAACTTGATGTTATAAAACGTATTATTGTGCGTGATTTGATAAGTAAATAGTGCAATAATATAAATCGAAGTTTATTCGTCCCTTTTTCCCTAACAAGAAAAGCGATATCTTTGGGGCCCTCGGTGATTTGGTGTTGACTTATAAGTGTTAGGCCTAGCGAAGACTAAATTGATGTGTTCGATTAGTAGTCTAATGTCGTCATCACAAATCAGAAATCGGGAAACAAAATTTGGACAACGAGATTGATTATAATCCACGTCTCATGTCTATATGATATCTTGTAGAACGGAGGAATATTTGATCACTTATCTTATGACACATTACTCATTAAGTTAGAGTCCAACAACGACTTTTGGTAGCTACAATTTGGTGATCAATTTGGTGGTTGTACTGGAAGTTATAGTTATTAGACTCATCCAAGTGGGAGACTGTTGGATTAGGTATCTAAGCCCATAACTATAATTGGTATAAACATAAATTGAAAGTAGCACAGTCCTTTTTGGGTTGCCCTCAAAGCTAGAAATTGGACAAGATTATATTGGAGAGAGAAATAATTTATTATTGGATTAATAAATTGGAAAAATATATGTTAATATATTATGAGAATAATATATTAATTAGAAATTATAATATTTTAATTATTAGTTAGTCAGAAATTCATTGGAATTAATTTTGAGATTAATTGAATTAATTAAAACTGCAGGGGCTTTTTGGCAATTTATTGATAGTTGAGGGAAGAGGCTCTATAACCTCCTTGTAGGGGTTGGACGAAAACTTCTAGGAAGGGCCTATAATTTTCTTCCTAGGCATCCTAGATGGGAGGCTCATGAGTTGCTTGGTCACCAAGCAACGGGATTAGGGTTTCCATCCTTAAACCCTAACTTTGGCTCTAAGCTACCTCACCTATATTAATGGTCTTAAACCCTCACAATTTTTTGACCTACTTCTTGGGAAGATCTCTGGACGAAATTCCCTTCTCCTCTCTCCATAATCCTAAGTTGCTTGCCTTGGGTGTGAGCCATTAGAGGCGCGACACTTGTGGCGCTTGCTACCAAACTTTTGAAAGAAGAAATCAAGGTTGTTTACTACAACAATCTTCAAGGTTAGTATTTCTTGTTCTTATGACTTAGTTATTTCGTAGGAAAGTTTTATAGAATAGTATTCAAAGTATGTTGCCTTTACATGAAAAACATAAATCCTATTAGGTTGCATGTGCCCTAATTAATTGAAATTGTTTTTTGATTATTTTCCGCTTATGGCATTGAACTTGTAACCCCAATAACCCATTAAAGTCAACTCAAGTCAAAGGTCAATTGTCAAAGTCAATGGTCAATGTTGACTTTAGTCAACCGCCACATCATGGCCACCTATGGCTACGTCGTGGCCCTCCAGTAACAGTCAGTCATACTTTTTCCCACCGCCACATTGTGGCAACCTGAACCACACCATGGGCACTAGGTTTCCAGTAGCTTAATGGATTGAGTTGTTTTCTTCGATCCTAAAGGCTCCAAATTTTAGATCTGGTCCAACAAAAGGTCGAGAAGGAGACAGTTTCCAGTTTTACCCGATAAGACCATCCACAAGGTCAAAACCTCAAACCCTAGATTCAAAGGAGCTAAATATGACATGACTTTCCCCATTAAGCACTTATCCGAAAAAGTCCATAGCTCATTTATCCATAACAGATTCTAACACCTAATCCAACATAAAAGTTGATGCTTTATAGACATGCATGTCCAATGCATGTCTTGAAGCCATAATGAGTCAAAATAATGGTTTTTCTATGGAAATCTCATGCATGGTTAAAAACCCATCAAGAAACCAGATCCAAACCAATAATCATACCCAAAATTCCCATAGATTCATTAAGTTGCAAGCTTTATGAGATCCCATCATCCCAACTCACAAAACATGAAGATCACGGTACAAAACATAAGATCTAGCAATTTATTTTGATAAAATCAGGTCTTCTACACTTACAAAGGTCCAGAAGACTGCTAACACAAAGGATAATGACTAGCTTGTTGAATCCTAGTTCACTTCCTCTTCTTCTTCGTTCCAAGGCTTCAAGAACACCAACAAATACTTAAAATGAGAGAGACAGGGAGAAGGAATTAGGGTTTCAAAGGTCTGATGGAGGCTGACGGTGAGCAAAACCTAGCCTCCTCATTCCTTTAAATAGGGAGCAAAACCCAGAAAATAGGTTTTCTCAGTTGCCAGCTGCCACGTTGTGGCCTATACTGACATGTCGTGGTGCAGTGGCGGAGGCTCTTTGGGGCCAGGAGGGGCCATGGCCCCCCAGGATTTTTGCTTTCTAATACCTATACATATCTTTACATATGGTTATTTAGTAATAAAATATCAATTAAGTGACTAATGCTCCTCCGATTTCAAATTTAGCAGCACACTGCGCAACAGTTGTTAGTTACAAACAATATTCAAGAAACTAAATCTCTCATTATCCAAAAGTTCAAAAAATCACTAACAAAATTAGAATAAATTTTCTTTAAAATTAAAATAAGGAAACCATGTAAATGCTAAATAAAAAACATCTAATCTATTTTAGAATCGTTTAATCCAAGCTTTGAAGCTTTGACATTAAAAAACAAAATCACCCTAAAATATTATTGAGGCCGCCGGAAAATTTTCTCAAACCTAACCAGAAGAAGAAAACCGTCACCATACTAACTCTTCTTATCCGTGAACTCTTTCTCTCATCTTCTGGTCGTCGAATTGATCTCCTCTGATGTATATTCTCTCTTTCCTCTGCAGTAGTCACTGAATTGATCACCTCTTCTGTATAGTTTCTCTCTCTCACCTCCAAGAAGTCGCCGGATTATCATCACTAAACACCGTCGTGTGCTCCTCATGTAGTCGTTTTTTCTCCTGTCTCCCCCACCTGAGTAAACGTATGTGGACACTTTTCTCTTTTTTTCTCTCTCTATCTTTCCTTCTCTCACTACAAATGAAAAATATTGTAAAGACATGCTCAATACATCAAATATCAATGCATAAAGGGTGATATGAAAACTGAAAAGGCTAACCGAAAAGCTGCAAAACATTACTTTATTTTTTATTTTATTAATTTGTTATTGAGAGCAAATTAACAAAACTTGATAAAATAAAAATATCATTAAAATATAAGTATCATAGTAACAGGGGCGGAACACGAGCATAGGAAGGAGGGGGGCCGAAAACAAAGACTTTAAAATATACTATACATACAAGTTTAATTTGGTTCAAAATTATATAACAACATGAGCAACTTTAGATCAGTTCTTAAGAACACAATGAAATTATTTTCATCCAAAACATACTTGAGGGTTTTGATGTTTTCTTTGTAGAAACCCATCACTAGTATATTTTTTTCTCATGTAGCTATACGCTACAAAGCAAAAGTTATAACAAAGAGCAAAATAAAATAACAAATCACATAGTCTGACAAATAACTTATTTAAAATTTTGCATGAAGAAGATAATAACAACATAAAAATCTTGAAAAGCATCATAGAATTGTTATCTTAAAAACAATACCAGTTCTGCCTAAATCATATATATCATTCTCATAATTCATTATGGTTTTGTTTTCAATAAACAAAAAATTTATACTTTATGATTGTAGGTATTTACTTTGATACTTATATTTTAATGATATTTTTATTTTATCAAGTTTTGTTAATTTTCTCTTAATAACAAATTAATAAAATAAAAAATAAAGTAATGTTTTGCAGCTTTTCGGTTAGCCTTTTCAGTTTTCATATCACCCTTTATGCATTGATATTTGATGTATTGAGCATGTCTTTACAATATTTTTCATTTGTAGTGAGAGAAGGAAAGATAGAGAGAGAAAAAAAGAGAAAAGTGTCCACATACGTTTACTCAGGTGGGGGAGACAGGAGAAAAAACGACTACATGAGGAGCACACGACGGTGTTTAGTGATGATAATCCGGCGACTTCTTGGAGGTGAGAGAGAGAAACTATACAGAAGAGGTGATCAATTCAGTGACTACTGCAGAGGAAAGAGAGAATATACATCAGAGGAGATCAATTCGACGACCAGAAGATGAGAGAAAGAGTTCACGGATAAGAAGAGTTAGTATGGTGACGGTTTTCTTCTTCTGGTTAGGTTTGAGAAAATTTTCCGGCGGCCTCAATAATATTTTAGGGTGATTTTGTTTTTTAATGTCAAAGCTTCAAAGCTTGGATTAAACGATTCTAAAATAGATTAGATGTTTTTTATTTAGCATTTACATGGTTTCCTTATTTTAATTTTAAAGAAGATTTATTCTAATTTTGTTAGTGATTTTTTGAACTTTTGGATAATGAGAGATTTAGTTTCTTGAATATTGTTTCTAACTAACAACTGTTGCGCAGTGTGCTGCTAAATTTGAAACCGGAGGGGCAATTAGTCACTTAATTGATATTTTATTACTAAATAACCATATGTAAAGATATGTATAGGTATTAGAAAGCAAAAATCCAGGGGGGCCCTGTCCCCAAAGAGCCTCCGCCACTGCATAGTAAATACCTACAATCATAAAGTATAAATTTTTTGTTTATTGAAAACAAAACCATAATGAATTATGAGAATGATATATATGATTTAGGCGGAACTGGTATTGTTTTTAAGATAACAATTCTATGATGCTTTTCAAGATTTTTATGTTGTTATTATCTTCTTCATGCAAAATTTTAAATAAGTTATTTGTCAGACTATGTGATTTGTTATTTTATTTTGCTCTTTGTTATAACTTTTGCTATGTAGCGTATAGCTACATGAGAAAAAAATATACTAGTGATGGGTTTCTACAAAGAAAACATCAAAACCCTCAAGTATGTTTTAGATGAAAATAATTTCATTGTGTTCTTAAGAACTGATCTAAAGTTGCTCATGTTGTTATATAATTTTGAACCAAATTAAACTTGTATGTATAGTATATTTTAAAGTCTTTGTTTTCGGCCCCCCTCCTTCCTATGCTCGTGTTCCGCCCCTGTCGTGGTGGCTTAAATGTAATACACGGGCTGACCTTGACTTGCCACGTCGTGGTGCCTCCCCACCACATCATGGTGATCCTATAAAATGCCAAAATTTCAAAATATCAAGTACCTTGGGATCCTGATGTTACAGAAGAGCGTTCCCTATAGCAGCATAAGCTCTCATATCAAGAGCAACGAGGCACTTGTCTTCATCATCAAACTCATGGACAGTTTTTTCGACCATATCACCTTCTTTAACATTCTCCTTGAGTGGTTGATACATATGAACATGAGGACAATCATTGATAATGCTCAACATGGAATAATCCATGGTTTCGAGAACCATCATTGCTTTGGACTTCCACATTGTGAAATTCGTTTTATCAAATAGAGGCATTTTATGACTGGATGTGGTTTTAGATTGGTTTGATGAGGAAGGAGAAGACATTGTTAATCGAACAAGATAACCTGCTCTGATATAATTTGTAGGTTCCCTTGATCTATGACGATTAACTATAAAAGGATTGAAAGAACACAAGATGTATCACAATGTTTTTCACTAAGAAATGGTTCTCACAAAGAGAATGATCACCAAGCTCTCTAGAGTTTGATAGTCAACTAATGATACGAACCCTAGTATATAAAGAAAAGTAAATACGTGTAAACCCATACAAGCCAGGGATATCACCTAACCTACGTAAATATTAGAATATATCCAATATGGATCTGCTAACTAACCATGTATCTATCTATATATACAAAAATTACATTTATTAAGTTTGCACTCTGACACGACATTGTAGACTTGACTTGAAATTGGCGCCAGTGAGAGACGTTGACCCTGATGAGAGTCAGCATGAAGATTTTACATTATCAGTTTCTAATTGTCCTTACACGCGTCAACGATGAAAATAGGAGGATTAGAGAGAAATTGGGTTGGCGATTTTTGAGTGGTTTTTCAGCACATTTAAAAGTCATCCAACCATATACCCCTATATATGGGTGACACTAGGATTTCCTTAAAATAGTTGCTTGGTCACTACGCAAGTGTCTTTCACCTTAAACCCTTAAGGATTTATATGTTTCTATTAATTTGTTAATATCAAATAAATTAACAAGCTAAATGATTATTACTTATCTCTTGTCAAATATTTCTTAAATCATTTTT
Organism: Lactuca serriola; assembly: GCF_051521515.1. NCBI lineage: Eukaryota > Viridiplantae > Streptophyta > Magnoliopsida > Asterales > Asteraceae > Lactuca > Lactuca serriola. Next base: position 338,210,279 of record NC_136411.1, read on the forward strand.
GTGTTTAACCCAAAACGACCTCAACATAAATAGTAAGATTACCAACTTGTTATGATTGTGAGCACTAATTCCAACATCATGCATTTCTAGCAGAGTTTTAATTAGTAGAAAGAAAAATGAAAGCCAAAAGATATGACGATCCACCATAAATTCACTCGCATCGTTACCCTTTATTCTCATTTTATAGTTTATACTTCATACCCAGTTTGAGAAAATCACAATTAAACATGGCTTTGTTCCGATTCCTTGACCTACGTACACAACCTACACCATCTCTCCGTCTATTTCCTTTCTAAATTCAAAATCTACTCAAATTCCTCGTTAGTTTATTCTTTGTTTGCAATCTCCATATTATTCCCCTTAAATTTCATCAAGTTGATAATTAAGTTCAGTTTGAAAAAATCTAGGCATAAATGTCTCATTATTATAGTTTAACCCTTAGGGATAACCCCATTTCACCATCATGAAAAAATAGATATGTTGTTACCCTTTTATGTATATTTTATTTGTTAACTATTAATTATGTGAAATAGGCTCAACAACCCTATATTTCTAATATTATAATGAAACCAAATATTATTTTATAAATAGTTTGAAAAATCGAAAGATGAAAAACAGTTAATTCAAAATCACACGTGTTATAAAAAAGATTAATCATGTAAGATTAATCGTACTTACATGATTTCAAAAACCCTCACCGGCTCAAAGTTACGCATGGGTGCAATTCTCTTATCCAAATAATACTTGGGTATTGGTCCCGCAACCTAGTAACCTAAACATTGATAGTTTTATTTTGCAATTCAAGAAGATGAAAATGAAAATGGTGCTCTAGCTCACTACCAGGCTAGACTTATTGGCAATGGTCGCAACCAGTGACCTTGTATTGACTATGATGAGACTTTCAACCCTGTTGCCAAACCTCCAACCATACATATTGTTCTTAGTCTTGTTGTGTTGCATAATTGGTCGGTCAAACAACTAGATGTTAAGAAATCTCTTATCCATCGTTTTCTTAAAGAGATCGTCTATATGCCTTAACATATAAGATTTTGGAATCCGAACCATCAAAACTATGTATGCCTCTTACATTAATCACCGTATGGCTTTAAACATGCCACTCTTTTAGTTTCAACAATTTGTAGAGTTTATAAGCTTGAGTTTTGTCACAATTATTGCAAGATCATCCCTATTTATTTATTATCATGATCCTCATACTGCCCATGTTATGTTTTATCTTTATAACCTAATACTTCCAACAACATATGAGCACCATATTAGGTAAGAACTTCTAAATGATTGATCTCGGGGTTCTCAATTATTTTCTTGGTATTGATGTTACATGTGACCGTTGATACCAATAAAATATTGTCTTCAAAATTACCTTCGTGAGTTACAACATCTGAATGACATGGAAACAAATTGTATATTGTGTCAATGTCATGCAATATACTTATCAAAAAATCAAGTTCAACATTAGCATACCAAGGACATTAAGATTAACATACACTTCGTACGGGTTAAAGTGGCGATAGGGTGGATTCTTGTGTTGTATTCCCTTTTGGCCGCTCAATACACTGATATCTTCATTAAGGGCCTTCCATCAATTATGTTTCTAGATTGTTGCGACGGTTTAAACATTTGTGGCAGATCTCCCGTTGAATTAACCCTGCAGGGGGGGGGGGGGTTGTTAGTATGATTGTAAATAGAGATAATGCCATAAAAGCTCTTAAGTTTTCACAAAATATTTGGTTTTACCATTTTGTGTATTTTAGGTTCATTAAAACTGAAAATTTACAACTTTTTTTTAGTTTTACCATTTTCTTCATTAAAGCCCTCATGTTTGAGATAAATGTTGGTTCATAAAAGCCCTTAAGTTTGGTTTTCTGATTCATTAAAACCCTTGAGTTTTGTAGAAATATTTGATTTTACTGGATAAATCTCCAAAATAGATAAAATTGAATAAAAATTTGCAAATTTATGGCTTTAATAAATCCAAAATATGTGAAAGGGCATAAAGAAATATTTTATGAAAACTTAAAAGGCTTTTATAATACTAGGCTTGTATTTATATTTATCGTAACCAACCCAATCTTATAATGTTAATGTGTATATAATCATGATTAATGAGAATGACTTTACCCAAAATATTATGTTTAGCAATTGGGCTAACAAAAGAGGGTATATTGCTAATCCGTGAGGCCATTTTCATGGGTTGTGGTAATTTCTGATATAATATAAAAACATGGTTTTGTGGTGAGATAAATGGTTCGCAAACATGATTATATTAATCAGTGAATAACTCCATAAAATTTACTTTTAAACGTACTTATATATTGCCATCAGGTTGTTTTAATAAGCTTGTAATTTTGTGTACGAAGGATGCAAGATGATGCGCACAAAAAATTCTCCACATAAAGCCTAGTTCATTTTTAAATAACATTATATGACAGAGGATACAAAATTACGAATTATTTCTAAAAACTAAGCTTTAAGGAAATAAATTGAAAAATGATTAAAAAAAGCGCCAGCTTTATGGGAAACACCAGTAAGCCAGCTATCACAACAACGTCATGTTTCTTAACCAACAAAATGTCATAAAGACAAAATCATTTCATTCACGATATAGATACGATTATATTAATAGCTGTATAAGCATTTTGTAAAAATAAAAATAAAAATGTAGACAATAGAAATAGAAGATGTGACACCTATAAACTATTAAAAGAGAAGTAATAAGCCACCAACTTTAGGGAGCATGTTAGTTGGTAGGAGTTTGTTCCCTTTAAATGAGCACAATCCATGGGTATCATATTGAAGAGTGGTGATGGGAATGGAACCTTACCTACACCTCCATCAAATATCCATTATGATTCATGACCCACCCCATACACAACACCCACTCCACACATAAACACTTAGGATACCCTTTTGTTTTTATGTTTTTTTCAAAATCCTTTGATATTTTAAATTATCTTCATAAAAAGTTAGAAGAAAACAGTGTATTCGTCAGAATCAAACTCTTCCAATCTAGAATTATTTCCAAGATCATGTCGGATTATGTGTGGTTGCAAATTATTGAGACATTACACAGAAAAATATCACCAATTATTTTATTGGTGTTTTGAAATACATTTGGATAGTTTTTGTACCTTTTTGTGTCATATCAAAAGGTTTAAAAGACCTTGAACATTGTTAGATGATGATCAAGTTATCTTCTTGTGTTGTTTAAGGAAAAGCATAATGTTGTTGTGGTTTAATTCCAAGATCATGTCGGATTAAGTGTAGTTGCAAATTATTGAGACATTACAAAGAAAAATATCACCAATTATTTTATTGGTGTTTTGAAATATATTTAGATAGTTTTTGTACCTTATTGTGTCATATCAAAAGGTTTAAAAAACGTTGAGCATGGTTAGATGATCAAGTTATTTTCTTGTGGTGTTTAAGGAAAAACTTAATGTTGGTGCAAATATGGCTTTATGGTTTTATTCCAAGATCATATTGGATTATGTGTAGTTGCAATTATTGAGACATTACACAGAAAAATATGACCAATTATTTTATTAGTGTTTTGAAATATATTTGGATAGTTTTTGTACGTTATTGTGTCATATCAAAAGGTTTAAAAAAGGGAAAATACCACAAATAGACAAAAAATGGGGGTGAATTTCTAAAGTTAGTCATAAAATTTGATTTTTCCAGCTATAGACATACATTCCGTGGAGGACCCTCCGCGGAATGACGTCATCTCCGCGGAATGACGTCATCTCCGCGGAATGGATCTTGAGGTTTTTTTTTTTTTTTTTTTTTTAATATTTTTTTAATATTTTTTTCTTCGTATCGATTCTTCGGGGTTTATATTAATTCTCCAACTAATTATTTTCAAGTAAAAATTATAATAGTATGATAATCTTTTCTTAAAAATAATTAGTTTGGGAAATGAATATAAACTCCGAAGAATCAATGTGAAAAAAAAAAAAAACACTAGAGATCCATTCCTTGGAGCTACCTCCGTGGAATGAATTCATTCCTCGGAGGTAGCTCCGCGGAATGGATCTTTAGTGTTTTTTTTTAATACATTGATTTATTTACGAGTTTGCCTTTCCGCGGAGCTACAGTAGATTCAGCTGAGCTACCTCCGCGGAATGCATGTCTATATCCGGAAAAGTCCATTTTTATGTCTATTTTTTGAAAACACCCCCCATTTTTTGACTGTTTACGGTATTTTCCCTTTAAAAAACGTTGAACATGGTTAGATGATCAAGTTATTTTCTTGTGTTGTTTAAGGAAAAACTTAATGTTGGTGCAAATATGGCTTTATGGTTTTATTCCAAGATCATATCGGATTATGTGTAGTTGCAATTATTGAGACATTACACAGAAAAATATGACCAATTATTTTATTGGTGTTTTGAAATATATTTGGATAGTTTTTGTACCTTTTTGTGTCATATCAAAAGGTTTAAAAAACGTTGAACATGGTTAGATGATCAAGTTATTTTCTTATGCTGTTTAAGGAAAAGCATAATGTTGGGGCAAATATGGTTTTATGATTTTGTTCAAAATTAACTAAGTTTGGGTGATATAGACCTTGTTTTAGTCCTTAAATGCGCTGGATAAAAAGTTGTTTTAAAATCAACTTTTTATAATACTATGTTACGCACGTACCGACCTAAGTTTTATTTTATATTTGATATAATGAGTTTGGGATATATTTATGTTACTTAATTGACTCAATCCATTAAGCATTCAATGCAAACACAGACAAAACTGTTTCTTTGTAGTTAACATACTAAGCATGTATCCGTAGGTTTTGTAAGGCGAGGGTCACTTTATCCCTTCATTCCCCGTTTCTTTTTACTTCTATGGCCATTTACCTCAACCCTTAAACATTATTTATTTATTTATTATTTATTTTTTATTTTATATTTTTTTTATCATAGGCACTTCCCACGATTTCTCCCCAATATATTCTTCGCCACAACTTTTCTTGAATCATCTTATTGCGTTGATATGTATTACACGAGACATTTTCCTATAATTGAGATCATAGCAAATTTACATGGGTAACATGGGCTAAGTAACTAATGTGCTACATACATACAATGGGTAGCTATATACATAATATACACTAACACACTTCCGTAGTTTGAGTGGGACATCTGAAGCGGACACTCATACTAGTCTGAAAATCTGTGAATACAGATGAAGGAAACCCTTTGGTGAAGATATGTGCATATTGAAGATCGAAATGGACATGAAACACTCTTACTTGACCAGTTGCAACATTGTCACACACAAAATGAATATAATGCTGAACATAATTGGTAGACAAATAAACCACACTGAAATTATCACAATAAACAAGGCCTGACTCGGTTAAATGAGTGTGGAGCTCTAGAAGAAGTTTTCTTAACCAGCACGTTACGTCTACTGCATTGGCCACGCCACGATATTCAGTGTAACATCCATAAAATTCATGAAAAAATTAAACTTTTAAACAACCCAAAAACCATCATTGTTTACATATTGTATAAAAAATAAGTTCAATATCAGAGAAATCCCAAAATCATAAAGCAAAACATGAGGAGGTGCACGATCACACCGTTGCCTTCCCACGATCCCCTAAGTTACCTGAAACATAATCCAAAACTGTAAGCCCAAAGCTTAGTGAGTTTCCGCCCAAAATACAAATACATAACAAATAACACAAATACAAAACAACATACTATGGGTCCAAACAACCATCGGGTTGGAATAACCCAGGCCCCTCAACCATCGACTTGGAACGCCAACATACTATGGGTCCAATCAACGATCGGTTTGAAATATCCCAGTCCCCTCAACCATCGGGTTGGAATGCCAACATACTATGGCTCAAATCATCCTCAGGATAGAATACCCCAGGCCCTCAACCATCGGGTTGGAATGCCCGACCTATTGGCTTACGCACAAAGCAGTGAAGCCTCAGCCACTAACTAATCATGTGCACATAATATAGATAAACATATTATTAACCAGCCAACAAACAAACAGACAGATCCTACAGATCACTAAGCATAACATCATCATATCTACTAGGATTCCAATCTAACAGATCACTATCATGTAACATCATGCATAACAGGATATGATCAGTCCAAAGGGGTCGGATTGGTGCCTTCGACCCATAAGTACAGTGAGGAAAACTCACCTCTCAATGTCGAACCACACTGAAAAACCTCCGGTTACTGGCTCACGAAAATTCCGAACTATCACAACAAAACAAACATCCAATTAACAATCGGATTACCATCCTTGACTAATGATCCATACTTAGGGTAAATGTCCACTTTAGCCTTTCCCTAATTAGGCCAAGGCCCAACTCAAATTTTTTATCCAAAAGGCCCAAATTACTTCAAGACCCATAATTGGCCCCATTTTTTGAATTAGGCCTTATCCTAAGGTCCAACTCTCCAACTGGCCCAAAACACTCATACTCAGAAAGTCCAATGAGGGCCCAAGACATTCAAGCCCTCAAGGTGGCCCAAAACTCGAAGCCTAAACTCAAAAGTCCACAAACAACGTACATTGGGCGTACATCGAAGGTACGTAGGGCATACACGAGCCTCACATTGACCACCATCAGGGTAACTGACCGAGTTTGCGGGGCGTACTCCTCCCTATGCGGGGCATACCCTCGCAGATCCCAAAAGTCCATTAAGTGTTGAATGGCTTAAGCACTTAAGCCCATATTACAGATTCATGGTCCAAATGCACCCTAGAGTCATACAGTCTCCAAATTTATGACTTTACACGTCCAAAAGTTCTTAATACAAGGTCTTAATCCAATAAGACCCTTTTACCAAATGCATGAGACACTTTTGGCCATTGGGACCTCATTTTTATGACTACGGACCCTTCCTAGGGTCTAGAAGGACAACCCAAAACGTCTAAAATCAAACATTCACAACAATAGGAGTTTTAGGGACAAAAGAACATCATAAAGCTACCAAGATGAGATCTAAGCAAACCAAACATAAAGGTAGCAACTTTTCACCTTCTGGAGCTTCCCAAGGAGATGATGATCCAAGATCGATAAGGATTCTTTCCTTCCTTGAATCATTGATTGACTGCCTTCTCCTTTAAGCACATAAATAACACAATTTATGCTCAAAACAATCTCTTATTAGGTTAGGGTTTGCTAAGAACGACTCAAGGACTTGGAGGCTGAAAGAGTGAGGCTAAAAGATCCATAAAGGTACTTAAATACTCTTCAAACCCTAAAAATTAGGGTTTCACCCGGACAATAGTACGCCCAACGTACATATGTGTACGCCCGGCGTACTCACATGAACACCCAACGTACTACTCATGTTCCCAAAAATTACCATTTTTTCACTAGGGCTTCTTAAGGTTACATCTTTATACTCAAAGGACCCAAAATGACATATTTAAAAACCAAAGGAAGGATTTGAAAATATCTGGAAGCCCGGGATCTTACATTCGGCTTTCGAACTGAAATTTTAGACGGTCTATTGGATTTTAGAACACCAAGATAACATATTATCACCCAAAAATACGTAGTAACCACTGGTGGATCGACGTGTGTTAACGTACCCCCAATCAACATTAAAGTAGATTATAAGACTTGTGAATGGGTAATGATGAAGTTGAAGCTCGTAGTCTAATGAACCGCAAACATTGTGTAAAATATGCATTAGAGAATGGAAATGAAGTACAAGGGGATCGTGCATGAACAAATAAATTTGTTACATGGCGTACCAGAGATCTAGGCGAGTAAAGGTAAGTTATTGGTGACCACCTGCAAGATTGTGGTAAAGAGTCGAATCAGTGTCAGGATCGCTTGAGGAGTCCAGTTTGGATGAGTATCAGACACAGGTTACAGTTCAACATGTTAGCGCGCTCCAAGATTTCCATCACATAGTTGTGTTGAGATAAGAATATACCCTTAGCGTCCTGTGTGGCAATAATGCCTAGGAAATAGGATAAATCACCAAGAACCTTCATGTCAAACTCTGATGCTAGAAGCGAAATAATGTGTTGTAGGAGATCCATAGAGGAGGCTATTAAAATGATATCATCAACATAGAGTAGTATATAAATCTCAATTCCCCTGCAAAAAATAAATAATGAAGAATCACATCAACTATGTGTAAAATCGATCCTGGTGATGTATAAAGGAAACTGCTAAAACCAAGCCCATGGGGCTTGTTTCAGGGCATAAAGAGAGTTATGAAAGAGGCGTACGTGATCAGTATGAGTGATGTCTCTTAACCTTCATGGTTGGTGCATGTAAACAGTTACATGTAGTTGACCATGCAAAAAAGCATTCTTAACATCTAACTGATGAATGGGCCATCTTCTAGAGTTGGTGAGACTAAGTATCGTATGAATTGTAGTTGGATTAACAATCAAACTAAATGTGTCATGACAATCAATCCTGAGGATTTGGATTTTTCCATTAGTGACCGAGCAAGCTTTATATCACTCAAGAGTACCATCTACTTTATAGGCCACAAAAAAAGGACCCATGTACCGTTAGGAATAACTCAATAAGAGCACGATATTCTTCTTGCATGGAAATGGTCCATTTAGAGTCCTTAAGGGTTTGGAGGTGGGACTTGGAAGGGGATACTAGGTGGTTGTAAGGAGATTAAGGCGTGAGATGTGTTTAAAATGTCATTACGAGCACGAGTGACCATTGGGTGAGACGGTGGAGGATTGCGTAGAGAGTTATGTTGTTAAGATAAATTAGGAGGAGTGTTTGGGAGGGAATTAAAGGTTGCCAAAGAGGAGGAAGCCAAAGAGGGAGAGTCAGCGTCTAGATGTTCGATGGAAGGAGAAGGCAGCGGTGTAAAAGATTTGTTATGAGTCAAGCCATCCGAGAAGTCAACAACATCAGCATAATCATGGGATATTGATCGTACGGGAGGGCTGCTAGATTCGATAGTTGGGCTGTCGAGTTTAGTGGTGGGATTGGGTTGCGTCAATTCAAAGATAAGAAGTTCCCAAGATGTGGGATTTATGTTACAAGAGTCATATAGGAATGAGTATGAAGGTGATTTGTTTCATGTCATGGCTTTATGAGGAAAAACAGATTCTTTAAAGACAACATGACGATATATAACTATTTTGGGGTGGCGAGGTCGAAACAATGAAAGCCTTGATGTTGGGTTGCATAACCAATAAACATGCAAGGTGTAGAGCGAGGTGCAAGTTTATGAGGGTAGCATAGGCATCCGAAAACACAAACATAAGAACATGAAGGTGGCTTATTATATAATTTCGAGAAAGGAATTTGGTTGTGTTATGGAAGATGATGGAGTTATGTTGAGAATGTGAGTTTCCATGTGAAGTGCTTCAACCCAAAACATGTATGGAAGATAGGATTGGAAAAGGAAACTGTGGATGACATTGTATATTGAGCAAATCATATGTTCTGACTTTCCATTTTGTTGTAAGTACAAGGATAAGTGAAACGGAATTGAATACCATTTTGGCCATTAGTTACTTAGTCCATGTGGCACACGTAAATTGTATTTAATAAGTATTAATGCTATGATCTCAATTATGGAAAGTATCTAATGTAATATGAGATCATAACATTAACACTGATTAAATAAAATTTACATGAACCACATGGGTTAAGCAAATAATGGGATAAATACATACAAAAGGTAATTATACATAATATACATTCATAGTATGATCGGTTCTTTGCTATCCTTGTATCATCAAAGGTATGCATACACTTTCATTGTTTGGTTTTGTTATTACATATGTTGGTAGTTTTTGCTTCCATATATCTTCTTCATATGTATATTTTCTTGTTTGAATCTTCTACTATGTAATATTTTTTTTTCCTTCAATTGCATTCCCCGAAAGACAAATTTTTTTCTAGGTTTTATTGGCTATTTGTGTGAGTTCATTCTATGTATTTCATAGTTGGGTGATGAATGACCACTATATGTACTTGTGTGGTCAAAATTGCATAACCCAAGAAAATACACTATATGGTTAATGTTGTGGGCACTATTTTTGTCATCTTGACAAACATCTTACATCCTCCAACATACCTTGAAACTTTCTTCAAAACATTACACCACATTTACAAATTTGGCTGATACATCTTGAGTTAGTTTTTGACAAAACAATGACACCAATTTGTGTGATAAGTGGTGTTTTGATAAAATCAGCTATTCAAATCATTTTCGAATTTTAATCATTACCTTTTGATTTTTCGCCAACAATGTCAACTTTACAAAAATAACCTCCAACACCGCTCCAACTATCTCCTCTAAAACCAGACTTACTCCACCACTTGTTGTTAACCCTCCAAAGAAAAGCTAGATGTCGTAAGAAAGACCACTTTCACATTTTTAACTTCTTCATACTCGAGTCTAGGAAGTGTAATGAATCATGAAGCTCCAATCGTCATCTCTAACACCGATATCATATTTATGTTTACCAAAATGTTGTAGAGATGACAACAAAAGGAGTTAAGCACTTCAAACAAACGTCAAAAAAAAAATTGGTGAAACTTGCTGAAATAAAAGTTTTGAAAAACTTAAGTCAAAATGAACAAAATATATAATGTTGTTTGATTAAGATGACCAATGTCCATGGGCGAACGGTAGAGAGAGAGAGAGGGAGAAAGAGAGAGAACGAGAGATAGAGGATTTTACGGAACTTCAAAGAACAATTACAATCACACACAAAGGTTACACCTCACTTAAGTTATCAAATCAAAAGAATCTTTCTTGCTTAGTAACTACTCCAAAGGACGTGTACTCAACCTCACAATGATTGCTCTCTTGAAATTACTGTGTACACAAACACAAACATGCACTCGCAAGGAATAATGAATGGATATATGAACCTATTTATAGGCAAGAATGGTAAACCCTAATTCTGATAGGACAAACATTCATAACTGGACCATGAACGGGATGCCCTGATTTTTAACTAATCATGGAATTCCATGCAAACGATTCTAGAACCTTCATGCTTCAGAGACATTGTATTGGAACCATCAGTGCACCACCGACACATCATGTGTTATTGAGTGGTACCCCTTGTCAGTTAGTGGCACCTCCAAACACTTGGTAACACATCATGTCACTTAGTTGCACATCCTATCACTTGATGGCACATCCTGTCACTTGGTGGCACATTTTGTCACTTGGTGGCATATCCTGTCACTTGGTGGCACATCCTATCACTTGGTGGCATCTCCTGATCATGACACTTCGTCAAGGTGCCATGATGGAACATTAAGGGATATCACGGCACATCAGGAACACATGTGACACACCAAGGGATGTCACGGTAGATCAGGAACATGTGTTCTACATCAAGCCACCTAATGGCACATCATGATGCTCTAGTGACACACCATGATCATTAGTGACACATCCATGCTTCAACACCACATCAGTAGAACATGAATACTCTGGAGTACACCATGGCACACTATAATGACACATGTTCCTCTATGTTGGTGCATCCTCCTTCGAGATGGCACATCATCCATCAAGATGGCACATCTTGATTCCAAAGTGTCACACATTGTCTATATTTGGCACACCCACTTCGTAAATGGCACATTCAACATTGAAAGATGCTCCATTCCTTTCCTAGGTGCTCTATTCCCCCTTTTAGATGATATGTTCCGTTGTCACATGATCTGTCCCTTTGTCACATGAACCATTGAACTCCAAGTGTTCCATTGAGTTCCAAGTGCTCCAAATGGTGGACAAGACTTCATACCCCAATAGTCTCCCACTTGAAGGTTTCAACAACTTCAACTTCCATTCAAATTCTTTATCATTCCTCAAAGTACTCCCTCTCTCTCCCTGTCCTACCAAACCCTTGTCTTCAAACATCTGGAAGGCCAGTTGAGGCCATGCTAAACTTTAAATTTCCAATGGTAAACACCATGGAACCTTCACCTATTAAGTTCACCATACTAAAGACATTTTAATCTTAACATCCCCTTGTATCATTATGTTGAACAATCTTGTTAGTCACATCTTAAGCTCATTGATCTGTGACATGTTTGAGCCAACAATCAACACGTCATCAACATTCAACCCGATGATGATATGGGAGGAGCTTAAATTATTTAAGTAAAAATCATGATCAACCTAATGTCTTCTGAACCCGCTCCTCTTCATGAAGTTATCAAACTTTAAGTACCATTGCTGGAGAGTTTGTTTCATGTCGTACAAGTTTTCCTTTTTCTTGAACACTAGCCTTTTCTTAATAGTTGTAAGATCACTTTCTATTTGTGCCTTCTAGATTTCTCTTTCTAGGTTATCATCAAGGATACTAGTTCTATTCACATCTAGCTGCTCTAGATAGAGATTATCAGAGGACACTACATTCAAAATGGAAGTGAATATAGTCATATTTACAATTAGAGAATCGTCCTCTCTCTTCTTTTGGATTCCCTTGACCACCGATCTTTCCTTGCAAGTTTTGCTTCCATCTATCTCACTTTAACCTAAAACATCCGACTGTTCTACAGTTCGCTCAATTCATCATCCATATCATTATCCTACTGTATGGAGTTCGTCCTTAAGGCCTCTGGTTTTGACACATTCTCACACATCAACTAGTCATTGTTTAATGAAGAATATCTAACTGGAGTACTTTCTTAATGGTCCTCTAGATAATTGGAGGTCTGATCATTAACACACCTACAACTCCTCCCTCATAACTATTATCACCAGAGCTCCCATTCTTTCTAGATTTATCAGAGCTCCCACAGCTTCAAGGACATATTTTGTCCTTTGACCATTGATAGGTCTTGCATGATTTATGGATCCTCTCACTGAAGAAAATGAAGTGGGACTCTAAACACCTGAATGAACTAAAACTGACTTCCCAAACGTAGGTATATTGCATATCTTCACAAAACTGACTTTCTTCTGTCTGCTAATAGAACATGGCTTAGATGAATCTGTCACAATCTTAATGTCTGAAATTCTCCCTTTGGATACAAACTTCCTAATTCCTTCCTCACTCATATGAATAAATCTTTGGTTGCATAGAGTGCATGTCCGAACTCTTTCAACAACGCTTGCTTCATCTTTAGAAACCTCCACCATATATAGTGTACCATGTTTTTGATTCATAGCAACGATCAAGTTTCCCATTTTCACTTTCCACTTGTGATAAAGAAATGTAACATGATGACCTTCATCATCAAGTTTATCAACTGATATCAACATCCTCTTTAGGTCTGGAATGAACTTGACATTCTTCAATGTCCTATATGTAACTAGATTCTTCTTGAGAATCACATTTATGACACCCATGATATCCAGACACTTGTTATCTGCCAATATAAACTTCCGTTGGTGATGCCTAAAGTTCTTTATTACATCTATGGAATGACTAACATGAAATGACGCACCAGAATCCAAGACCCATGATTCTTTTGAGTTTTCGACTAAATAAAGAAGCGCGTCACCTTCAAAATCTTCTCCATATTCATCTCCTTTTGGCTTTTATCTTCCATGAGCTTTGGGAACTGACTTTTGACATGACCACTCTCTCTGTAGTTCCAACAGGTAACATCCCTCTTGTTTTTCTATCCACCTTTCATTCTGGACTTCGATATTCCACTACCCCCACACCCTCTATTGGACTCCCTTACTTTGTCTTCAGTACTTGGAAGACTATTGGAAGCTTCTCCAATACTCAATCTATGCACATCCTCACAAGTATTAAATCATGAATGCCTTCAAATGTCGGCTTAGCAGCCCAACTGAGCTACTAACTGTTATTACCATAATGGACCAACTATTAGGTAAAGTTGATAATAGTAGCAATGCCATGACTTCATCTTTAAATTTAATCTGAACCGACATCAGCCTTGATAGGAATGAATTAAATTCATTAATAATGTTATATAGTGCTCTAATCAACCTATAAGTAGTCTTCACATTGACAATGTTGTTAGCTACATTCTTTGCCAAGGATAATCTCACCACACCAAGTGCATGCTGATCTAATAGTTCCCAATTCTCTTGCTTTATTCCTTCAGGTTTACTTTCAAACAATGGTTCATGTATCTTCTTCTGGTAGAGATTGTCTTTGATTTTTATTTTCCAGAAACCAAAATCATGACCATTGAATTTTTTGATCTTAACTCTCCCATCTTCATACATAACCCTGATACCAGTTTGTTGGGGGTAACAAAATAATAAGTTAAGCACTTCAAACAAACATCAAACAAACTTCTTGAAACTTGCTGAAATAAAACTTCTAAAAAACATAAATAAAATTGAACACATTATTTAACGTGGTTTGTGTAACGCCCGAGTTTCAGGGCTAAGCATTTTTCTCAATGAAATAGTCTAGGTCAACTCTTGTAACTCTTTTTGAAGTAATAAAGATGAAATATTTGAGTATTTTGTGAATTATGTGAATTTATATGCTTATTATTTAATTATAAAGATATAATTAATAAAGAATAAAAACAAGCGTCAAAATTAAATTGTGAGATAAACCTGATACAATTACATAAAGTTGGAGAGTACGTTTCTGCCTACGCGTGGATATAAAGAACGTCGAAAACGGAGTTCGTATGCAAAAGATACGGCAGTTTTACGAAAATCAGACAGTAAAACACTGCTTTTCTTTAATCGCGTAAAACCGAATCGATCCTTTGCGGTACTTATGCTTTGCCGACGGGATTTCCGAGGGCGTTTTTGGACTCAAGATATGGTCTAGTATTTGATTTCATACTCGAAATATTTTTAACGAAAATATTTATAAAAGTTGCGAAAAAGGACATCGAGTGTCGTTTAGACGCAAAACTTTAAGTGCGATTTCCCGGGGTTCCATAACTCCAAAAATTAATCCGTTCAGGTTTCTGGAATCCTTGAATTACCCTCTTTCATAAGAAATTTTCAAAAACGCAATCCGATGTTGAGATCTCGAGACACCCGATTTTGTGTGTTTTGGGCAATTAAAGGAGGAAAAACCCATGTGGACCCACATGACTTGCATGGGAGAAAAATCCCCAGCCAATTGCTTCTCCTCTTGGTCTTATCCACGTGATCTTCTCCTCATCCTCACTCTTTTGCTTGCACACTTCAATTTGTGAGTACATTGCTTGGCTGGAGGCATGGCCCAAACTTGTATGTGAGTGTGTGTGTTTACTATAAAATGAGGCTTAGACACCTTCATTTCTCACTCACAAAATCTGCCATCATCTTCCTCTTCTTCCCCTCTCTCTCTCTCTCAATCTTGATCTCTATATCCCTTTCTATCTCCCTTAGATTGAATAACCACCATTTCCACCACCTACTGTTGTCACAAGCTCCTCCGTCCAGCACCAATCTTGCACCATCACTACCATATTGGTGCCACCGTAAGTCCTCCATCGCTAAGATTATTATTATTATTATTATTATTATTATTTTCCTATGTTGTTCGAACTCACTAGGGAAGCAAGGCAAATTCATGTGTTTTCTTTTTTAAAACCTCATGCACATATGTGATGTATTTTCGATCAGTAGCCAAAAGAAAGAAGCCATTCATTTCTTTTATTAGCCATACATACAAATTGTTTGTTTGATCAGTAAAATCTGAAAATAAAGCTCAAACTTCCATTTATTTTATTGAAAACAAACCCTCAAGTTGTGTTTAGTTTACAAAGTAGCCCATTCTTATTTCCTAATTTACAAACAACATATATATTTATATATGTAAATACGAAAGAAACATATATACATATTTTTCTTTTTTCCTTTTTCTTTTCCAAACTTCCATTTCAATTAACTACATATAGTCCTTATAGTAATTCAAAATAATTAAAAGCCCCCTCCATGGAATTTCATTGCAAAATAAGTCCAAGATGCAAACTTGGAATTTATATAATTCATTTTAGCCATTAATTTGAAAAGTATTGACAAACATAACACCATTTGATTTATTAAATTAGTAAATGGACCCCATACCTTGGTTAATTACCAAACTACCCTCCAAATATTAATTATATTAATATTTCCTTAGGAAACTAAATTTTCTCGGAGATTCATATTCACGGAAATACTACTCGACCTTCTCGCATCCATTCCAGAACACTAATCGTCTATCGAACGTTAAGGTGAGTGCATAGTTACTTTCAACTTACACATAGATATGAAGTATTTTATATAAATTACGTGCTATGCGTGCATATTATCTGAATACTTGCTATCTATGCTAGATGAACGTTGTTATACATGTTTTCAATGATTTAAACTGTATATGTATTTTATATCTACGAAAATGTTGGGGTAAAACATAGGTAGATGCAATAGGTGATGTGTGATAAAATGATGAGAGGCCTCGATGTTGATGTTGTTGATTCTGTCATCTAGCAGAGTATGGATGACGACCACGGACTCTTCTAGACAGTCCAGTGGAACACTAGCAGGCTCGCAACCTGTAGGTGTTTGTGAACGATATGTTCACCGGTGTACTCCATCCCCCACATGGTTGCCTTTAGGACATTTATTGCTGAGGAATCCCCTTAGCAGTAGTGTCCGTCCCGATGATGATCCTTAGGCTAGGTCCCTTATGATAGGTGTTTAGGGACGTAAAGTGAGGATAACGGGAACGGGTAATCGGGTTATTGTTGATCGATGAAATTAATAAACTTATTTATTGTGGGTTGAAAACCCTATGTGCTCACCAGGCTCCCAAGCCTGACCCACTCAGTTTTATGTATTACAGGTAGTGGCGCATGAGCATAGGTGTGATGTTTTGGACGAGGGATTACGGATATAGGCCTGTAGATATGAAATAATGTAGTAAGGCTTATATTGTACTGTTTATGCTTTGGATCTGTACGAACATGACATCCCGAGTCTTTTAATGAAATACATTTCTATGGAAATGCTTTTGATAAATCTTTATCATATTTTTGTTTTGGGACAAATTCCGCAACACTTTCATTTAAAATGTAACTCTGATTTTTAAACAAAGCATAAACAAACCGGTCTTTTCTGGCCGTGATTTTGGGGATGTCACAGTTTGGTCAATATAACTTACGTCCATGGGCAAACAAGAGAGAGAGAGAGAGGGAGAGAGACAGAGACAGAGACGGAGACAGAGACAGAGACAGAGATAGAGACAAAGACAAAGACAGAGACAGAGACAGAGAAAAAGACAAAGACAAAGACAAAGAGAGAAAGTGAGAGAAAGAAAGAAAGAAAGAGAGGGAGAGTTAGAGAGAAAGAGAGGATTTTATTAAACTTCCAAGACCAATTACAATCACACACAAAGGTTACACCTCACTTAAGCTCTCAAAACAAAAGAAACTATCTTGCTTACTAAATGCTCTAAAGGATGTGCACTCAACCTCACAATAATTGCTCTCTTGAAATTACTGTGTACACACACATAAAATCATGCACTTACAAGGAATAATGAATATGGATATGAATCTATTTATAGGAAAGAATGGAAACCCCAATTCTCATGGGCCAGACCCATTCATAATTAGCTAATGAAGGGGATACCCTAAATTCCAACCAATCATGGAAGTCCATGCAAACGCTTCTATAACCTCCATCCTTCAGAGACAATGTATTGGTACCATCAATATACTACTCGCACATCAGGCGTTACTGAGTGGCACCCCTTGTCACTTAGTGGCACCTCTAGGCACTTGGTGGCACCTCCTGTCACTCGGTGGCACATACTGTAACTTGGTGGCACATCCTGTCACTTGGTGGTATCTCCTATCACTTGGTGGCATCTTCTATCACTTGGTGGCAGATCATGTCACTTAGTGGCACCTATTTTGCATGGCTCTGCATCGAGGTGCAATGATGGAACATCGAGGGTTGTCGTGGCACATTAGGAACAAATGTCGCACATCAAGGGATGTCTTGGAACATCAGGAATATATGTGGTACACTAGGAAAATTTATTGTACATCAAGCCAACTAATGGAACGTCATGAATATTTAGTGGTGCATCATGATCATTAGTGGCACATCCATGCTTCGACAACATATTAGTAGAACATCATTACTTCGGAGAACACCATGACACACTAGAGTGTCGTATACACCTCTTTGTTGGTGCATCCTACTTCAAGATGGTAAATCCTCTATCAAGATGACATATCTTCATTCCAAAGTGGCACACCTATTTCCTAAATGGAGCATCCAACATTATAAATGCTCCATTCCATTTTGAGGTGCTCCATTCCCCCTTTAACATGATTTGTTCCTTTTTCACATGAACCATTGAACTCCAAGTGATCCATTGAGTTCTAAGTGCTCTAAATCTTGGACAAGACATCACACCGCAGTAAATGGAGCAAAGCATGTACCAAAAAAACCAAAACCAACAAGATGTAGCTCGAACGAATAGAGAAACTAAGTTCAGAAGCAAGGGGAGTTACTAAATAGAGAACCTAAGTTCAGAAGCAAGATGAGTTGTTTAAACTACACTAACTACATCTGCATTCATGTGAACCCAAACCTTAAACTTTCATAGCAGATCCCTTTTGGAACATTTTACGAGGAACAGTCTCCCTATACAAGCTCCAGTCATGACAAATAGTGAAACTCACAATGCTTGAGATCTTACTTTCCAATACCTTAGATTAATATTCAATATAGCCTTATAGGTTCAAGATGTTGGAATCATACTTGTAATGGAAAAGGAACTTAAGCAGATAAGTAACAAACGCTCAAGCATTCTGGGAGTAATCCATCATATTCATGAAGTGTCTTCCATCAGCCACAAGGTTTGGCGCAAATTTCAACTATCATGGAATTTTTACTTTTTGAATCCCATATCCCATACTTAAATCATAGAATGCCCCCATTGTATGCATAGTGAAAAACTTAAAAGGGTAAGAATGAAAAGACTCCCTAATATATTATTGGCGAGATAAAATTTTATGATTGTTTCTAGGTAACACGATGAAGAAGGTGCTGTAACTCTAAATATGTTGGAATGCATAGAAAGTCTAAAGATACTTGAAATATGGTTGTATGGATCAAGCGTGTTGTTTCGTATAAATCTTGAAAGCACATAAAATCAAAGCATGGAGAATTAAGTGTCATGAATTATGAACAAAAGTGTCATATAAATCAAATTAGGGGAAGTCCATCGTTATGTAAAAGTACAAAATGATGCATACCAGAAAGACACACATATACTATAACAAATAAGACAAATAAAACCTTAAATTGTGTTTCAAATTACCCTATATAACACCAATAAACTCCATTTCGATGCAACTTTATTAAAGAACTTTTTTTTAAAAATTTAGACCCAAAATTAAGCTAGCATGCATTTTCCTATTTCAGCCCCTACCCCATACTTACTACATACAATACCCTCATCACATGCATAAAAATAATTGAAGTACATAAAGGTAAGGGAGAAAAAGGAGCTGACTCACCTCCAGATGGTAGTGACATGATCGAATTTGATTGTCGTGGGTTGGTTCCTTGTTAAAATATAGTAGCTGAAACTACTTGTTGCTAGAACGCTCGACATCCTTGTTGATAACAATATGATAGACAACTGCTTGTTTAAAACTCAACTAAATAAGTATGGGGAACTGGCATGGCATGTATATATGTTATACATGACGTATTTCACTGAAAGTAGTGAGCTCTTAATTGCAATATATGTATGTGCACGACATACAGTGATAATTGGCGTGTCATGGATCTTTGGAATGCCTGATACTCATGAAAAATAATACCAATATGATGTGAAGATAGAGTGATGCGACACGGTCTTCATATATCGGGAAGTAGCCGTGATAGAACTGATGGACGTGTCGTGTATTTGAATATCACATAATGTGTTCTCATGAAAATTTTAATTCTTCTCCCCGAAATAAAATCGACTAAAGTAAAGCTGATAAAGCTCTCATTCAGTCCCTCGTATAAGTATTTTCCCATATGAAACAATTATAGCTCAGTAAATGTTTCTCCTTCTCGAATGTGTATCCCCACACTTATTGTGGTCACGCCCTGTATCTTAGCTAAAGAGTAATTTGTAACAAACATAAGAATCATCAAAAGAAATTTTATTCAAAATAAATTAAAAAGAAAAAGATAAATAAATTAAAATGTTGGGTTGCCTCTCACAAATGCTTATTTTTGTATGACTCTTGAGCTGGAATACCAAATTAATAAACGCTTAATGAATTTTTTGTGATCCATCTATTGCTTTCAATATACCTTTTGAAACATGTGTATGTTTTGATTGCTTGTTCCTAAAATTGGCCATACGAGCTTGTATTTATTGGTTTCCAAAATATCGACAAGAAGCACCACTAGTATGACACTGCTTAGAAACACGTCATACTTCAAAACTTTCTCCAGAGATAGAATCGCCACCCCATAAAACGGAACAAAAACTAATTCCACAGAAAATACGTTGCGATTATTTGTCGCGCTTCCTAAGTTTTAGCTTGTTATTGTTCTTTTTTTGAGTCTTCTACCAGTAATATTTCTAACTCATCTAAATATTTTTATGTATCAATCGGCACCCTATGAAATGGCTCATCTTCAAGCTCTAGTGTTTGTAACTCATTATGGTATCGAATATATTCTAGAATATAGAAATAATGTTTGTAACCAATAACTTGAATGAACACAAGTAAGTAAATATGACCTAGTTTTGGCGATTAGAGAGTAAGAAGATCAGTTACAATTTACAGTAAGAACCTCTTAGAAGACACTCTCTCTATCTAACTAACATCCTTATATAGGTACACTACTCAGAGAGTCGATTAGTGATAGGTGCGATTTTATGGATCTTTTAGGATGGTTGTTATTAGCATTTTGCATCATATTTTATGTTATTTCATGTGTATTAGTTTAAATAATGTTCAACTGTAAGATTCTCGTACTGCTGTTTTGATGTTATTTACAGATAATTTGAGTGGAGTAGTACTTTGGGAGCAACTTTGGATGCATATTTGGAGTTTAATGGAGCTAAAATACCCGAGGAAGATGGAAGTTGGGCTAGATTTGCTGAAACTGAAGAGTTCGCATCTAAATCACACTTTTTACGAAAAATGTTATCGTTGATTCTCAAAAATGCAATCGAATTTATGCATCGAGGATTTGTTAGAACAAAAATTCATTTGGAGTCTATTCGGAAAAAAATGCGATCGTGGAAACCTAAAAATGTGATCGGATTTCTCTCACGATGTCTTAAAAGTGTTCAAAATACCAACGTACTTCATTAAACGAAGTTTCTTCGATTTTTGCCAAAAATTCGATCATATTTTTCACTTTCTTGCTCCAGACGTTGTTGGCTCATATATAAAGGTTCCCTCTCTGATTAGTTTAAGGCCTAGACATTCCCAGATGAAGAAAAACTCTAGGGCCTGACTGTGACATCCCCAAATTCACAGTCATTTTAAAAAAATTATTTTTCTTTTTTGAAAATCAGAGTATTCATTTTAAAGAATAACATTGTGAATTTGTTCCTAGAAAACATGATAAATATATTATCAAAGCATTTCCGAAGATATGTATTTTGTTTATATTAAAACTTTGGGATGTCATCTTTAATACAAAAACATAAGCATAAACAGACCTTACATTCATTTACACTAGTGATTTACATCTCATTTAATCTCTCAGTGTATTGTAGCTTCGTATCGACACATGTGAAACAAATAAACTGGGTGGGTCAGGTTGGGAAACCTGGTGAGTACATACGGTTTTCAACCCACAATAATATAATTATTATGTTTAATCATCAAACAATTAACCCAACTTCCTATCCCCATTATCTTCTTTATTCTTAAGGATCTACCCTTAGAATTGTTTATTAATCATTCATTCATTCCTAAGGATTGTCCTAAGGAATAAGCACGAAGTCCATCGCTGCCAGGGTTCATTCAACAACCACTAAATCCATAGCGGCCAATGTCATCTGTTTGGCACTAAGTCCACAATTGCCAATATCCATTTATATGACATTAAATCCATAGCTGCCAACGTTCATTTGTAAGGCACTAAGTCCATAGCTGCCAATATGTATTTCTAAGGCACTAAGTCCATAGCTATCAGGGTTTATCTATTTGGCACTAAGTCCATAGCTGCCAAAGTTTATCTATCAGGCACTAAGTCTATAGCTGCCAATGTTCATCTATATCATCTTTCAGCTCTCATTCATCTACCCATATTTACCTAATATTTTATAGGTACAAAATACACATACAGTTTAAATCAAATAAAACCTGTATATTTTGTTCATCGAACATAGATATCAAGAACATAGATAATATGCACACATAACACATAATTTATATTAAATACTTCATATCTATGTGTAAGATGAAAGTAACTATGCACTCACTTGTTAAAGTGATGATTTCCAACTCGGGCAGCGCTTCGCTTCTAACGATTCTATTTTCCTTTGACGAAACCTAGTATTATTACCACTAGATTTTATTCTAATATTTATTATGAATATTTACGAGCGATATTCTTTTATAAGTGTTAAACAATACTTTTCAACCACTATGTACAGACAAGGACCAGACATTAAACACCGGACGACAGGACCATTTTGGCATTATAGCACTTCTGAAATCCAAGAACCCTATGCGGCCCTTGAAACCAGATTCCCCGTTCCGCGAGTAGTTAAAAGATATTATAATAACACATTATATATTATATTTTATAATATATATTTTTTATAAGTTTATAATAACGATAATAAACTTAAACATAAGCTATAATTAAATTCGGGTAAACATAACTTACTTACTAGGTGGTTTGGCTAAGAACCGGGCTCTACGGGGGCAGAACTTCCGAGCCGAGAAGCTCTTTTTCTCGGAGCCTTCTGGATCTTGGGGGCTTTCCACTAGCACTTAGAAGTAACTAAGGATTTGTGAGGGTTTTAGAGAGAGGTTAGAGAGAGAGAATGGTTATGGTGTGAAGAATGAAGGAGACCTTCGTACCCTTTATATAGTTACGTTGGGCGTACCCTCGCAGGTACATTGGGCGTTCTTCGGTATGAAAGGAGTACGAGCGTATGCTGCGCGTAGTAGGGGCACGTGTTGCATTTCGGATGGGGCGACGTGGAGTCTTCTGGGTCGCGCATGCGAGACTGCGGGGCGTACATCTTGGCTACGCGGGGCGTACATGGGTACCTTCACATTATCCTCCTACGACTTATAAATTCTGTAACTTTCGCATATGAGCTCTTTTTTCGATGTTCTTTATATCCACACGTAGGTGGAGACGTACTCAACAACTTTGCTTTAGACTCCATCTGCTAATTTTGATTCTATTTTTAAAGTTATATTTTAACAATCCTAGACAGGTAAAGTCCGTTAAAATTTTTTACCTTTGGCATCCAATGTCCGTTTTTGTCTGTCTTTTTATTGTTGAGCTCCTACTAACGAGATATTTGATTCTCATTTAGGTTGTGTCAGCTAAAAATAGATCGATCTAAAATTCGAATTCTAGGTTGCATACTACTATGTCAAATCTTAGAAACATCATAACTTCCTCATACGAAGTCTGATTTGGACGTTCTTTTTATGTATGCTCTCGGTTTAACGTATACTACAACTTTCGTTTAGATCCCTAAGGCTAAAAAGTAATTTATCAAAAATTCACTTTTTACGTTACGCGGTGTCGTGCCAATTTAGCAGTAAAACTTCGACGGGTCATAATTTCTTCGTTAGAACTTGGATTTCAGCTTTCTTTATATGTAAAGAACCCTTGAAACATATATTATAACTTGGTTAAGATTATTTATCCTAAATAATATTCTATCAAAAAGTAATTTTTAACGTTTATTGTCTCTAAATTAACTAGCCCGAAACTGCAGGCATTACACCGACTTTAGGGTATATTTCAACCTAATTCACATTAGTGGGACCTGCCATGGGGTATATCCTAACCCATCATACAATAGTGGGCCCAACCCTAGGGTGTGTTTCAAACCAAACATATACAAGTGTCAGAAAGATAGCTAGCATCCTACATAACACAATCCAGTAGGCCGACATGGGTGCCTTCGACCCACAAGTACAGTGAGAAGACTCACCTTGCTAATAAATGTCAAAAGGCAATGGCAGATAGTTTCTAAAAACCACCTATATCACCACACAATATAAATACTTAGGCCATATTTCTAAAATAGAAGTTTGACTAAAAGTCAACGAGTCAAATGTCAATGGTCAATGCTAAAGTCAAATTTTCCTTCAGTAGCCCTCCACACTGTGCCCTTCCTTGGCCACATCGTGGGTACAAAATTCGAAAACATTCGTTGATTCCCCAGTCGCCACACTATGGGGATTGGTCTAAACAGATAAAACAAGCTTAATCCATTTTCTTTCAATTTTAAGAGCTTGAAAGCTCAGATCTAATCCTTTCCAAGGTCTTAATGGATAAAGTTTCCAACTTTGTCCCTTAATACACCCCTTTAACTTTATACCTATATTCTAAAATCCAAAAAGGCAACTTAATGCATGAGACTATATCAAGCACTTAATCCATGAAATCTCCAATCCAAAACCTCCAGAAGCACTTTAGGAATCCTAATTCACCCTAAAAATGTAAACTTTGTGGGCATGTATACCCTATGCATGCTTTTTCCCATATTTAGGTCATAAAAATGAAATAAAACCTAAACTTCAAGCAAAATCTCCAAATCACCATTATTTCCTAGATCTATGAGATATAATGCTCTTAGGACATAGAGAAGCCATAAAGTTGCAAACTTTATCTCTTCCATCCACATAAACCACCTCAAAGGACTATAATATGCCATAAAACCTAGATCTAAGAAGAAATAAAAGAAAAGATGGACACTTGAGGACTTACAAAGGGTCCAGAAAATGCCCAAAAGTGAAGGGTAGGTTTGTTTGATGAAACAATGCACTGACTCTTCTTCTTCTTCTTTCTTCCAAACCATCAAGAACTTGAATAATAAGCATAAACGCTTCCAAAAGGATTAGGTTTTGTAAAGGAGTCGTTTGATGGTGATGCAGGCTAAGGGTGGAGGAAAACCTAGCCTTACCTTCCTTTAAATAGGGATTTAAGTCCAGAGATTATGGTTTAGCCCAAAATGGTCGCTTCGACATGGCCACTTAGTTCCACAACGTGACACCAAATTAAAACATGCAATCATAAATCGACTTGCCACGTCATGATGATGCGTTCACCATGTCATGGCCAACCAAATTTTCATACATAATTCAAATTTCATACATCGGGATCCGAATGTTACAGTTTTCTTTTCTTTCCAAAACTTCTTCCTCTCAGCCAAATTTTTCTTGGACATAGCTCTCCTAGCCTAATCAAATTCTTTCTTTGTCTTTTTGATATTTGCATCAAGATCAAATAATTTAGCTTTTCCTTTCTGGTCACTCAATTCAGATTTCTGTTTTGACATGGGTTTTGTAATTTGAACATCAGAATTTCTTATCTCAACAATCAAATGTCTAGTGATATATTTATCCTTATCCATCCATGATGTTTTCTCAGAAAGATCAATTGCTTCACTACCATTATTAATAGTTAATAGGAGCATACCATAAATAATTTCACACAATTTCAAATTGTTTGTCCTAATAATATTGTTCAGATCCTTAGTTTCAGTTTTATCCAGTCCTTTCATAACAAAAATGTGATTACTGGTGCATTGGACTTTTGGAAAAACAACTTCCTTCTCAATCAAGTTATTAACGCCATCATTTTTTAACAACTGATTCAAATTCAAAATCATCCTTAAGAATTAAAAATCTCTTTGGTTCATTATCAGTTATGACAAAATTAGAACAATCAATTTCATCTTCCATACCAATTACAGTCAATTCACTTACATCAAATTCTTTTTCAACATCAATAATTTGAGACTCATCTTAATTGAATTTATTACACAAAAAACATGTTTATAATTACAATTATGTTGTATTTGTTTCCTATTTTATTCAATTAAGTTTTCTTTCATCATTTTCTTAATCTCTTTTTTTTAAAAAATTCTTCACCGTCTCTAAACCAACCCTATAAGCATCACTTAACGATTCATTTGATGAAACTAATGATTCGCATTCATAACATTCAACATCAATTTTGTCTTATTTAAATTATAGGAATGGTAATATATTTTTATGAATTTCCTGAGAGATTTTATAGTTAAGATAAAGTTTATTTATATGTCAATATAGTATTTTTGCAATCCAACAGAAAACACTACATTGTTTTAACACAAGTCTATTGTCATTCTTAAGAATACAAATATCATATCTCACTGTTTCAAATTCACTTTCCAATTTCTTTAGTTTCAAACTCCTTTTAACATTCCTAAAATTTCTCTTGTTAAGATCATCATCAAGATTAGAAACCTCCATATGATTCCACCTAAAACTTTCACCAAGTTCTGGAATGTTATCTCTTAAATCATTCAATTCATCATCATACCAATAAATAGGAATATCTAAAGATTTAAGAATCGAATGTACCTTTTTAGTCACATTTTCACATGATTCCCTATGTTCTCTTGAACTCTTTGCCGCGAAACAAGAGTCATAGGAATTTCCATTTGAAGCTCCACCACCATCAAAGTTGTAATCTGGACCCTCGGATCCAAAACTTGTACTTTTGACCATAAAGAGCTTTCCACCTTTCTCACATGTACACATGTTAGTATAAAACCAACCTTCATGTTTAGGTCTACAACCCTCTTCATTCTCTAAATCATTAGACCACACTTCGATGTTGTCGCTATCACTATCATCATTTTTCATAATCAAAGCCTTTCTATTTATATTCACCTTGCAAATATCTTAAATCTTCTAAAGATAATAAGCCTCGTCTTTCACATTCTCAATATTTTCACTCTTCTTTCACATAATCTTTTGCAAAATGATTCTTTCTATTGAAATAGTTATAGTCGTACCTAGAATCTTCGAGTAATGTCTTCTTCTTTTTTTCTTCATATTTGTAATAATTCTTGACTCCTTCACCTTTGTTCTTATCAGCATACAGATTTCTTCCTTTGTAACCAATACAGGCACCATCATTCCTCGCATTACCATTGCTCGTAAACTTTGAATAATTCTTCTTAAAGGATTTCATGGATTACTGACCATGCGAGCCTTTTCTTTATTGGTAAACTCGTCATTTGTCGTATCCGAGTCAAAATCATCAACAATTACCATTTCGTTTGATTTATTTCCCTTTGAAATCTCTTCCTTCGCAACAAGAGCCAAATGACATGAATCTACATTTGACTTAACTCCTTTAGTGACCTCATCTTTATGAGACTTCAAAATTCAAACAACCTGAGAAAGCTTGTAAGACTTAAACAACTCATGTCCTTTAAAAGTTGGCACAATTAACTTCCACTCAAGATGAAGACCCTGAAGAAATGTCACTTTCTTCTCAATTAAAGAACACTTCAAGTCATACTTCATCATTCTACTCAACAAGTGATTGTATCTCTCCAAAACCTGATTAACTTTATCTCCACTCTTCTATTTGAATGACCCAATTTCTGAAAGTAAAGTTGTTTTAACGGAATGAATCTGATAATCATCTCCAAAATAAAGTTCCTTCAACATATTTTAGATATCATTTTTTGTTTTGCAAGATCCCACAAGTTTGAAAGTGTTAGGTGCAAGAACAAAACATATTTCTCTTTCAACCTTCATTTCATTCTCCAATTATTCTTTCGTATGAGCAGTGAGATCAACATACTTCTATCTAATTTGTTCATAATCAACCAAAGAGTATATTGGCTCCTTTGTTTTCGTACATTTGTGTGGAACAACCGTAACAGACTTATAAGTATATTAACCATGTTTTTCAATTCATGTGATGTAGTATTGAAAATGAAGTACCCAAACCTCATAATTGTCTGGAAACAACATAGGAATCCTTTTATTTAAACTGGTACCGCTAGGCAAGTTGAAAGAGACGACAATTAGTGTTCTTTATAATGAGTTTTATAGGTTAAAAATAATTATTTTCATCGTGGAAAGATCATAAAATCTAATTATGGACACATGCAACCTACATATCTATGTATTTTCTCATTATAACAACATACTTATGAAATGATCATATAAACTACACATTATTGAAACTGATAGATGGAATACATACCTTTAGTGTTACAATTGATGGGTTTTAGCCATATGAACATTCCTATGTGCACATGCAAACCTAATGCTTGGATCTAGGTTCCTCTAATTAAACATGCATTCCATCCAAGACTTCTAATGGCTAATAGACTATAATAACAATATGAAATCAGAATTAGAAGTTTACCTTGAATCACTTGCTTGATCTTCTTGTTCTTGGAGCTTTAGAGTCACAATTGTCACTCCTCTAATGGCTTACAAACACCAACTAGCAAGAAGATGATTTAGGAGAGAGGAGAGGGGATCAAATCGGCCAGGGTTTCTTCTCTAAGCACAAGTGCCGATTTCCCTTGACCCTTGGGGTCTACTTATACTTGTAAGGCTCCTAGGGTTTCACCCTTAAACCCTAATTGGATAACTTAGGCCCTAAGCAATCCAATACCCTAATAGATAAGCCCTTGGACGAAATCTAAGCCTATCCAAATCCCTAGAATTCGTCCCCCCTTATCCTTAAGGGATTTATAGCCCAAAGTCAAACTATCATACAATTGACAGTTTATACCCCTTTATTTAATTAATCTCTTTAAGTCACCAAATTAATTCCTAATTAATTTATGACTTATATTAATCAAATAATAATATTATTATTCCTTATATTATTCTCGTAATATATTAATAATATTCCTTCTCTCATAATAAATCATCCTGTCAAGTTGCTATGGTGAAGGAAACCCAAAAGGACCATGCACAACCGGGTCAAATACTTGCCTAATATAGTTGCAGCCTTAGACACTATTCCAACAGTCTCCCACTTGGATAAGTCTAGTAACTATATACAAGTATATTCCGATTAGCAATCGTAGCTCTCAAAGACGCTGTCAAACTCTGATCTAATCAATCTTGTCCTTCAGATAAGGGATCGTACAGTCCTCTGTTTAGATATCATGCTGACAATTCTATGGAACAATTTGTCTAGCATTTGGTTTCTCGATCTCTGATTTATTTGACATAGAACTTAATCGAACACATCAATTCAGTTCTGACCGGGCCCGACACATAAGTCAAATCAAATCATCGAGCGGCCGAGATATCGCTTTTACCCTCTTAGGATAAAAGTAACAGATAAACTTCGACTTATATGCATTTACTTATTCATTAATCAACTATACACAACAATGCGTTTTATAACATCAAGTTACTGATGCGGTTTCGCATTATCAATGTACAACCAATTAACAAATAACAAACCATATATCTTGGTTTTAAGACTATATGATATTATCGTCTTGCGATCACCCTTTTTATCACATTCCATAAGGTGATTCCAGCAAGCGCGAGTTTGTTCCAATGCTCAAAACTAGTTCATAAGCACTCATGAACGTTGCAGCAAACTTTCGCTATGTCTAATACCATTCAGACAATCTACACACTAATTCATGACAATCTTCATTCATACCTACTTCCAACATATGAACGATTGTGGACAATTTGAACAATTCGATTATTCTTAATAAACTCAACTATTCTGGAAGACAAAACATGCAAAATGAAACAATAGTTAAACAATTAACATAAGACAGTAACATTACTCATAAATAATACTCTTTTATTTAATCATCAAATGTTAATTACATTTATCTATCACACGTTTCTACTACTATCTAATCTATACTAATATCATCCTTCAGCCCAATACTCCTAGCATGCTGCAAGTGCTTAATCCTACTCAGTCCCTTCGTAAGCGGATCTGCTGGGTTATCTTCTGATGATATCCTCTTCACTACGAGTTGTCCTTCTTCTACACGATGTCTAATAAAGTTATATTTTTTGTCGATATGTCGAGATCTACCATGATCTCTTGGTTCCTTGGTCAAGGCAACCGCTCCTTCATTATCACAGAAAATCTCCATGGGCTCCTTTATGGCAGGTACAACTCCAAGATCACCGATGAAGTTCTTTAACCATATAGCCTCCTTCGATGCTTTGCTCGCTGAAATGTACTCTGATTCGCATGTTGAATCAGCTACGGTTTCCTGCTTGGAACTTTTCCAAGTCACTGCCCCTCCATTCAGGGTAAAGACCCAGCCCGACTGTGAACGGTAGTTGTCCATGTCAGTCTGAAAGCTGGCGTCACTATACCCTCGCACCTTCAAGTCATCACTCCCTTCGAGGACTAAGATCCATTCCTTCGTCCTCCGAAGGTACTTAAGGATATACTTGACCGCAATCCAATGGGCTCTGCCAGGGTTCCCTTGATATCTGCTAACCATGCTCAAAGCAAAGGCTACGTCAGGGCGAATACAAGTCATAGCATCCATGATTGAGCCAACTGCGGAAGCGTATGGTACTCAGCTCATTTCTGCTATTTCAGCTTCGGTACTCGGAATTTGAGTCTTACTCAATTTGGCATTACTTTGTATCGGTAATTCTCCCTTCTTCGAGTTTTCCATACTAAAACGTTTTAGTACCTTGTCTAAGTAAGTGTTCTGACTAAGTCCTATTAGTCTGTTACTTCGTTCTCTCACTATCCTTATTTCCAAAATATAGGAAGCCTCTCCGATCTCCTTCATAGCGAAGCACTTCCCGAGCCAGGACTTAACCTCCTGCAGAGTCGGGACGTCGTTTCCTATGAGTAGTATGTCGTCGACATACAGAATGAGGAAGCTTACTATACTCCCACTGGCTTTGACATATACACACGATTCATCTTCGCTTCGTACAAATCCAAACTCTTTGACTTTCTCATCAAAGCAAAGATTCCATCTGCGAGACGCTTGCTTAAGTCCATAAATGGACTTCTCAAGCTTACACACTCTATTCGGATGCTTCGGATCGACAAAGCCCTCTGGCTGAGCCATGTAAACATCCTCAGTCAACTTCCCGTTAAGGAAGTCGGTTTTGACATCCATTTGCCAAATCTCAAAATCATGAAATGCGGCAATGGCTAGCATCACTCTAATAGACTTTATCTTCGCAACTGGTGAGAAGGTCTCATCATAGTCAACTCCGGGAGTTTGAGTAAAGCCCTTCGCAACCAATCGCGCCTTATATGTGTGTACTTTTCCATCCACGTCGGTCTTCTTCTTGAAGATCCATTTGCACCCAACGGTCTTACATCCGGGCACATTATCAACCAAATTCCAAACTTGGTTGTCATACATGGATTGAATCTCGCTGTCCATAGCCTCTTTCCATTTTACACACTCCGGGCCTGCCATGGCTTCCTTATAGCTATTAGGTTCATCTAGATTTATTAGTGTACCATCACTAATATACGTATCCCCTTCGGTAGTAATATGAAAACCATAAAACTGGGGTTGAACTCTAACTCTTTCGGAACGTCTAAGAGGTAAGGTCTCGTCAATCGGTTCAACCGGAGTTTCCTCCTCGGGTTGAGGACCAGTGGTAGAGGTTCCTTCATCTATCGACTCTTGAATCTCTTCAAGCTCGATTTGCCTCCCACCGTCTCCTTGGCTTATGAGTTCGCGCTCTCGGAAAACTCCTCTCCTCGCAACAAAGACAACATTGTCCTTCGGTATATAGAAGAGATATCCAAAGGATTTCTGCGGGTAGCCGATGAAAATACATCGCTCACTACGAGGTTCGAGCTTTTCATGAGTATCTCGTCTTACGAAAGCCTCGCAACCCCAAACCTTCATATGTGCTAACGAGGGAGCTTTCCCTGTCCACATTTCGTGAGGTGTTTTGGCAACCTTCTTAGTAGGGACTCGGTTAAGGATATGGGCAGTAGTCTCTAAGGCATACCCCCAAAAAGAGATAGGTAGTGAAGCACGACTCATCATAGAGCGAACCATGTCCAACAAGGTTCGATTACGCCTTTCTGCCACACCATTCAACTGCGGTGTCCTAGGTGGCGTTAGTTGTGAAACTATTCCACACTCCTTGAGATAGTCGTGGAATTCAAGACTTAGGTACTCTCCTCCTCGATCGGATCGAAGCATCTTGATTTTCCTGCCCAATTGATTCTCCACTTCATTCTTGAACTGTTTGAACTTTTCAAAAGTTTCTGACTTTTGCTGGATTAAGTAGATATACCCATATCTACTATAGTCATCGGTAAAAGTCACATAGAAGCTGTTCCCATCCTTCGTGGTTGATCTAAATGGTCCACATACATCGGTATGTATTAGGTTCAATAGACCCTCACCCCTTTCACACGTACTTGTGAAGGGCGACTTAGTCATCTTTCCAAGCAAACAAGACTCGCATGTGTCATCTTCCCTAAGGTCGAATGATTCCAACACTCCATCCTTTTGGAGTTGGGCAATGCGCTTCTTGTTGACATGTCCAAGACGACAATGCCACAAGGATGCTCTATCCATACCATTGGAAGAATCCATGCATAAAACATCATTTCCTAAGTTATCTACAATCATAACAGTTTCATAAATTCCATTACAAGGTATTGCTTCAAAATATAAGACACCATTTAGATAAGTAAGAATAGAACCATTCTCATTATTAAAAGAAAATCTAAAACCTTGTCTAAACAAACCATGAAATGAAATGATGTTTCTAGCCATTTCTGGCGAATAGCAACAATTGTTCAAATCTAAACATAAACCATTCCTAAGCACTAAAGAATACACTCCAATCTTGGTCACATGCGACGATCTTCTGTTCCCCATGATTAGATTTATTCTTCCATGCTCCACATCCCTATTTCTTCTTAGTCCCTGCAATTCAGAACAAATGTGGTAACCACAACCGGTATCAAGGACCCAAGAAATAGCATGAGATGAATCGTTAGATTTAATTGTGTATATACCTGCGAAAGACGACTTGATCTTTCCTTCCCTTATGGCTTGCAGGTAGTCTGGGCAGCTTCTCTTCCAATCCCCTATTTTGTGGCAATGATGGCACTCTGCCTCGTTAGGGTTAGGACAGGGTTTAGCAGGATCAACTTTGGTCCCACTAGAAGAGGAACCATCTCGGGACTTTCCCTTGCGGTGGCTCTTAGACGGAGCTTTCCTCTTCTTGCCTCTTCCTTGCCATATGGCCAAAACAGGAGCAGCGGGTGGATTGGGAGCGGGTGCAACAGACTTGTCCTTGTGGTTGCTTTCAGCAACCCTAAGGAGACCTTGGAGCTTACTTAGGGTGACCTCTTCTTTGTTCATGTGGTAGGTCATCCTAAATTGATTCTAAGACGGAGGCAAAGAGTGAAGCACCATGTCGATCGCCAAGTCTTCCCCAAAGTCAACATTCAACTTGCAAAGACGGTCGACATACCTTTGCATCTTTTGCAGGTGCACGGTAAGAGATTCTCCATGACCCATTTTAGCGGAAATAATGTTAGTGAAAATCTCATAACGCTCTTGCCTCACATTTTGGTGGTATCTCTCCAACAAGTCTTGGTGTATTTCGTACGGATACATGTCCTCATAGGACTTTTGGAATTCGGCATTCATGGTGGCTATCATGATGCAATGTACCTTCGTTGCATCACGTTCATGAGTTTCAAAAGCAGTCATTTCAGCCGGAGTAGCGATTTCTGGGTTGATTTTCTCGAGCTTTTCATTTAGGACATACTCCTTGTCCTCATGGCGAGCAATTGTGCGAATGTATCTTATCCATTCGCTAAAGTTCGTCCCATCTAAAGTCACCTTTTGACAAAGGCTCATCAATGTGAATGAACTAGCAGCAGTGTTGTTTGCGTTCGACATCTACAAATAGAAAGGACAAAGATAGATTAGAATATGAATCCCTAATTATCACCCAATAAAAAAAATTAGGGCTAGGATCCAACAACAATATTTACATATTAGAAAAGGGATACCGTAATCTAACATGCAAATATTATGAAGGTAAGTCAATGACGATTCACTAATTCTCCGCCACAAAAACATAACTATAAGTTCTAAATGTATTGAGAGTTCCTAGGTTAGGATGAGATTCATTGAAACTTTTCAATGGCATGTTTAAATCTCGATATGCCCCTCTCGTTTGTGATTGGGATACCGAGGATCACAAAGTGGGTGTGAATTACCATGCAAATTTACATGGTGCCTTCATTGTAACAATCATCTATTCGATGTGCCGGTAAACCACACACTGTCCATCGAACTGTGATAAACAATGAATCACCCTTTGCCACCTTGCCACCTTTGCTTAGAACCAATTAGTGTGCCGGTAAACCACACACGCTCCACTAACTTCTTAGCAAGGGTGCAAAGTGTAATTTCATGGGATTGCATCAATTCACTTTTCCTAAAGTAACTAAGATTGGGAAATTTTAAAAAACATGTAGTTACTTTGTATATTATACTTTTAATGAAGAGATGAGGTTGCCCTATCCTACCCGTTCAGCTAACGACCCTCCACCGATCAAGCAAGCGGTGGGTGTGAGTGTACACCCATTAAGCGCCATTTTTATAGGCAGCAACCTTATACCTACCTTATAGACCGACTTCGTGAATGAGGCCTACTAACGGTAAGACTAGCATTTTAATTATATATATATATATATATATATATATATATATATATATATATATATTAATCTTGTAATATTATATTAGTATAGGGTTGAATTTTAAACTTGTAAAAATTCTAGGGTTTGAAATTTAAATTGTCTAAATTAAACTTTTAATTACAAAACATAAATTTCAAAACTTGAGGGCAAGTTTTAAATCTTTTCAAAACATGGAGGATCAAATAAAAAATGATCTAAATTAACAATTAATCACATAATTATCCATATTTGATTTATTTAATGATTTCTTGCAAAACAATTTACCAATTTAATTAAAATAATTAATCTTATCACATAAGGAAATAAATATTTTATTAATTGATAAATATCTTCAGTTAGATCAAGAATATACTCATATATATCATAAAATCGGATTTATATTGATCTAATATGATTAAGGCAAGTATCTCAAAGATAAACAGCAAGAAATCCCGAAGTTTCCTCTTTTCTGATGCTTGGACTCGCCGAGTACCCCTATGGACTCGCCGAGTCCATCAGACAGAAACACAAAAATCGAATTTTGAAGGCATCAAACAAGTAATCAATGCATCAATTCAATAGAAACCAATCTAGGCTCTGATACCACTGATGGGTTTTAGCCATATGAACATTCCTATGTGCACATACAACCCTAATGCTTGGATCTAGGTTTCTCTAATTAAACATGCATTCAATCCAAGACTTCTAATGGCTAATAGACTATAATAACAATATGAAATCAGAATTAGAAGTTTACCTTGAATCACTTGCTTGATCTTCTTGTTCTTGGAGCTTTAGAGTCACAATTGTCACTCCTCTAATGGCTTACAAACACCAACTAGCAAGAAGATGATTTAGGAGAGAGGAGAGGGGATCAAATCGGCCAGGGTTTCTTCTCTAAGCACAAGTGCCGATTTCCCTTGACCCTTGGGGTCTATTTATACTTGTAAGGCTCCTAGGGTTTCACCCTTAAACCCTAATTGGATAACTTAGGCCCTAAGCAATCCAATACCCTAATAGATAAGCCCTTGGACGAAATCTAAGCCTATCCAAAGCCCTAGAATTCGTCCCCCCTTATCCTTGAGGG
Organism: Lactuca serriola; assembly: GCF_051521515.1. Taxonomy (NCBI): domain Eukaryota; kingdom Viridiplantae; phylum Streptophyta; class Magnoliopsida; order Asterales; family Asteraceae; genus Lactuca; species Lactuca serriola. Next base: position 338,245,943 of record NC_136411.1, read on the forward strand.
ATTTATAGCCCAAAGTCAAACTATCATACAATTGACAGTTTATACACCTTTATTTAATTAATCTCTTTAAGTCACCAAATTAATTCCTAATTAATTTATGACTTATATTAATCAAATAATAATATTATTATTCCTTATATTATTCTCGTAATATATTAATAATATTCCTTCTCTCATAATAAATCATCATGTCAAGTTGCTATGGTGAAGGCAACCCAAAAGGACCATGCACAACCGGGTCAAATACTTGCCTAATAAAGTTGCAGCCTTAGACACTATTCCAACAACAATTTCATGTAGCACTCTTGAATCCTCATATCTGCTTTAAAAATCTAGCACCAAAATTATGGTTGCCTCTAATTGCTCACACCTAAATCCTAGAAACTAAGAAACGATTTAGAGAGATGAGAGGGGACATAATTTTCAGTTATTGCTTTCTCAAAGGGTGTTATTGATGAAAATCCTTAGCATAAGCTCGAATTTATAGTTGTTAGGAAACCAGGGTAAACACTAATTTGAATATTAAAATATTCAGATTTAATCAGATATCACTATCAGCTCAAAGAGGCTTGCAGAACCCATCTGGATCTCCCTAAAACTGTCTGCCCTTAGGACAGTTCTAGAATTTCCTCCTTTGCCCAACTATTAAACAATTGCAATTCAACACCTGAACCTTTCATTAATTCCAATTAATCCAAAATTAATTTCTAATTAAAATGATTAGTTCTAAATTAATTCTAATCAATTTTTAATTAACTTATTAATCATATAAAAAAATAAAAATAATTTCCTCTCTCCTAACATCATTCCTAGCTATTTCTGGTTATGAAAGAAACCCTAAAAGGACTTTGCTTTTATACACAATATTATACCAATTTAGATAAGACCTTGGACACCTTAATCCAACAGTCTCCCACTTGGGAAAGCCGTTAACTACAATTGCAAGTATAGTCTCTGAATAACTAGCAAAGTGTGCTTTCCAAAGCCTGTTAAACTCTGATTTAAAGCAGATATTGACCCTAAGATAAGTGGTCAACTATTCCTTCATTCTACAAGATATCGTATGGACACAAGACATGGATATAAATCAATCCCATAGCCCAAGATTTTGTTTCTTGACTTCTGATTTATGATGACCTTATTAGACTACAAATTGAACACATCAATTTAGTCTAGGTTGGGCCCAACACTATAATGTCAACATCTAATCATCAAAGAACCCAAAGAGATCACTTTTCCTTTAATAGGCAAAATGAACGAATAAAGTTTGACCATATAATTACCACCTTTACTCATCATGTCATACATAGAACTACACTTTATGACATCAAGTTACAGATGAATTTACATAATACCAATGCACAACAGACTCACAAACTATGAATTATGTATATTTGCTTGAAGAATAGAAGACACTAGTGTCTTAGAATTACTCGTGATAGAATCCATGAAGTAATCTCTAAGCGTGGGTTTAACCAATACTTAAAATCCACATTTAGGCACTCATGAGTATAACAACAATCTCTATGTTATGTCCAATCATTATGAACAAAATACTAAAACTGCATGACAGTCTTAAATCATCACTTACTTCCTAAAAGAATGATTGGTTGTTGTATTCGAATAAATTAATACTCAAGAAGTAAATAGTCAAAATGACACACAAGAATAAATAATCGAATAGGGCAGTACACATACTCATAAATAAATCTATATTCTTTAATCAACATAAACGATTACAATTTATTTTGTTGTATTGTTTCAAATTATCAACTAACTACTAAGACTAACATCATCTCTAAATCCAATGATATTGGCATGCTTGATGTGCTTGGCCTTATTCAACGCCTTCTTAAAAGGACCAACTAGATTATCCTCTGATGATACTCAATTAACCACAAGTTTTCCATCTTTAACTCTATGTTGGCTATAATGGTATTTTCTCAGAATGTGCCATGACCTTCCATGATCATTTGGTTATTTAGTTAAAACCACCAGACCTTCATTGTCGCGTAATATTTCTATGGGTTCTTGGATTGATGGAACAATACCGAGATCGCCAATGGAAATCTTCAGCCGTGTCATTTCCTTTGCCACATTGCATGCTTAGATGTACTCAAACTCACTAATCATGCAGGTTTGCGTGGTTATTCACATCTTGTTTGTGATCGTTCTTATACTACTCACAAAAGTAAGAGCATAACCCGAGATTAAACATGTCATTGATAAGATTCATTGAATCTCGAAAGATCTAGGAGTTTCATAGTGATTGAAATTGGTAAAGATTTTTACCTATCTAAGATAAATTCACAACTTGATTATAACATCCCTCTTTTTATTTCTAAGTGAAAATACAGATCCTAGCCTTACATGTTAAATTTGGTTTAAAATTAAGGATTGAAATCAACTAACTAAAACTTTCTCTCTTATAATAGATGTCTGGAAATGGTGATTTTCCCCCTCCCCCTCCCAACCCACCAAGTTCAAACTTCACTCTCTTTTTGATTTTGTCAATGGAAAAGCTCACTAGTCCAAAGTACATGGAATGGATGTGCAACTTGAATTTCAGTATGAGAACAAATAGTATGTTCTCGATACCCTAATTTCTAATATTGAAACTAGTACTGCTACTCCAGAAGACATTGTTGCTAATAATAAACACATTAGCGATGCAACGAAAGTTGATTACATTATGATTGCTGCTATGACGTCAAGTCTTCAAAAGTCCTATGAGGACTATTGGCCATATGAAATAAATCAAGCTCTTGGTGAAATGTTTCACAAGAAAGCTAAGAAAGAATGCTATGAGGTCATCAAAGCTTTATTGCCATGTAAGCTAAAGAAAGGAGAATGTAGAGACATGTAGAAATAATGGAGAAGCTAAATGTGAATTTTGACAAGGAGCTAGCCATTGATATGGTTCTCTATTATTTTCCTAGTTGATATGATCAGTTTATTCTGACTTATCATTGAACAACATAGAAACGACATTGATGCAACTCCACAACTTGTTGTAAATACCTGAACGAAGAATGAAGAAATCTCAACCTATTAGTGTTTTAGTGCTCCTGTCCTGGCCATTCATCATGGCAAAAGGAAGAAAAGGAAAGTTGTTCCCAACCCAAGTGGAAATGGAAAACCCAACTATGATGTCTCTACTGTCAGTGATCTGAAAGAGGTATTTAACTTTCACTATGGCCAAAAGGGGAATTGGAAGTGAAGCTGCCCAAAATACCTTCAAGAGGTGATTGAAGGAAAGGGTAAAGTGTATGGTTCTTCATTTGGTATGTACACTATCGAAATAAATAACACATGAATTTCTAATTCTTGGGTCTTTGATATGGGATGTTGTTTTCCAATTTGTTTTGATATGTAGGGTCTAAAGGAAAGTGAAGAGGCCGAGCATGGGAAGTTGAACCTGATCATTGGGAGTACGCGTTCTTTGCCTATTACTAGGATCAGGATTTATGAGCTTGTATTTCATAGTAATGTTAGGGTTGATGTACTTGATTTTTTATATTCATGTGATATAAAAAGTAATATAATTTCATTTCACACTTTATTTGGACAAGGATACCATTACTCTTTTGATATTGACAATGGTTTTATTTATGTTTATAAGAGTGGTATTTTTTTAAAGCTTATCCTAGTAATGGTGTCTATGAAACTATTGTTTGTGTTGAGAATCATGGAAATGGTGTATACGATATTGATTCTTCTAAAAGTATAGACAAAGCATGCTTATGGCATTGGCGTCTTGACCATATAAACAAAAGGATGGAGTGTTTTGACCATAAGACATATGATGAATGTGAATCTTGTTTGTCAGGCAATATCACTAAGTCACCTTTCATAGGAACTTGTGAAAAAGTGAAGGTTTGTTGGACCTCATTCATATGGATATGTGTGGGCCCTTCACACATGCTATAAGGGATGCTAATTGCTACTACGTGACATTTACGGATGATTATAGTATATATAATTATATTTACTTAATTAAACATAAATCATAAACCTTTGAAAAAATCAAAGAGTCTTAGAACGAAGTAGAGAATGAATTGGGCAAAAAGATAAATATGCTTTGATCCTATAGGGTTGGAGAATATCCTAGTATTGAGTTTAATGATTGTCTTAAGGAATGTGGAATAGTTTCACAATTGACCCCTCCTAAGACACCTTAAATGAATAGTGTGGTTGGCTGAAGAAATTAAATTTTGTTGGACATGGTTCGTTCCATAATGATTTCAGCTTCGCTTCATATATCTTTCTGGGGTTATACCTTAGAGACAACCGGTTTGGAGTCGTGAGTTCTCGTTAGGCATGAAACCCAAGATAAAATAGAACCCAGAGTCAAGAAGTGCATATTCATTGGTTACCCACATATTCATTTGGATACTTGCTCTAAATACCAAGTGAGAACATGGTTTTTTATAGCTCCAAGGGAAGTCTTTTGTGAGAGAGAGCTAATATTCAAAGAACACTGTGGGAGTGCAATTGATGTTGAATAAATTCTAGAGTCAATGAATGAGGAAACTTTAGATAAACCTAATGCTCGACCTTAGGGTAGTACACATGTTGTGCCCATTGACACTTCTTTACCTCTTCATCGATCTTGTAGAGTTAATGTGCCACCCAACTTTTATGGATTTTACGTAACTGTGGGTGACGACATCTTTTTTAGTGATAGAATACTAGTAAATTTGGATGAACAAGCTAGCTACAAGGAAGCGATGGTAGTCCTTGAAGCTGCAAAATATATAGAGGCATTGGATAGCAAGATTCAATCCATGTATGATAACTAAGTGTGAAACTTGGTTGATCATGTACCCGGTCGGAAGACTATGGGTTGTAAATGGATCTTCAAGAAGAAACCTGACATGGCTAGGAATGTACACATGTTCAAATCTAGGTTGGCTGTGAAGAGCTTTACTCAAACCTAATGGGTTGACTATTATGATACATTTTCAATAGTAGCTAAGATCAAATCAATTAGGAGAATGCTTACCATACCTGCCTTTTATGATTATGGAGTATAAAAGATGGATGTTAAAACCACTTTAATAAATGAAAAGCTTATTAAGGATGTCTATATGAGCCAACCAGAAGGTTTTGAGCATGCCATATTTCCTAATAAAGTGTGTAGGCTTGAGAAGTCTATATATGGACTAAAACAAACATCTCGTAGCTAGAATCTTTGTTTTCATGAGATGGTCAAAGAGTTTGGATTCTCTAGAAGTGAGGATGAGTATTGAGTGTATGTCAAAGATAGTGGGAGTGTTGTATCCTTTATAGTTTTGAATGTTGATGACATACTTGTTATAGAAACGGTATTCCAACTTGATTATGAAGGATCTAGGAGAGGCAACATGCCTTCGTGGAATAAGGATTTACATGGATAGAAAGAAAGGTGTAATTTAACTTAGCCAGAGTATGTATATGTGACATCCCCATTCTTACGACCATTTTAAAACTTTTTATTTATGCTTATTTATAACAGAGTTTATTTATAAATGCAGAATTTGCCGCATAAAAGTATTTACGGAGAAATTTTTTTTGCTGATTATTAAAAACCTTGGGATGTCATACCTGATACAAAACATAAGCATAAAGAGACCTTATAGTATCTTAAACTATCAGTTTACATCTCCTTGAATCGCTCATCATTTGTGTACTTTTGTACTGTTACCTTTGATACATAGAAACTGAGCGGGTCAGGTCGGGAAACCTGGTGAGTACATATTTCAACCCACAATAATATAGTTAATATGTTTAATTATCAAACAATTAACCGGATTACCAATCCGTGTTTTCTTATTTATACTTCCCGAAGGATCTATCCTAAGGGGAATCATAGTAATCGTTGCTGACAGTACTATTACAGGGATTTCTACGTAATACATTGTCTGTAGGTTTCTTTCTATATTCATTCCAAAGGATATATCCTAAGGATTATTTTAATCATCGTTGCTGACAGTACTGTTACAAGAATTTCTCTGCAATATGTGTTAGTAGGGTAGAGTACATCATATGGATAAAAATTCCATTGCCTACAGGTTCATGAACCTCCCTGCGTTCCACGAGACTATCATCAAATAGTTTGGTGTTCGTCATCTATACCTTGTTAGATGACTACATTGCTAAGTAAGATAGTACTAGTACGTTAAGGACTTTTATTATTATTTTTAGCTATCATCATCCATCTCCCTCATTATTCTACTCCTCCCTTACTACCCAATATACTCTAAGTAAGAAAATACAAATATAGTAAATTGTATAAAAATCATCTTATAATATTTCATATAGCAAAAAACATATTTGCACATAAGAACATATAGCATTTAGTTATCTAAATACTTCATATCCATGTGTAAGATAAAAGTAACTATGTACTCACTTGATAAAAGTGAATGCCACAGAAATTTGGGCAGAACATCACATTGGTACTTTATCTTTTCCTATGACGTGGCCTTGGTTAACATTACTGAGTCTTATCCTTGTATTTTTGGCGACTAATGATAGTCTAGATTCCTTACTAATCACCATGTCTACATCAATATCTATCAAGTAATGACCAACCAGGTAGGATCATACCGGAGGTAGGGTCCATTTGGTATACAAAGTATACTGTTTGGAAATCCCACTTTAAACACCTCACTAAATCAAGCATATACATCATCCCCGTAAGTAGATCTATCAGTATAATGACTTGGAATCACTGATAAATCATACTAATAGATTTATAACAACGGCTATGAATATAAATATAAATTACACTAAAGTAATATAGAGTGTAATCTAACTCACAGAGATTTCCTAGACAGAAGTCTGGAAATTATGCTAGTAGAACTCCGGTCTAATAGCTACTAGTTGTCTGGCTCCTAAGGATCTCAAGTCTTCAAAAAAGACTAATACTAAGGGAATTTTGGACCAAATTGCATTTAATTTCGAAAGAGAGGCAAGGGAAAGGTCTGAGAATGACCTTAACCCTCGACTCCTACTTATATGTGAAAAAGGTAGTGCATGTCGTACACTCTGTCAGGGAGCAACGCACAAAATGTTGGGGCGTTGACGTGGCCTTCTCTTGGCCTGACACTTGTCGAGTTCTTATGGCATGTCATACACACACCGTGCATGCTCTCTGTGTGCATGGTTGTATGCGAGTTCTTATAAAATCATTAGAAATTCATATCTTCTTCATACGAGCTGTGTTTTCAATGTGTATTATATCCACGCTGTAGTGGTGTGGATTATGATGACAAATGCGGAATATGAAATATCTAGTGAATTATCATACAAATCATGAACACATGGAGTAAATAAATCTAGGTTTAAGCTCCCATTAGTTTTTTTATAGAAAGAGTACAAATTGGTTTGCTATTTCTCTCTCTAAAGCTAACACTCCAAAATGATCATTACATAAATGAGTGTCACTCACTTCTTATTTATAGGAAAGACAACTCATTCCATAATACAAGAGGATAAGAACAAAATACATCCAAGCATGACTTTGCACCCTAACATTCTCCCCCTCAAATTTAGGATTGGATGTCCCGACTTCAATATCCAACGAGCTCACGCGATCAAGACCAACCCCCTCTCGAAATGATACTGGTCTTCAAATCAGCAAATGAATACATGAAGCTTCCAATACATACTCTTCATTCTCCCCTTATTTATATTCAAAAAATGATTATAAAACCCATCAAGGGTGAGAAGCTCTCGAGGAATAATCTTCACATAAATCCTCCTTGATGTGTGCCAAAACTGAATCTTCGAAAAACTTGCATGGAAAAACAATCACGAAAAAGCCACGAAAAATTTCCAAATTTGTGAAAATTTTCAACGTTTGGGTGAGAGTTGCAAGAACTTCCAATAACCAGGTAAAATATGCCATTTTCAAAATTCTACAGGGACCCGTTGCGCCAAAAAAAACTTAAGATGCGAAATTCTACCCCATTTGCGAAACTAGGCAGAAAATGTAAATTTGCATTAACTATAGGGGCTAAACTGTAAATTCTTCAATTTCTCAGCATTGTTAGTCCAATTTTGAAGTGTGGTATTTTCTGCCAAGTCTTCGAAACAGCAAGGACAAAATGAGAAACTTATGCCTTCTTCACAAACCTTTTAAACCAATGTCTAATCTGGGTGAAAATTGCCATTGCATTAAAAGATCATGCGTGAGATTCGAAATTGTTCCTTTTTTTCTTCACTTTGTTACACAGAAGACGAATGGGAAGATTTGACAATATCAATGTCAAAATCGAAATCCAACCCTTCGCTTTTCTTCTCAAAGACTTCGTCAATGAAGTCCTTTGCTTTGCTTTTAGTTAATAACTACTCGACATCAACGACTCCAAATCGAAAAGTCGTATGCCAAAAGCAAAACCAGATCGTCCCATTTTGAATCCTCAATATCATAGGCTTCGCTTTTAATCAACATCCATCGACATCTATAATCGCTCCAACCCCTTCGTTAATGAATCACAGCTAAAGATTCTCGACTCAACATCAAGTCAACACATGTTAATGCCTTCTCTTCACTACTCGACATTAAGTCGACGTCATCACGTGTCAACTTCTTGACTCAATCCTTCGATTTGTAACATACCATTGTCTCGAAAACATCTTTGCAAATGTCGTTTAGTGTCGATTAGGCACCTAATACTTCGTTACTCGACATCTAGACCAGAAAATAAATGTAGACATAACCATCGATACCAAATCTTCAAAATCGTAGAAATAGCTATCTACGAGATCTACGACTTTCATTTAGATATTGGCAGCTAATTTCGATTTTATTTTTCAAGTTATATTTTTAACAAGCTTAGACTATTAAAGTCCATTAAAAATTCATAACTCTCTTGTAAGATATCCGTTCTTGACTATACTTATATCGATGGATAGGTATCGACGAGATCTTCAACTTCGTTTAAATTGTTTCGGCTAAAAATCGACCGATCTAAAATTCGATTTCTGTGATAACACTGTTGCACTAAAACTTCGAAAAACGATAACTTCTTCTCACAAATTCAGATTTCGGAGTTCTTCATATGTACGAAATCATTGTCACATATACTATAACTTGGTTAAGATTTTTTATACTAAATAATCCTCTATCAAGATATATTTTTTATCGTCGTGACGTATAATTATCTTATTATTCTTTAATCGTCCAACCCTATTTTGCGGGTGTTACAATTATCTCCTCGTTAGAATGATTATGTCCCAGAATCGTCAACAAAACAGGGTTTGTAAAATGATGTCGCACGTTACCCTTCCATCCTAGGTAGTAGTCGTAATTCTTATTTCGTTTTAAATGAGTTTCTAATTCTTAAACATATTGACTACCGGTGGTGCTAAATCTTGTATCCGCTCTTCTTTTTAAATTCGATCTTTATCGGAGACTCCTGCTCCTTCAAGAGTATACTTAATCTAATACAAGGTCTTTACTTTGAAGACTGTAACAGACTGAATGGTAATAATCTAATGACCTTCCATCGTATAATGGCTAGACTCAGGTATCTTTAGAGTAAGACTCCAGCATGGACGATACCTTCCTTCATGTTATAATGTGATATAATCACATTTTAGCATGTAGTACTTCTAGCTAGGCTGCTTAATTTTAATGGTGATCACGATACTTTTATTGATTGCTTCAATTATTTTTTCCTTCAATCTAAAGTAGGACTCGATTAGATATGACCACTAAGTTCGGAATTATCATTTATCTTCGCAGTCACTACAAAAACAAAGGTGATGGTGGAAATAAACAAAATAGCTCAATTACTTAGAGACTTACTAAGGTTGTGACTTCCCCTGATTCAAGTATGAGTCTTGTGTTACCGGTAGTATAGGCCTTTACTACCTTTCACACCAACTTGTACTCGTCCCAACTATTGTTGCGCAGTTCACCAAGTCACCATACAAGAAAGTTATATAGAAACATAACACATCGGATAGTATAACATAATTTGGAATTATATTACTTCTTGAAAATGATTACAATGTTATTCGAGTTCATCATGCCTTTTACATCATGATACATCTTGCAATACTTTTTATATGGATTGACTACTTTATATATATTAAACATCCTGGATAAGCAACTTCCTCCTATTGGCTTCCTAAAGCTACTTCTAGTTCCTCTTTTACCATCCTGAGAGTCATTCGAGATACTTGTGCAACTTCCTTCTTTCTTGGGTAGTCCTTTGCTACATGTTCTTTTTCTTTACACTAAAAACATACCCTTTCAATGTGTCTACATTCATTAGCATAATGACCAGTCTTCCAAAGCTTGAAGTAGGTCACTCCTTCAAAGCATCCTCTGAAGTGTTTCCTTCTACACTTGTTGCACCACTTGGTTTCATTGTAATCCCCGAACCTCTCGCCGTTGGGGTTCGATTTTGAAAATTTATCCTTTTTGTTGGGTTGTGAGGATCCTTCATTATTCCTCTCCTCTCCGACTTCAAAGTGGGTGGTGGTTCTTCCTTTGATCATGTCTTCAAGAGATTTGGCAATTCGAGTGGTTGTATCTAAAGTAGTTGCTAATTTCACCATTGAACCGAAATATGTCCGTGGGTTTCAATAAAAACTAGGTGAGAAACTAACTTCATTTTCTCAATAAAGGTTATCATGTACTCACTGACATTCATGTATCCTTTCTTCAGATTTTGGAATTCCTTGCTCATTTTCGACTGGCCTTTTTCTGAGCAGTATTCCCTCTTTAGTTGTACAAGGAAGTATTCCCATGACATCTTTCATTCTTCACCCTTCGGCATAGTGATGACCACTCATTTCCACCAGCTTAACACATTAGGTAGTTGTCTGGATGCAGATATTTTCTTCCCTCTGTCGCAACTCTCAAATACTATCTCCATTTCGTCAATCCAATCTATCACTACCACTGGCATTGGCTTTCCGGAAAGGCTTGGTGGTTGGGATGCCATGAATTCTTCATACTTGCATCCATCTCTAGCAACCGCTTCTTTGTTATTGTCATTCATACTCCTTCGTAGTTCAGCCTGTCTAACGGATCTATTAAAGTTTCCTTCTTCTGACAGGTCATTATTCATATTAGATTGCACAATTGGTGCAATAAGTTCATCTTATTCTTCCGAAGTAGTTGTCTTGTCTCCTCCATATATTGGTCAATCATGGTTCACATTATTGCCTAAAATCCTACTATTGTTATAGGTTCAGGTGAATGTGTAACGACCAGTGTATGACCTATCACTTTCTTAGGCTTAGGCTGTCGGTTTCCATTACCACTTCCTAATCTACTTCGTGTCCTCAACATGATGTTCTATACACCAAAATAGTCATTCAGTGTATGGAGACGAGAATATAGATAGGGAAGGTATTATTTATGATAGACACATAAGTCCTCCTTATCAGTCCGAAAAGTTACATGCTAGTTCTAATACCATAAATAATTTTTTAGAAGCCTGAACACATAAAATTTCTTTATCCAAGTTATGGTTGGTAAAAGACCTTTCATTTAAGTAATAGCAGTTTGGCATTCTAAGGCATGCTATAATATAAATCATTTAGTCGATTACCCATCCCCATTTTCAAACCATAATAATATAGGTAATATGTTTAATTATCAATTAATTAACCAAATTACCCATCCCCGTTTTCTTATTTATTCTTCCCTGAGGATCTATCCTAAAGGGCATCATAGTCATTGTTGCTAACAATATTGTTACGGGTATTTCTCCTCAATACATGTTTGTAGGTTACTTTCTATATTCTTTCCTAAGGATCTGTCCTAAGGATCATTTTAATCATCGTTGCTCACAGTACTATTAAAGAGATTTATCCGCAATATGTGTCATTAGGTTAGAGTAAATCATATGGACACAAAGTCCATCACCTATAGGTTTATGAACCTGCCTACGTTCCACACACTGTCATCAAATAGTCTGGTGGTCATCATCTATACCCTATTAGATGACTACATCGCTTAGTACAATACTACTAGGAGGTTAAGGCCTTTATTATTATTTTCATCGCTCATCATCCATCTCCCTCATTATTTTATTCCTCCCTCATTACCCATCATTACCCAATATACTATAGGTAAGAAAATACATATAAAGTAAATCATATAAAAATCATCTTATAATATTCCATCCAGCACATAACATTTTGCATATAAGCACATATAACATTTAATTATCTAAATACTTCATATCTATTTGTAAGATAAAGTAACTATGCACTCACATGATAAAAGTGGATGCCATGGAAATTTGGGCCAAACTTCACCTTGGTACTTTATATTTTCCTCTAACGTGTCCTAGGTTCACAATACTAAGTCTTAGTCTTGTTTTCCTGGTGACTAATGATAGTCTAGATTCCTCACTAATTCCAATTTCTACATCAAGATTTATCAAGTAATGAACAACCCCGTAGGATCATTTTGGAGGTAGGGTATGTTTGGTATATATAGTATACTATTTGGAAATCTCACTTTAAACACCTGACTAAATCCAGCGTAGACATCATCCCCGTAAGTAGATCAATCAATATAATGACTTGGAATCACTGATAAATCTTATTTATAAATTCATAACTATGATTATGAATATAGATATAATTACACTAAAGTAATATAGAGTGTAATCTAACTTACAGAGATTTCCTAGACAGAAGTTCGGAAATTGTGTTAGCAGAACTCCGGTATGATAGCTACTAGTTTTCGGGCTCCTAGGGATCTTAGGGCTTTGCCGAAGACTAAAACTAAAGGAATTTAGAGCCAAATTGTAGAGAATTTCGAGGAAGGGGCAAGGGAATGGTGTAAGAATGACCATGGCCCTCGACTCCTATTTATATGTGTAAAAGGTATTGTGCGTCGCGCAATCAGTCGGGACATGCTGCGAAAAATGTTGGGACGCTGATGTGGCTTCTCCTAACCTGACACGTGTCAATTCCTTATTGCATATCAGATGTACGCCTTGTATGATGGCTGTGTGCATGGGTGCGCACGATTTTTTTTTATAAAATCTTTAAAATTCTATATCTTCTTCATACAAGCTCCATTTTCGATGCGTTTTATATCCACATGTACCTATCTACGAGATCTACGCCTTTCTTTTAGACTCAGTTGACTAATTTTGGCTTTATTTTTAAAGTTATATTTTTAATTGGCTTAGGCTGCTAAAGTCTGTTAAAAATTCATAACTTTCTCATACGATATCCATTATCGACTGTCTTTATATCGACGGATAGGTATTGACATGATGTTCAACTCTCGTTTGGATTGTATCGGCTAAAAATTGACCGATATAAAATTTGATTTATGTGCTAACACAGCTGCGTTGAAACTTCAAATAATCATAAATTCCTCTTACGAAGTCAAATTTTAGAGTTCTTAATATGTACATAATGCTTTTCACACGTAATATAACTTTGGTTAAGTTTATTTATCTTAAATAATCCTCTAACTAAATATTTGTTTTATCGTCATGAATAATAATTATATTATTATTCTTTAATCGTCTAGCCCTTTCTTGCGGGCATTACAACATACTTGGATAAAATATTGAAACAATTAAGTATGGGAAGTTCCAAGAAAGGGGATTTTCCCATACATCATATTGTTAAATTGAGTAAGACTCAATGTTCAAATTAGGGTTTATCTCATTACATAATTAAATGTTTAGATTTGAATTGATTAAGATAACAATTAATTATCAAGTAATTATCCTAAAATCTAAAAAGGCAAGTAAATCCCAGATTTGGAAGAACCCAAAAGCGCAGCATGCCTAGCGGAGAGGGCGCAGGGCGCCTGACAAACAATGGATTTTGTTTGTTTTTTAGTTTTGATTTCATTTCATATATGCACCTATAATAGAAAGAACCCTAGTCTCTGATACCACTAATGGGTTTTTTAGGTTAGAAAATAATTAATTGCACAATGAAAACATTATAAAATCTAATTGTGGGTACATATAACCTATAGATCTATGCATTTTCTCATTATAACAACATACATATGAAACAATCATATAAACTAGCCATGATTGAAATTGATAGATTATAATACATATCATTAGTGTTACAATCATGTGTAGCACTCCTAAATCCTCATATATGTTTCAGAAAGCTGGCAGTAGTATTATGGATGTCTCTAATGGCTCACACCTAAACCCAAGAAACTAAGAAACGATTTAGAGAGAGGATGGGTGATGGGATTTTCGTCTATTGCTTTCTCAAAAGGTTTTAGAGCCAAACATCCTTAGCATATGGTCCTACTTATAGTTGTTAGGACAGGATAAACCCTAATTTAAATAATAAAATATTATGATTTTATCAGATATCCCTATTAGCTAATGGAGGCTTCTAGAACCCTTCTGGATCTACCTAAAACCATCCACCCTTGAAAGGTTTCTAAAATTGTCTCCTTTACTCTACTATTGAATGAGTAGACACCAACAATCTTCTTAGATCAGTACACATTGTTGATCTCCCTAAAATCGTCCAACTGATCTACTTAAATATGACAACACTTGAACGAGTACACATCATTGATCTTCCTGTATTCTCCTTGTAGAAATTCTCTTACACAAGTGACCACACTAACACATTATAAAACTCTTCCTAGTTTAATAGGAAATCCCCAACCTGCCCAGTTATCAGCTGCGGGAGAAACTTCTACCAATTTCAATGAACTATATTAGAAATAAAATTATATGCAACAAAGATTAAACAATCCTTCGACTGAAAGATCCTGCACTACAACAGTTTGACTCAAACAAGAGATGAACAATAGGGCTAAATCAATCATTCTAAGACTATTTAATCTTCGTTTCATGCAACATAACATATTCGCTCAGTAGTTAATTAACATAAATATAGGTTCGACATATCACAAACCAAGCAATATTCGACCAGAAAAATCCAACAGGCAACAAGGCATCATAAAGATCATGCAATTCTAACATGCAACTCATGTAGATCCTTAGCCCATACACTATCATGAATCTCTAAAATTTCACATATCATGCACAAAGAGGCATATGTCCTAAGCATGCATTCTAACCTACAACCATAAGCAGATTCGTAGCCTACTTCTAAAATGCAATTCATACTAAAACACATATAACATATCAACATTTGTGGGTATTATGGGAATCACTCACTTGAGATATGGTTGATTTCATATATCATATTCTTTTCTTTCTGTAAAAACTTTTCAGAAAAATGTTATTGCAAAATGAAATCCTTTAGTCCTCAATCTGAGTTCAGACACACTATAAAGTGCACCCAAATCCCTCATACTGAGGCTCTGATACCAACTTGTAATGTACCCAAAATATAGAATAGAATATTCATTTTCACATAAATCAAAACAACTAAAATCCATTTCATAAAAAGATCATCATGAAATGTAGTTTTCAAAAAAAGACATCAGAGTATCATAAAACGATAGTGCGGAAACTGCATTGGATGCGATGCAATCATGTTGTTCTCTTCCATGTTTTCATAAAATACCTACAACATTTAAAATTCAAACCATAAACACAAAGTTTAGTTAGTTCCCCAAAATACCGCATACTAATACAGGCACCGCTCAACGTACATAACGAGCCCCGCCCAAGATGCATAATGGGCCCTGACCAACTTGCATAATGGGCCATGTCCAACATACTAACAAGCCCTACCCTACATATATAATGGGCCCCACCCAACACACATGCTAGAGTCATAAATACAATCTAACATTCTACACAGTATAGTAAGACAACACACCTGAACAACTTAATAGAAGCTCAATAGCTACCTCAGCAACAGAACAACAAACCCAAGTTAGCTAATGCCAAATAAATACCATTCCTTAGCCAAATACTCGATTCTACCAAAGTTTCATTAATATCAACATTGGTAAAAAAAAGTCAACGAGCAACGGTCACTACGCCATGCCAAGTTCTTAACTGCATCGTGGCCACATCCAGACAAAACAGATGCGTTGCAGTGCGCCACCATGTCGCGGGCCTTCCTTGGCCATACCTTGGTTTCATTCATAAATACTTTACTTCATTAAGAGTTGAATCCTTACTGATCAAGGCTTAGAACATTAGATTTGGTACTTAGTAGCTTCATAATGGATAAAGTTCCAACTTATCCATTTGGATGGTCCAAACAACCACGAACTAAACTTTAAGTCTCAAAGCATTCAATAATACATTTTTCTCGACTTAATCGATTATGTCCAAGCCTCCAACTTTCATATCTGAATCAACATGATGTCTAGATGGGTAAAGAGAGTTCTTTAATATACTTTTCATTCCACCAAATCACTGGATATGAACATTAAACATTAACAAATCTCATGTAGTTCTTCAAAATCCATTGAACAAGTCACATAGAGACCAAACCTCATTAATATAGACGAAAAAACCAAATACTCATAGATCTAATAATCATACACAATAAAGAAAAGATCTTTGCAACTCACAAGAGTCCAGAAGGTAGGTGAAGGTTGATCTCTTTAGTTGCAAAGCTTCAACACCAAGTATTTGAAGAAACAAACACCCAAAATCCATAAAAACTCAAGAATATGGATAAAAGGAGAGAAGATGAGCTTGAATTATAAAGCGGGGTTAGGGTTTGCTAGAAAGAGGAGTTCTTGATGAAATGGAGGCTGCAAAATGATCTAAAACAAATGGTTAAAATCTGTATATCTGAACCAAAGCCTAATTTAATGGTCTTGGGTTACATAGATCACCACTCTGTGGTGAACTCCTCACCACGTTGTGGTGACGGGTTTTTCCCAATTCCATTCCAGCTTCAAACAATCATAACTTCTTCGTTTTAACTCCATTTTTAGTGATCTTTAGATGTACGTGAAGGTATTGACAAGCCTCATAATTGTATCTAATTACTTTTGACTTAAAACATACCGAACTAATTTAATTAATTTATGTAATAAGTTCGAAATATCATTTTCCCGTTTTAACTATTGGATCCAAAGCACAACTCAAGGATTTAAATTACTTAACCAACATTATCAATATCCAATATGGTTTAAAATATATTCCCTTGAAGCCCAAGTCATTATTTGATCAAATTACGGTTTTCCTACCTGAAATCGGAAACATCCTGAAACTGGATGTTACATCTCTCTCTCCTAATATCATTCTAACTATTTCTAGTTATGAGGAAATCCAAAAAGGACTTTGCTTTTATTCACATGATTATATCAATTTATTTAAGACCTTATCCACCTTAATACAACACTTTAGAAATGATTTCCAATTGAACAATGAAATAAGAATCAAATCGGTGAGCTTAAAACAGAATTCCAATCAAAAGGAGTTGTAGAATGTAGATTTTCAGATCATAATGCAATTAAATTGAAAATGCGGAATAGATCTAAAAAGATGAACACAAAAAACAAAAACTTGGTGAACTTAAAAAGTAAGCAATGATTTGTAACATACTCAAGGATTTCCTATGCCTGATATCACTTGAACGATCGATTAGATTCTAGAATATAGAAATCGTGTTTGTAACCGAGAAGTTGAATGAACACAAGCAAGTAATATGATTAGGTTTTTTTTGGACTAGAGAGTAAGAACTTCAATTACAGTTTATAGTAAGAACCTCTCAAAAGATATCGTCTCTATCTAACTAACATCCCTTATATAGGTACACTACTTATGGAGTCGGTTACGCAATGACCAATCAGGTCATTAAACATAAGCTAATACAACCTATCAAACTAACTAACAAGCAACTATGAAGCCTAGTGCAAATACTACGAAACATAACATTCATGTTCGTAATAACAATAAAGACCTAAGATATACAATACGAAACCTTTCACATAAATACTCAAACAAAACACCTAAGAATTGCGAGACCTAACACTCATGCTCAAGAATAATATCAAGCATGTCAAAAACTATATATTCCATAGAAAAATAAACATAAGAAAATAAGAACTAAATGTAATTGTTCCCTGACAATGGTGCTAAAAACTTGATGTTTGATTAACTATATATAAAATAGGTATCAAAGTTTTAAATTGGGTAATTACACGAACCGTCCCTCGTGTAGGTGTCAAAAGGCATGTTTAGTCCTTAATTTCAAAAATTAACTCGGACCGTCTCTTGTTTGATTGAATGATGCCTACTTCATCCCTCCGTAAATAAAAAAGACTATATTTTCCGTTAATAATTTATATTATTTAGTTTTTATATTTGTTATTCATTTTTAGACTTAAAGAAAAAAGAAAAATTAAATAAATATGTTCACCCACCCATCCCTCTCGCTTCGCCACTTCTTATTCCTAGTTTCTTTCATTTCCCTCCTTCTCAAAAAAAATCCCTAACTTCCCGATGGTACCAAACATACGCTCCTCCTCTTTCTTTCTTCAGCGATGACAATAGAGACCTCTAACAAAAGTTTCGATAACGTCATTGTCTTCTGCTCCCACTTTCAATAGCATATAGGTCATGTTCTTCTTCTCCCTCCGATCGATCACCATATGCGGCCCTTCATGGCCGGATTAAAGCATGGGCAAACAGTACATATGCACAAGGCCCACTTTTTATAAGGGCCCATTATCTGTCGCTCTAATTTGGATGCTCCAACAAATCCTCATATGAAATATTCCAAAACCCTAGTGCAGATCACTATAGAAGCCGATTAGTTTTTTCTGGCATAAAAACCCTACAAATATATATCTTCGAAAAAATTCGAATTAAATTTGCGGTGTTCAACTAACAGCAACAATAATCCTTGGATCTGCTGTGAATCTCCTTTCTTTTAGATCTCCAACTCAAAAATCGATAGGTTTCAGCTTACCACCTACCTCAAATTTACTTCTACTACCTTAGCTTGCTTAATTGGAGATACATTTTTCGTTTTTACAGAAATCAAAACAAATGAGAGCGAGAAATGGGCATTTTGTAGCTATTTACTGTTTGCTGTTGGAAGGAGGCGAGATGATTCCTTTAAAGAAATCCCATTTTTGAGGATTTTGTGAAGTTTGGTTGACTCAGTTTATCTGTCACACCCCAAAACCGATAACGGCGGAATACGTTTCGGGGTGGAGGACGTCATGTACAGTACCATCACAATTGCATAATAGTAAAAACAAGAAACATACAACCATTTCATTAAGTAGTGAGTTTAATTTCAAGTGTGTTCTGTAAATTTTCAATAGACACCAAAAATAATACAAAAATAGGAGATGGATCTTGTATGCTCCATCTTCTCCAAAATGCTGCACCTGTACCTGTCTATCTTTGACCTGAGGATACAAGTTATTTTGAAAACGAGTATCAGCATAAAGCTGGTGAGTTCATAAGAATTTAGTGTGAATTTTGTATAGAATGCATTAGAATGTATAGTGTGAAAAACTGCAATTTACATTTATAAGTAGTTAAAAACCCTAGAAAATCCTATATTTTCCAGTAAATACGTCGTAAGTGAAAAACTCTAAGTTGCATGTACGTTTTATCATTGAAAACTGTTTGTTGTAAAAGTGTGGTACTAAAATCTCCAGTATGAAGTGTAGATAGAGGAAAAGTTATGCCTGTTGACAGTGATAGTAGTGCGAACTTCCGTTAGTAATAGATACTTATTTACTTCGGGATATTAACTGAGACTTTAGTCTTAGTATTTTAGTGTGAATATAATGTATTCCTTTTATGTGACCAATAGTGTGAGTAATAGATGATCCCATGACCTTCCCGGTCATACACAGTGTAGTGAAGTAGTGCTATCCCTGGGCCTGCTTGGCTCGGACTGAGGTTAACAGTCGGGATATAATAATGTCTGCCCCGTATAGATCTATACATGTAGCGTCGCCTTCCTTCCGGAAAGCTCTAGTCACAGTATGTAGCGCATAGAGTATCTTGTAGAGAGTTAGTGTGTTATCTTCCGGATTAGTGCTTTCTCTTTTAATATAGTGTAGTAGTCCTTTACGTAGTTCATAGTGTGTTCTCTTATTCGTGTATCGTTTTGTAATAGTATGAATTATAGTATGTATAGTAGTAGCTGTAAAAAGTAGTAGTGGCCTTAACTATACCTATTATAGTTAACTTAGTGTGTATGGTTCTTGGCAATTAAGTAATATAGGCATCGAATGAGATGAAAATGTTCGTATCTAACACCAATATACATGATATATAACTAAGAAGTCAACGACAGTCGGACGGATATCAAATACCCTAAGCCCACATCAAACAAGAACAGGAAATAAGGCGAGCTATCGGTCCTAAGTCCTTCAAGTCTTACTTATATAAATATATTAGTGTAGATACATTTTATAAGAAAAGTAATTTAATAAAAATCTTGACCAAAGAAAGCATTTAGAAAATAGTTTATTTTTCCCAAAGTAGTTTTGAAAGCGTAAAGTTCTTTTATAAACCATAGTGATAAATCACATGTGATTTGAACAACGGATAGTAAATCACATGTGATTGATTTCCATAAAAATGTATATTTGACTTGTATCCCCCCCCCCCTAAAACATATGAAAACATTAGAAAGTTTCATTAAGGGGTATGAACTCACCATTTACTATAAGGTTTAAGTTTGCAATTCGTATAGCTGCTGAGTGTCAATGGATGTTTTGAACGCAAGCAGCCCCTCTATGACAAGTAAAATGATGGTGTGCTTCACATTTTGGGAGTCTTCTAGGTGTTCTTGGGTGGTTTTCTAGAGAGAGAAAGTATAGAGAGAGAAAGGATGCAGCCAAAAGTGAATGGAAGGGGGGGGGTCCTCTACTTTATATAGGGTTGAGTGTGAGGCTGGAGGGGTTTGCTGCTGGGTGTGTGGCTGGCTTGTGTGCGGCCGCACACACCTCTCTTGATGTTTTTGGTTGGATTTTGTGATGCAACACCCTTCCTAACCCTTCCTAAGGTCCATATCTATGTTATATTAAGCCTAAAACACTAGCGCGGACTCAATATACTTTTAAAAGATGCTAAATTCAAGTGAATTATAGATATATGGATTGATTGCTCAGTGTAAAAGTATCAGGTTGTCACATCCTCCCCCCGTTAGGGGAATTTCGTCCCGAAATTATAGTTCACGCAACTAAGCTATTACATATTAACTAAGCAAAAAGATGAGGATATTTATTTTTCATTTGATCCTCGCGCTCCCAAGTGAACTCTGGTCCTCGCTTGGCATTCCAACGAACCTTTACAATTGGGATGCGACTTTGCTTCGTTCGCTTGACTTCTCGATCCATAATTTGCATAGGTTCTTCCACGAAGTTGAGACTCTCGTTGATTTCAATCTCGTCAAGTGGAATTACAAGAGTCTCGTCGGATAGGCACTTTTTCAAGTTCGAGATGTGGAAGGTAGGATGTATGTTACTAAGCTCATGGGGTAGGTTGAGTTTGTAAGCTACGGGGCCGATTCTAGCGAGTATCTCAAAAGGTCCTATGTACCTTGGATTCAACTTTCCATGATTTCCAAAGCGTATCGTGCCCTTCCAGGGTGAGACTTTCAAAAGGACATGGTCTCCCACCTGGAATTCCAGAGGTTTTCTTCGTTTTTCTGCGTAGCTTTTCTGTCGATCCCTGGCGGCTTTTAATCGCTCGCGAATCTGCACAATCTTTTCGGTCGTCCCTCTGATAATCTCTGGACCCGTGAAAGCGCTGTCAGGAACTCATCCTTTAGCTAACTGAGTGTCACCCACCTCAGCCCAACACAGAGGGGATCTGCACTTCCGGATGTAGAGGGCTTCAAATGGAGCTGCCTTGATGCTCGTGCGGTAACTGTTATTGTAAGAAAACTCTACAAGAGGTAGATGGGTGTCCCATGCCTTACCAAAGTCGATCATACAGGCTCGCAGCATGTCCTCCTGCAATTGGATAGTCCTTTCACTTTGTCCGTCTGTCTACGGATGGTAAGCTATACTCATGTCCAACCTCGTCCCTAATGTGCTTTGCAGCGATTGCCAAAATTTCGAAGTAAACCTACTATCTCTATCAGAGATAATAGATATTGGGACGCCATGCAGCCGTACTATTTCCTTAATGTATGTTCTTGTGAGTTTCTCCATCTTGTCTGTTTCTTTAATGGGTAGGAAGTGTGCGGACTTGGTCAATCTGTCAACGATGACCCAAATGGTATCCAGCCCACCCGTTGTCTTGGGCAGCTTGGTTATGAAGTCCATTGTGATCCGCTCCCACTTCCATTCCGGTATCTTCGGTTGTTGGAGGAGTCCCGACGGCTTCTGGTATTCGACCTTGACCTTCACGCAAGTAAGGCACTTACTCACGAAGGTAGCAATCTCTGCCTTCATGTTAGGCCACCAGTATAGCTTTTTGAGATCCAGATACATCTTATCCGAACCTGGGTGGACGGAGTATCGAGTGTTGTGTGCTTCCTTCATGACCAAATCTCTGAAACCTCCGTGACACGGAGTCCAGATTTGGTCCATGAGATAGTAGGCTCCGTCACCCTTGACCTCCAAATTCTTATACATTCCACGCAGGGATTCTCCCGTCACATTTTCAGGCTTTAAGGCTTCAAGCTGAGCTTCCTTGATCTGTGCAGATAGATGCGAATGGATAGTCATTGTTAACGACTTGACTCTTCGACCAGAATGCTCTTTTCTACTTAAGGCGTCTGCTACCACATTGGCTTTTCCCGGGTGATAACGAATCTCGCAGTTGTAATCATTGAGTAGTTCGACCCACCGTCGTTGCCTCATATTGAGCTCCTTCTGGTTTAGTATGTGTTACAGGCTTTTATGATCAGTGTACACTACGCTCTTCGTTCCATACAAGTAGTGTCTCCAGATTTTTAGTGCGAAGACGACCTCTCCTAACTCGAGGTCATGAGTAGTGTAGTTTACCTCGTGTGTCTTTAGTTGCCTTAAGGCATAGGCGATGAGCTTACCTCGTTGCATCAAGACACCATCGAGCCCCTGATTCGATGCATCACAGTATACAACAAAATCTTCTGTTCCTTCGGGAAGGGATAATACTGGTGCAGTGCATAGGGCTCGCTTCAGGGTCTGGAATGCCTTCTCCTGTTTCTCTTCCCAATCGAATGTTACACCCTTCTATCTTAACATGGTGAGAGGTTTCGCAATCCGAGAGAACTTTTGGATGAATCTGCGGTAGTAGCCAGCGAGGCCTAGAAATTGACGAATTTCTGTAGGCGTCTTCAGTACTGACCAGTTCTCAATAGCTTTAATTTTGGAGGGATCCACGTGGATCCCTTCTTCACTGACCACGTGTCCTAAGAATTTGACTCTTCGGATCCAAAATTCGCACTTAGAGAACTTTGCATATAACTTCTCTGATCGTAGGGTTTCCAGGACTCGTCGTAAATGATCTCTGTGTTCTTCCTCGCTCCGAGAGTAGACGAGTATATCATCAATAAAGACGATGACGAACTGATCTAGATATGGACGACATACCCTATTCATCAAGTCCATGAATACCGTGGGTGCGTTAGTCAGTCCAAAGGGCATCACCACGAACTCGTAGTGCCCGTAACGGGTTCGGAAGGCTATCTTCGGAACATCCTCCTCAAGCACTCATAATTGGTGATACCCGGACCTAAGATCAATCTTGGAAAAGTAACTCGCCCCTTGCAGTTGGTCGAACAAGTCGTCTATACGAGGAAGAGGGTAGCGGTTTTTGACCGTGAGTTTGTTGAGTTCCCTATAATCGATGCACATACGGAATGATCCGTCCTTCTTTTTCACGAACATGACCGGAGCTCCCCAAGGTGAAAAGCTCGGTCTTATAAATCCCTTGCTGAGCAGCCCGTTAAGTTGACCGGATAGTTCTTGCATCTCGGCGGGCACTAAACGATAGGGCGACTTAGCTACGGGGGTAGCTCCTGGGACTAGGTTGATTCTGAACTCAACATGATGTTTGAGAGGTAGACCTGGAAGATCCTCTGGGAAGACGTCAGGGAAATCGCATACAATGGGGATGTCTTTTGGATTTTTCGCTTTCTGGCTTGTGTCGACGACGTGAGCAAGAAAGGCGCGATATTCCTTACGCAAGTATTTCTGGGCCTGAATACTGGAGATGATACAAAGGCTCGTACCGGCTTTGTCTCCATAGATCAATAGAGTTTCGTGATTCGGGAGATTTAGGCGAATGGCTTTGTCAAAGCATAGGATATCGGCGCGATGAAGACTCAACCAGTCCATACCAACAATGACATTGAAATTCTTGATTGAGACTGGTATAAGGTTGATTGGAAATGAGTGATCGTCTCACGTGAGGGTACAACCTATGTAGATTTCGTTAGACCTTTCGGTCTTCCCGTTAGCCATTTCTACGACGAATGTTTCTTTTAGTGGTCGCAGGGATTGTTTGAGTAAGTGTTTAAAGTTTTGGTTTATGAAGCTTCTTTCTGCACCACTATCGAATAAGACATAGGCATAAGAGTTTTTGAGAAGAAACGTACCCGTGACTACTGTGGGATCTGCCAATGCTTCATTGTGCCCAATAGCGAGTAGTCTCCCAGTTCCCCGAGCATTCCTAGCCTTCGGACAGTTTTTCTTGAAATGACCAGCTTCACCGCAGCCATAACAAGTCTGGGTCGCTCCCGAGCTAGAAACTTGTGAGATAGGTTTGGGTGGGGCCCTACAAAATCGGACAGTATGGCCCTTCCGGCCGCAGTTGGAACACTGCAATTCACGGCAGGGTCCGTTGTGGTGGTAAGGGCACTTGGGACATTTAGGCAGATTCCCAACATAAGCTTTTGTCGGTGCAGGAGTGGCTGGAGTAGTGGCAGCATGGATCACCACAATTTGTTGGTCCTTGGAGGATTTTTGAGTTTTCTTGCCTTTCTTCTTATCCCAACGCTTTCTCTTTTTGTCAGTTGAATCGGGTGGTGCAGTGGTAGTTGTGGTTGTTGTTGCTGGAGTGGAAGAGACTTCATGGTTGATTAGACTCTGCGCCAAGTATTTGGCGCTGTCAAAAGTGGTAGGGCGTAAGGCTAGAACGTTTCCTTGATACGGAGGCATTAGACCCCAAATGTATCGTTCGATCTTCTTGCTTTCAGAAGGGATCATGTTGGGACACATAGCCGCCAAGTCGCAGAACCTGACCGTGTGAGTTGTTATGTCAGTCCCTTTCATCTTGAGGTTCCAGAGTTCCTCCTTAAGTTTATGAATTTCGCCCCTAGGGCAGTACTCCCCTCTCATGAGGTCTTTCAGAGTGTCCCAGCCCATGGCATTGGCTGTTACCAAGGAGAGTGCACTGACATGGCTGTTCCACCGTGTCAAGGCCCTGTTAGTGAGAGTGGCAGTAGCAAACTTGATTTTGCTCTCTTCGGGGCAAAAGCACATTTCAAAGACTGTTTAGATTCTTTCGAACCATTGAGACAACGCTACAATTCCTCTGGTACCATCGAAGAAGGTAGGTTTGCAGTTCATGAAGTCCTTATAAGTGCATCCCTGCACTATTTGATGGACTTCACCAAATCTAGAGTTGCCACCGCTCGCATCACCGGAGTTCATTTGAGCCATGGTTGTTGTCGCAGTTGCAATCACAGCCGTTTGGAACAACACTAGATCGAACTGCGGAGGAGGAGGTGGTGGAGGAGGGGTTTGAGTTGCTGGTCTTCCTCTGTTTGGATGCTTTCGAGGAGGCATCTTTCACTGGAAGACCATAGAAATCATAGCAATAGTAAGAGTCTATTGCGAATATGCGTAGAGTGTTGCATGGATTAAATCATCATAATCGAAAGATCAGAATGAGTGTCATAGCAATAGAGTAGTTAACTGCCAATTTACTGGTATTAATGATGTAATACAAGCTCATGAAGAATGACCTAACAGTAGGTTTTAAATCAAACGATAAGGAAAATGTTGGCAGTTTAGAGGTCTAGTTAGAGTACTTTTAAGCTAGGAATGTTTACAGACAAGTGATCTACGAAACATAGAGAGGGAAAGCTAGTCCTTTAAACAAAAGAGTGAGGTAACTAAATGTCTTCTACGGGCGACGGTTACTTGTTGGGCGAACCCTCAGATCCGCTAGTTGCTGCATAACTTCCTGAAGGTGTCATTCATGAGTCCTTTGGCATGCTCGGAGTTCCCTAACTTCGGATCGGGATGCAGCTAGTTGTTGCTCCAGAGCCTCGTTGGTCCTCCTTATCCTATCCATAGCTTCTTCAAGTTGGCGGATGTGAACAGTGTTGAGATTCAAGTTGGCATCCACTTCTACGACGCGGCCTATGGCTGCTTGACCTTGCTCGACATTCCTGGCGATCCTTCGGATCATGATGGGCAGAACTCGGTCCGCTGATCCTCCCTCTCTTATGTTGTAGAAACTTCGGTCCCCATTGTAAGTTAAAGGATGACCCTGCTCCTCGCTCCATCGGTTCAAGGTTATTGCCCACATGGGAGTGGGACCCTGAAATGTCGGACGGGGGTTGGGATTTGGAGCGTCAGGGGGTAGGTTGTTTAACTTCTGGCTCGGAGTCGGAGCTATCCGAAAAGCCTTCTACTCGGTGATAGTCCAGAGGGATCTGGTGATCATCATCCGACTCTTCGTCGAGCCATCCACCATTGCCCTGGTTTGGATAATACGGATCGTCGGGATGGTGGAAACCAGCCATGATATCTACGCGAGAAAAGGGGAAAGGAAGATTAATAGACATACTAACCTAAAATACTTATAAGATGATCGTCACGAGTTAGACCAATACTTGTATAATGCATACTAATTACATGCAACCGAAGCAAGATAGTCCTTCGAATAGGCAACCCTAACTTCAGATCCCCAATCAAACAAGAACAGGAAATGAAGCAAAGGCCACAGATTCTGAGTCTATAGTGCCCTAGTCACATGTAACCGTGGTGTATCCACTTAGCAACTATCGTCCTACCAGTAACGACCCTTTTTGTTATCACATATGTAGCTAATAGTATACAGAATACTCCTATAGTATTGTTGTTCTAACGTTCTTGTGGTAGTGTTGGTAAGTTTTTAGACTTGTTGCAACACCACAATCACTCTTAGGCACATGTTAGTCACTCCTGGATAAATGTAGTTGATCGGGCTACATTCCCCCCCCCCCCCAGATGTGACTATATGTCTCTAAGCTTAATTGTGATGTTCAACAATCTTAATACTTTTGTTTTGTTCTAGTGTGGTACTGACTTCTGTATTTTATAGAGATGTGTATATATACTTAATTAAATATTTTGGTATTTAAAAGTATATATTCTTGGTCAGAGTGTTTTAGTACCGAAGTGTTTATAGTTTGTATATCTTTTATGGGTTGATATACTTGATTCACTATAAACAATGGCTCTGATACCAATCAGTCACACCCCAAAACCGATAACGGCGGAATATGTTTCGGGGTGGAGGACGTCATGTATAGTATCATCACAATTGCATAATAGTAAAAACAAGAAACATGCAACCATTTCATTACGTAGTGAGTTTAATTTCAAGTGTGTTCTGTAAAGTTTCAATAGACACCAAAAATAATACAAAAATAGGAGATGGATCTTGTATGCTCCATCTTCTCCAAAATGCTACACCTGTACCTGTCTATCTTTGACCTGAGGATACAAGTTATTTTGAAAACGAGTATCAGCATAAAGTTGGTGAGTTCATAAGAATTTAGTGTGAATTTTGTATAGAATGCATTAGAACGTATAGTGTGAAAAACTGCAATTTACATTTATAAGGAGTTAAAAACCCTAAAAAATCCTATATTTTCCAGTAAATACGTCGTAAGTGAAAAACTCTAAGTTGCATCTACGTTTTATCATTGAAAACTGTTTGTTGTAAAAGTGTGGTACTAAAATCTCCAGTATGAAGTGTAGATAGAGGAAAAGTTATGCCTGTTGACAGTGATAGTAGTGAGAACTTCCATTAGTAATAGATACTTATTCACTTCGGGATATTAACTGAGACTTTAGTCTTAGTATTTTAGTGTGAATATAATGTATTCCTTTTATGTGACCAATAGTGTGAGTAATAGAGGATCCCATGACCTTCCCGGTCATACACAGTGTAGTGAAGTAGTGCTAT
This sequence comes from Lactuca serriola, assembly GCF_051521515.1. Classification (NCBI taxonomy): domain Eukaryota; kingdom Viridiplantae; phylum Streptophyta; class Magnoliopsida; order Asterales; family Asteraceae; genus Lactuca; species Lactuca serriola. The sequence goes on from NC_136411.1 coordinate 338,273,938, forward strand.
CCCTGGGCCTGCTCGGCTCAGACTGAGGTTAACAGTCGGGATATAATAGTGTCTACCCCGTATAGATCTATACATGTAGCGTCGCCTTCCTTCCGGAAAGCTCTGGTCACAGTATGTAGCGCATAGAGTATCTTGTAGAGAGTTAGTGTGTTATCTTTCGGATTAGTGCTTTCTCTTGTAATATAGTGTAGTAGTCTTTTATGTAGTTCATAGTGTGTTCTCTTATTCGTGTGTCGTTTTGTAATAGTATGTATAGTAGTAGCTGTAACAAGTAGTAGTGGCCTTAACTATACCTATTATAGTTAACTTAGTGTGTATGGTTCTTGGCAATTAAGTAATATAGGCATCGAATGAGATGAAAATGTTCGTATCTAACACCAATATACATGATATATAACTAAGAAGTCAACGACAGTCGGACGGATATCAAATACCCTATGCCCACATCAAACAAGAACAGGAAATAAGGCGAGCTATCGGTCCTAAGTCCTTCAAGTCTTACTTATATAAATATATTAGTGTAGATACATTTTATAAGAAAAGTAATTTAATAAAAATCTTGACCAAAGAAAACATTTAGAAAATAGTTTATTTTTCCCAAAGTAGTTTTGAAAGCGTAAAGTTCTTTTTATAAAGCATAGTGATAAATCACATGTGATTTGAACTACGGATAGTAAATCACATGTGATTGATTTCCATAAAAATGTATATTTGACTTGTATCCCCCCCCCCTAAAACATATGAAAGCATTAGAAAGGTTCATTAAGGGGTATGAACTCAACGTTTACTGTAGGGTTTAAGTTTGCGATTCGTATAGCTGCTGAGTGCAACGGATGTTTTGAACGCAAGCAGCCCCTCTATGACAAGTAAAATGATGGTGTTCTTCATGTTTTGGGAGTCTTCTAGGTGTTCTTGGGTGGTTTTCTAGAGAGAGAAAGTATAGAGAGAGAAAGGATGCAGCCAAAAGTGAATGGAAGGGGGGTCCTCTACTTTATATATGGTTGAGTGTGAGGCTGGAGGGGTTTGTTGATGGGTGTGCGGTTGGCTTGGCCGCACATACTAGTGTACGGCCGCACACACCTCTCTTGATGTGTTTGGTTGGATTTTGTGATGCAACACCCTTCCTAACCCTTCCTAAGGTCCATATTTATGTTATATTAAGCCTAAAACACTAGCGCCGACTCAATATACTATTAAAAGATGCTAAATTCAAGTGAATTATAGATATATGGATCGATTGCTCAGTGTAAAAGTATCAGGTTGTCACAATGGCATCTTTTTTCAGCTTACTTCTAAAAGTGGAGTAGTAGTAGTAGTAGATAGAAGAAAACTTTACATAACTAGTCCTTTTATTTAAGCCATATAGCATTATCAGTCCTTGTTATGTTAGTTTGATTGTTTGAATTTAACATTGTGGATGTTTGAAATATAGTTGTCAATTTCAATTGCTTTATATAATAATGACTTAATTTGGGAATTAGGATACTAATTTATAGATAAGATAAAGAGCTTTAGACATTATGAATAAACAAAATCAGGTATAAGCGAGTAGAAGTTCCCTAAAAATTAAAATGTATTTACATATTTTAAATCTTATACTTCATTTTATAGAAAACATGAAGTTGATTCATTTTAGGTCTTATATAGATAGGTTACCCAATAAGTAATTACTGGTAAAGTTATATCTATTTTATTATTACCGTGATGTTTAAAATAAAACTTTAGTTTATATAATTTAATCCATTACCCGTTTGCGTCTAAGGGCCTTATTTTTCTGGCTCGTCCTAGTCATTTAAATCCTCAGGACCGGCCTTGCGGCCCCTTCTGCCTCTTTGTAAACTAGGTCACCAAACCACCTCCAATACACTCAACTACGACCACCACCGCTTTACTTCTGCATGTGTTCTTTCTTTTTCGTTCACCACCATAATACCACTATCACATATCAACATAAAACGACTTGTTGTTGTCGAAATCTGCAACCATAGTCGTTTACTTCTCCCTTTCAAAACCTCCTGCAACTCCATTTCATCGCCACCTGCGCGCCTGCAACTGAAGCCTCTTTAATTTTTGACGAGTGGGTAGCAGATCTGCATAAGAAGGTCGATAGGTGGAGGTTGTACTCAATTTTATGTTTTTAGCAAGTGGTGGTATACGAAGGTAGTATTTGGGTGGTAATTGTGGTGGTTCGAGGCTCTACAGTCAGTGTCTGTAGTGATCGCATGTTGGTTTTTCAATGGAGGATGTTGGAGGTGATGATGTTGTTGACAGAGTATTGTTGGCGATGAGGGTATTTTTCATCATCTTCTACAACACGATTTCAGTGGTGATGATGAAAAAATAAGTTTAAAATCCCTTTGTTTATCAATTTTTTGTACCTACCTTGAATCTTAAAGTTTTATGGGTTTATAAATATATTTAGAATTTTTGAGATTTTTTTGATGTAATTTTAGGTTCACAAAAAGATTTAAGATTTTATGAGATTCTTTTTGATAATGCATATTTTTGGGTTTTAGGAATAGAGGACGGTAGAAAAGGTGGTGGTCAAGAGAGGTTTTCCGGTGGTGGCGGACAAAAGAGGTTTTTTGTGGTGGTTGTGCACATTTTCGATGATGGTGGTGCACATTTTTGATAGTGGTGTTGGTGGTTAAATGTTGAACAAAAGAGAAAGAGATATATAAATATATTAAATGGACCCACAATTTTAATTAATATGTTTTTTAATAATTAAAAATAAATCAGAAATATTAAAAATAAATAAAAAAAATAAAATTGATAAGGAGATTATAGTCATTTCACGTCTCGCAAGGGATCAGATGTGCAAATTTAGACTAACGAGGGATGAAGCGTGCAACTTTAAACCAAATAAGGGACAGTCCGAGTTAATTTTTGAAAATAGAGATTGAACGTGTATTTTGGTACATGTATGGGCGACGATTCATGTAATTTACTCTTTTAAATTTATAAAACTGATTTTAACACAACTAATCGTGTAGCAGTATAGTTGAGGTAAGACAAGGTATCGAACACAAGGAGAACAAGAATGATTCAAATCAAATAACTAAATTTCTAATCAAACTATATAGATTTTAGTATAGGGGGAATTTGTTTAAATTCAATTAAACTAGACTATAAATAAAACAAAACTAGAAATTAGATTTAGAAAAAATAAAGATAAAGATGCTTTCACATAGATTTGATTACATCTTTCATTTATGGTGGATTCCAATAATGTGTAATACATATTATTAATATTCACTAATTTCTATATTAGTTAGTTATCTTAGTTTGTTTAACTAATATTGTAATTATTAGGGTAATAAATGCAATGGTAATGAAATTAAGTATTTAAACTACTACTGTTAAGTTCGTATTATGATATTTTTAATTAGTTAATTAATCCTAGTGGTCATAGAAATCAATTTTGAGCATAGATTGCTAGTCTACTGCTTACATACATATTAAGTTAACTACAAGCCCTAAGATTTGGTCCATCTTTAGTGACAACTACTAATGGTTATTATCAACTATGATTTAAGTCAACAAAGTCATATTGGTCCTCTAAATTCTATTAACTTGGCTATAGGCAATAAAGATATATAGGGAAAAAAAAGTTTTCATGCTTACTAGGAACGCTTAAAAAAGCTCTATGTGTGATATCAATAACACGTGATTAGTGATTACTAGTTATACTAGTGTTTTAATGATGTCATAATGACTATGGAATGAGGACTAATAATTACTTCGAGCGGGGGATTGTTGGGAGAAATGAAACTAACTCAAATATGGGAATTGATCGAAAGTGAGTTATAGAGTCGAAGCATTATGTGAAAGAGGAAGAATGATATTCTAATCAGCCAAGAAGAGTAAAAGAAGTAAATACCTATCATCTTAGAGCTCAAAATTCTGAATTAACAAAATTCATTCTTCAGCTCATAATGAGAAATAAACTGCATCCATAATTCAAACTTGTGAAATCTACTTTAAATCGGACATTCAACAGACAATTGTCCCATACTGCAAGAAGATCCCGAAACTATAAAAATTGTATCGGCATATTCAAGACAACAACAGATACATCTTAATCATATCCTGAATAATCATGTAGGTTTATAATCCAAAAAGTAATTTCCAACAAAAACCTCAGTTTCAACACCAGATTGCTTTTCAGCAACAATTTGAATTTTCAGTAGTAGGAACAGTCAAGATTTCAACAATAGCATCACTCTAGATTTCAACAACAACATTCTATTTTTCAACAACAACAACAGTATCGCTTTTAGCAACAACTTATTCAACAACAGATAGGCAGTTCCAACTTATCCTTAGAAGGCATAGTCAAAAGCTTAAACATAAGAACCCATGCTTTTTAAAACAAAAATAAGGTTAGTATAAAAATATGGATAAACAAAGATCTAACTTGGAACTGTTGTGAGCATATTGGAATCTCAAGAAAATTATTATCACAGACGGAGCTAAATTTGGCCTATACCGTGTGTGCCTTCACCGTGATGAATAGAAAAGAATATTAAGGACCAATCTCATCAAATGAATAAAATGTTGGATTAGGTGTCTAAGCTCATAACTATAATTGGTATGTACTTGACCTGATAGTAACATGGTCCTTTTGGGTTGCTTTCACCATAGTATTTTGATAGGATGAATTATGGAGAAAGTGGTTAATTGTGATTTATTAATATATAACAAGATTTATATATTAATTGTGAAATCATATTATTTAATTAGTAATGATCAGAAATTAATTTGGAATTAATTTAGTGATCAAAAGAGACTAATTAAATAAACGGGGACTGATTATGTAAATTAGTAATAGTTGTAGCTTGGGCTAATGGACCCTGTTGGTATAGGGTGGACAAAAACTATATGAAAGTCCATATAGATTTTGTCCATAGGCTTACCATAAGGGATCCATGTGTTGCTTAGGGCCTAAGCAAGGGAATTAGGGTTTCCATGTTGAAAACCCTAGAAGCCTCAACTATAAAAGGAACCCCATGGCTCCAAAATCGGCACCTATACATTCATAGAGAACCCTAACCGATTTTGAGCCTCTCTAACCTCTCTCTCATAATTCTCCATTGCTACTTGGTGTTTGTGACTCATTAGAGGTGCAACAATTGAGGCACTAAGCTCTTGAAGGTCAAGATCAACTAGCTACGAGGAAAAGGTATTCATCTAACTTGGTTTTAGTTATCAATTTTGAAATTGTGTATGCTAGTAATAGGGTTTATGTTTTGGATGATTATTTGCATGTATAACTTGAGAAAAACTTAGATCCAAAGCATTAGGGTTGCATGTACACCATAGGAATGTTGTAGTGCTCAAAACCCATCATAAAAAGAGTAAGTTGTGATTGAGGAAGAAACTAAGGTGGTGAAGGAATCTCCCACGTAAATAAATTTGTACAAAGAAAGACAAAAAAAAAATCTTTCCTCCGTTCCCATCAAGACTAAAGAGCACTATACGTGAAAGATAGGGTCAACAAATCATTTACACATTTTGAAAGGTGAAGGTAAATATTCCGTTAATTTATGTGATTAAACAAGTTTTTCGGTATGCAAATTTACTTAAATAACCTTTTACATGGAAGCAAAAATTAAAACTTAACGAAACTATTATAGTAGGCGAGAATATTTCAACAATTTTACAAAAAGGGTTACACCTAAAATGCAAGGATCCTCGTGGTTTCATGGTTCCTCGAAAATCAGGAAACCTTGATTTTCAAGTGTTATACTAGATCTTGGTGTATTTGTCAATATCCTACCATATTCTATCTTTAAAACATTTAATTTGGGACCTTTAAAGGAAACCGTGATAATCATTCAATTGAGTCCTCATTCAATAGTATACCAAAAAGGTGCATTAGAGGGCATTTAAGTCCAATTGAATGAGCTAATTTTTCCTATTGAATTTTATATCGTGGATGTATGAGATGATTATGCATCAAACAATTGGAGTTTAATGGTGAATTAATTAGTTTTAATATAGATGATGCTATAAGATATCCAACTAACATGTCTTTTGTGATTTTTTTGGATACTATCAAACCTCAAACCTCTAACTGATGAGTGTTATGAATTCTCTAACCCTGAAGTGCAAGCTTTAGTTTTAGACAACAATATCAATTTTGAAGCATCAAAAGAACTAATGGAAAAGTTCAAGCTTGAGGAGGAGTTGATCATTATCAAGGAATACCTGAAAAAAATAGAAAAATACAAAGCACCAAAAACATAATTATGTGAGATACAAACCCATATTTTTCCTTCTACTATGGAGGTACCGAAACTAGATAAATGAAATTTTATCGAGGATATGGGGTGAAGAATAAAGGAATCAAAGATGTTAGAGTGTCCAACCTACACTAACTAAAATTTGGAAGGGCCAAATTGAACCAACGACTTTTAAAAACTGTGCTTACCAGGAGGCAGCCCGAGTCGCATTTACATTTTTGTTTTTATTTCAACGAAGTGGAAATCTTTAAGTATGTTCCAAATAGTTTTTTGAACTCCAAAATTCATACCACTTGAAGATGTTTCCAATTAAAAATAAATACGACATGTCATAGCATAATAAAACTAAACTCACCTTTAAACTAGGTACATTCTTTTCAAGTCGTAACCTTTATATACTAACACCTCATGGCGATGTTCATTTATCGCATTAAGGACAACGTTTGCTTAATTTTAAAGTTGGGAAGGAGATTTATATTTTTACTTATCATGTGTAGCATCTTTTTTGATATTTTCGTTTTTCTCAATATATTTGTTTCAATTTTTCATTCCATTTATATAAAAACAAAAATTCAAAAATTATTTTTCGTTTTCCCATTTTTCTACACCATAACAAAAATCTCAAAAATATTTTATTTTATTTTCAAATTATATGTATTATTCTTGCATTAATTAAAACCAAACAACTTTTAATTTGCATGAGATGGTGAAATTTTTTATTTTCGAATGTGCTTCATCAAAGATGGAGAATTAAAGGGAATAAAGGAGATAGTTTCAACATTGACAAGTGTAGAAATAGTTCTCTGAAAGTAGAAAGTTGTTAGGCATCTTACACTGTTAAACCAAAATAAATAGTATATTGAAAACAAGCAAAAATAATAGTCTTTGAACTAATTTCATTAAATTTTTAAATAAGACCCTAGGTTGATAAGTCATGACTCCATAGGACTTGGGCCTATTTGTTGATATGCCTTACCCTTGGTGGTAAACCAAGAGTGTAACGGCCTTTTTCCAGGTATGTTTATTTATTAATTTTAAGAAAATAAAAAATGGGTTTTAGGAGGGAAGTGACTTTGAAGCGCGTCCATGTGATCGTCACGGCGTGTGGAAGCATCTTGGATGCGATGCTTCCCTATGTGGGTGGCGATGTATTATTGCCAACAACGCCAAACCCTAGATCCAGGATTTTAACACTATTTAAAAGCACTAACTCCTACGGTTTTCTCTCTTGTCAATTGTAAACCTCTAAAAACCCTAGAAACTTGAAACCCTAGCCTCATTTCCTTGATTCTTGATTTTTGGTACCATTGGGGTGGAAGCAGGAAGAAGAAGCTACTATTTTTGGTGCAAAAAAGGAGAGACCCAAAGCGTTTAAGCCTTCTTATTATCTCATCATCCATTGTAAATGTTACATTTTTCATCATTATGGTTCTTTGCTTATAGATTTAAGAGTTCTGTTCATTTTTGTCCCATTCCCTTTGATTATTCATTAGTGTTTGGAAAAATATGGGTTGTAATTTGTCTGGATGTCTTTTCTATACTCATTCTAGTGAAAAAAGTGAATATTTAAGTATCTTTGAACCATGCAAGAAAGCTCTAGCCGCTTAAGTTGTGTTTTAGATCTAGGGTTAGTGTTTGGTATGTATGGGGCTTGCATTTTAGTAAACTTTGGATTTTGATCCATTAGACACCTCCTAACATGGTGTCTGGAATGGTATAGTCCAGTACTTAACGGATTAAGCACTTGGTAGAAGTGGTTGAATCGCCCATAAATCAAGATGAGACCACCCCTTGGTCGTGGTGCAAAGCATAACTTGGATCACGACTATTTTGGACTGTAATGGTCACGATGCAACCATGAGCTGGTTGCAATGTGTTAACTATTGACCATTTGACCAGTTTGACTGTTGATCAAACTTTGATGGATATGGGGTTTTGGACTGATATTTGGCCTATGTTTGGAATGGTTATTTAGATTTCTGTAATGGTGGATTTAGGTGGTTTGTGCTAGTTGTTTCACTTGTGGAGTCTTGCGTGTGTGATTTGGGTTGCTAGCTTTAGATGAGTTTCGCATTATACTATGTGTGACTTTATACATCTTTTGTTTGGTAAGATGAATGTGTAATATTATAGTACAAATGTATAATTAGAGTTTGTGTAACTGAATAGACTAGAGTATTATTTTGTTGTGCTAGTTGGAAGGTCGCATGATGAGATCATATGCCTTCATATGGGATGATGGTGAAACAATATTGGTTCGTGAGCATACAAGCTTGATAAGATAATGGTGAAAGGCTACAAGTCTGATTGGATGACAGAGAGAGCCTACAGCCCCAATGGATGATATCAAACGTTACTGGACCGTGAGCATACAGTTCAGGTTGGATGGTGGCGCTACAATAAAATCATAATCCTACAGTTGTATGCCAAGTATGTGTAATGGAATATATGGTGTATTGGGGAACTCGTTAAACTTTACGCTTACTTGTTATTTATAATATTTTTTCAAGTTATTTCAATGAGAAGTGGAAGGGTCGGACGTGATTGTACTTACACATATGTTATGTTTTTGAGACTTTCGCTAGACTTTATGTTATACATTTATCATATTTGAACCTAATGGATGATTATCTTGCTTTTTAAGAAAATATTTTGGTTATTTAAATTATATTTCAAAAAAATTACTGAAAATTTGGGACATTACAAATAGTATTATATCATATTCATTCAGACAATACAAAAATTCACCATGACAAAAATACCCTTTAATGACACTCATTACATGTCATAATACCACAGATTACACGCAAATGCATGTCAAGGAAGGCCCTGTCATAGTGGAAGACGATACACATTCGTGTCATAGTCTTAAATGTTATATATATATATATATATATATATATATATATATATATATATATATATATATATATATAGGAATGAGTTCTATGGAAAAGAAATAACTAGGGCAACATCTACCGGAACCATTAACCAAATGACACGTGTCCATTTCTTTCTTCACAAGTAATGTATTGTGGAAGTTATTATGGAAGTGATGTGTTGTCATGTTTTCATTGGTTCAAATATGTGTTGCCCTAATCATTCATTTTCCATATAACTCTTCCCTATATATATATATATATATATATATATATATATATATATATATATATATATATATATATATATATATATATATATGATAAGTTAAGAAAAACTAACTTGAAGATCGATTAGATCTTAAACAGGTGAAATAAAGAGCAAACAGCAAGAACACGAAAACAGTAAACAACTCAAGAATGGATCGAACAATGTCGAATGATTATAAACAATCCTCAGAAGAGCTTGATGAAGAACTACAACTGTAGAGGATTAAAGGTTTACAGGAACGATGAAAGAAAGTATTCTGTAAGCTATCAATCGATCTATCAAAACGTTAACCTAATATGCATGCAAGCACATTATTATATAGTAAACCCTACAAGCTCACGGTTGGACAGGCCCAAACTGGAGTGTAAAACTGGACTATAAACCGAGCCCAATGACGCAACACAAAAATAAAGTCCTACGCTACCCAACAATCTCCCCCTTTGCGTCAATTGGAGCGAGATCATTACTTCTTGCTTGGGCCAGCAGCAGCAGGAACTTTCTTCTTTACAGTCTGAAACAGACGAGAGATAAGAGCAAGTATCGTTTGTCTGAATCGGATGTACCACCGAATCATATTGTTGAAGTATTTGATATCATCCGCTGCATTTTCTTTACACCGATGTATGATCTCCAGCACATGCTCTAGACAACGAGTGGTATAAAGATGTTTATCCGCTAAGGCAAAGAGACATTTTTGTCCTTCAGCCCTAGTGAACATGACCGAATTTCGCCTTGGGTCAATCTTTCCCATCTTCATCTGGTTCAGATCACTGGCTGAGCCAACAGGAGATATCTTCGGTTTCTTCTTTAAGACATTAGCAATCTCCTGATCCATCAGTGCTACATCCATGATATAACATACCAACATCCTTTTGAGATGGTCTATGATCGGACCATATTCAGCTTCATTCGTCAAAAGGATGTTGTGCAGAAGAATCCAGTCATGGGGGGTTAAGGTTCGGTAGATCTGCTAAAGATATGAGATGTTCGGTTTTTGCAGACCCTCGGATCACCCTGAACCGAACATTAATGAATCTCCCTTCAGAATAAGGCTTCAGAACCCGAACGTTGACTATCTTCTGAGCGCTCCAGGTTTGATACTGTGGTTGAGCAGCCTTCAGATAGAACTCGATTAATTCCCGATCAACCTCCGGATGAGGATGAGGGACTTCGACAACGCAGGCGAAGGCATGAAAAATAAACGCCTTTCGGGTTAAGGGCATGTCGAACTGCGAGTCGACATAATTGTAGCAGTCGAAGGAGATCACCGGTTCGAGCCATAGGATGCTCGGAGTATCGATAGCCTCCTTAATCATTCTCTCTCGAGTCCAGGCAGGGAAAAGAGTCTTCCTGCTCTCGAGGAGATCGTGAGATTCTTTTTGTCTGTGTTCAGCTTCTTCAGCTTCTCGCGCCACACGAATGTTGTCATTATCAACATTGCGACTATTTTTGCGTTTCATCAAGTCAGCAATGGTTTCTTGATCATCTTCATCTTCTTCCTCAGCTATCTTCTTTCCTTTATCCTTCACACCCGAACCAGAAGTTTGACCTGTAGGAGGTTCGGTTGTGTGAGAAGCTTTTGAGGAAGGAGGTGGTTTCGATCCGGACTTCACTTCTCCCCCTTGTTTCGGAGTGGACACGAAACTAGGTAGCCCTTCTATTTTACTGAGCAGGTCCAGGGCAGGAGCAAGTTTTTCAGCAAGGGTTCGCCTCACCGAATGGTTCAGGATTGGATCGTGTGCTTCCAGAATGTTGGATATGGCAGAGTGTACATCAGAAACACATGTCTTGATGACCTCCCGTTCGGATCGAAGAGCGTCAAGTTGTTGCTGAGAGTTGGAAAGTTGAGCGCTCTTGACCTTGAGGGCGGTGGTTTTGTTTGCAAGGACGTCCATCAACGAGTTTTCTGCAGCGAGATCCTCTTGGAGTTTAGAGAGGCACTCGTCAATGGAGGCACGAAGGGCCGAGTTGTCGTCACTAATTGATTGGATAAGGGTAGCGAACGACTTCAACTCCGTGGAGATGAACGTGGCCAATTGTCGAACGATTGGTTCCAACGTTGTCTTTGTGGCATCGGCGCTCTCCTGTAAAGATTTTAACAGGGTAGAGGCGTCAGAGAATAGTTTATCGACTTTTTCGGTCGCAGCCTCACATGCTTTCGTCGAGGTGTCAATGGCAGCAGTGGCTGAAGCGACTGAATCTTGCTGAGCTCGGGAGAAGGCATCAATAATCTTATGAAGAGCAGCTTCAGAGAGAGATGACTGAGAATTGGAGGAGGAAGCAATGAGCAAATCAACCTTCTCATGCAACTCCTTAAGGTGCTTCTTTGTTACGGGTGCATCCTCATCATCGTCGCTTTGCACCTAAAACGGACTGAATAGACCGAATCAAATTGCATGTTCTCCCCACCAAGGAAGGGGTTATCTCCGTCAGAGGCATGACCGGGAGATGGTGGTGGTGGTGAAGATGGTGGTGGTTCGGTTGTATGGGTGGGTTCTGGATGGGTTGTTTCGGGTGTAGGTGTAGGTGTAGGTTCGGGTGGTTGTTGAGTTTCGGTTATGTTTCTGGTTTCGGTTACTGGTGGTGGTTCGGTTGCATCGGTATGAACCCCGTATCAGATACGTTGGTTGTAACCTTTGCAGTGGCTGTGGTTGTTGTATCAGTGAAAATGGGTGGTGGTATAGGGAAAGAGGTTGGAGGAATGGTGGTAGTGGGGGTTATGGTGGGAATGGAAGTGAGAATTGTTTGAGTGGGAGAGGGAATTGGTGAGTTATGGATTTCTATGTTAGGGATAGGTGATCTGGGTGGGGCATTGCCTCTTGGAGGGGTGTTGCCTCTTTGAGAGTCGTCCGAATCCGAACTCTCACCCTCCGACTCGTCGGAAGAGGAAGCGATAATGAGCTTTCGCTTTGGTTTAGGCTTTCGCCTCTTCTGCTGCGGGGACTGAGCAGCCTTAGTAGCCTTCCTCTTTTTAGGAGAAGGACCTTTAGCCCCTTTCGCCACTTGCTTCCCTTTTTCTGCCTTTTTGCCTCTATTAACAGGCTTATCAGCATCATGAATGGACTTGAGCATCTCCTGTGTGAGATCCCTCGGTCCAGACTGCTTGAACTCCTTGATAGTCCGGATGATTCTACTGTCACCTGGAACATCACCGTACATGCTCTCCAAGATGGAGCCAATGAAAGAAAACCTCGATGCATCTGAGACGATAATCTTCGTGGTATGGAATGTACCAATCGAAGACATTGATGCACCAGCAGCAGTGGGGACATCGTGCTTATCCATCGCCCATTTAGCAACGATGGTCCAGAACCTGGCATACGACACCTCAGAATGTCGTGAAGAGGAGGATAAACTCTGGATGAGTTGTTGCCAGAGAACCAACCCATAATCGAGATTGACTCGGTTGTAAACCCCGTACATGATAGAGAGAAAGAGTCGACTGGATCCATCTGAACCTGAGCTCCGTTCTGAAAGACCCTTGAAGAGGACAGTGAACATACCGTTCCACTGTGGCGGCAAACATGACTTTTTGAACTTCGCGACGGAGGTGAGCACCTCCGTGTACCCCATATAGTAGAACATATTGTAGAGGTGCCCAATCGGAATCGTCTCCGGATTAACCCTAGAAGGGTCAGCAGCAAACCCAAGCAATGAGCCAAATCGTTGCCTGGAAATCGAAGCTTTGTGATCAGCAACCTCGAAGAAGATTCTATCGACTGCTTTGTCATAATGTGCAGTCGCATAGATCTGCGATAATATCACCATGGGCACTGTTTCCACCCGTGAAAGTGCAGGAGCGATAGGGGAATACTTCAGGCACTCGATAATCGGGAACATGTAGGAATCGTACGCCTGAGGAGTTAAATCGATCACCAAACACTGTTGAGGGCGAATGGGAAGGATGTGGGAAGTAGCGTGAACTGACGATGATTCTGCCATTGTTGAAGTGGGGAAGAAGATGATGAACAGTTAGGTTTTCAGGGAATTTTTTCTCTCTTGGAAATTTGGATGCAGTAAAGAGGTAAAAGGGAGATGAGGTCGCCTTTTATAGTGGTTTGCAGGAGAGAGAAAAATCTGTTCAAATCTTCTATCGAAATACGAAAGGTTTTCTCCGGAATTTTGACCGATGCGTGACAGTTAAGGAATGCGATGATCACGCATGAGAGAGAATGTCAGATTCCTTATAACACGCCGCCCAACAAGCGCCATTTCTGAAGAAACCGTTTCAAATCCACACGCGCCTTTATGTGCCAGAGAGGAATCGCTTCAAATTCACACACGCGTCCACAGTGTCAGATAAAGAATGGACGTTTCAATTTCGCATGCGTCCCCGATTTACCGCCGTTTGAAATTCAATCCATTAGACTCCCGCCTGAGTCAGCAACTCTTCATCTTATCCTTGTAACGACATCTTTTTAAGAATACGCCCACGTGGATTAATTTTGACCACGTCTTTAGAATGAAGCACCGAACCAATGAAAAGCCTGTAATAGTTAGAACTAGAATTTTGGAAAATCAAAGATTTTCGTGCTAAGGGTGTAAAATGAAAAGAAATAAAGCAAATCTTTTTAGGAATAAATGTGATGTCAATAATGACACGAAACAAATGATCCCGGGCACGAATCTCTTTCTTCAAAGTCAAGAGAGACCTTAAAGTGTTAATATGGTTTCCCGTTGAATAACGATCAAACACTTATTGAGAAGTGTTGAAAGGCTTCTTTTAATTAGGCTCCTTAGGGTGGCTTTAGCTTTGATTCAACAGTTCTAATCTTGAAATAAGATAGAAAGTGAACAAAGTACTTGTGAAACCGGTGTAGTCTGTTGAACAAGTAGGCATGAAATAATTTTCAAGTGGCTTGGAAAATATGAAATCTCAAAAAAATAAAACTGGATCCCTAGGGAAGAAACGTTATGGTATTTAACAATTTCATAGGAATCACACAAAAGAAAAACTTGAGATTACATGAGGATACGACCGTCAATTCATTAGTGAAAACTTGATCAAATTAATTGTTCACCGTCAATTCAGATTTGGTATTGAATTTTGGGTTTCACTCAGCTCATAGTGGCACGAAACTAAGATCATAAACACAGATTTTGAGTAACCATAAACCTCAGTGGTAATTTCTGAGAGTCTCAAGGGTTACATTGATGAAACGAATGTAATGGAGAAAGTAATGGAGATGGTGTGAGAAATCAAATTACCTCTGCTATAAACGAAGGACCAAGCAGAAAACTCTTATCTCATGTGAGAAGAGAGTTAGGTAGCTCTTGATTAGAATAAATGTGATAGCCTAATTGGGAAGACAAGGTTTGTGTATACCAAGTCATTAAGGCTGTTATTCAAAATCTGATGAGACTTTGGTCACATACAGCAGCATGCTTCTAGGGACACTTAACTAATTCATTAAAAAAAAATTCCCCATAATCGATCGAACACTCATATAAAATGAAAGACTAAAAAGTAAATAAAGAACAAAATATTTTTGGAATTTTGGATATATATAAAAAAAATAAAAATAACAAAGTAAAAAAAATAAGATTCAGAAAGAAATTAAAAAGAGTTAAAAAAAAACTTTGGAAAAATAAGGAACCGAACCCGAGCGTTCGGTTGGTGGCGGTTGAGAAAAATTCTGAAAAACCGAACCCGAGCGTTCGGTTGGTTTCGGTTTTGAAAAATTTTGAAAAACCGAACCCGAGCGTTCGGTTGGTTTCGGTTTTGAAAAATTTTGGAAAACCGAACCCGAGCGTTCGGTTGGTTTCGGTGTTGAAAAATTTTGGAAAACCGAACCCGAGCGTTCGGTTGGTTTCGGTTTTGAAAAATTTTGGAAAACTGAACCCGGGCGTTCGGTTGGTTTCGGTTTTGAAAAATTTCGGAAAACCGAACCCGAGCGTTTGGTTGGTTTCGGTTTTGAAAAATTTCGGAAAACCGAACCCGAGCGTTCGGTAGGTTTCGGTTTTGAAAAATTTTTAGAAACCAAGGAATTTTGACATTCAAGTAGGTAATACTTTAGACGAATAGATAAACAACTTTGTACAAGAAATTTACAACCAAGAAAACTACCTTTGAAATGATGAGCGAGTGCAGATGATGCAACCGAACCCGAACATTCGGTCAATTTCGCTTGTTACGTTTGAGATCGAGAGGTAGTTTGTGGTACTGATTCTGATTCCATCATACCTAGCCCTTGTAGAATTTTGTTGAATGAGGCTTCAGGAAGAGCTTTGGTAAAGACATCAGCCAGTTGATCAGTGGTTCTAACAAAGTGTACTTCAACGTTTCCATCTTCCACATGATCTTTGATGAAGTGATACCTCAGTGCTATGTGTTTGGTTTTGGAGTGTTGCACTGGGTTATGACAGATCCTTATTGCACTTTCAGAGTCGCAATATAGTGGGATCTTTTTCATATTGAGTCCATAGTCTCTGAGTTGACTCTGGATCCAAATCACTTGAGAGGTGCAGGATGCAGCTGCAATGTATTCAGCTTCTGCAGTGGACAAAGACACGCACGTTTGTTTCTTTGACTGCCAGCTAACCAACTTCCCGTCAAGGAATTGGCAGCCACCAGTTGTGCTTTTTCTGTCGAGTCCACAACCTCCAAGGTCTGCATCTGAATAGGCTTGAACGAAGAAGCCTGAGTTGGAAGGATACCATAGACCTAGAGAGGTGGTTCGCTTGAGATAGCGTAGAATGTTCTTTACTGCAAGCATGTGAGGTTCGCGTGGATTTGCCTGAAATCGAGCACAGTAACAAACAGAAAACATTATGTCAGGCCTGCTAGCAGTGAGATACATTAGTGAGCCTATCATCTGTCAATAAAGCGTAATATCAACAGCCGGTTTGTCCAGGGATGGGGTGAGCTTGGTGCCGAACGCCATTGGAACTTTGACTTTGGAATCTCCCATCATGCCAAACTTTGCTAGGAGAGTCTTCGTGTAAGCTTCCTGATTGATAAAGATGCCTTCGGGTCCCTGTCTAATATTTAAACCAAGGAAAAAATTAATAGGACCCATTGAGCTCATTTCAAATTTAGTCTCCATCAGCTTTCTGAATTCAGCTGTTAGGCTAGGATTCGTGGAGCCAAAGATGATATCATCGACATAAATTTGAACGATCATAAGGTGGTTACCTTCCTTCTTGCGAAAGAAGGTTGGGTCAACCGAACCTTGCTTGAATTTGGACATCTTTAAAAATTTAGTCAGCGTTTCATACCAGGCTCTCGGAGCTTGTTTCAGTCCATACACGACTTTATCCAAGATATAACAATGATTAGGATACTTTTCATTTACGAAGCCAGGAGGTTGCTCCACATACACAGTTTCTTCGAGTTCACCATTGAGGAATGCACACTTGACGTCCATTTGGTAAACCTCAAAGTTTTTGTGGGCAGCATAGGCTAGAAATATTCTTACAGATTCCAGCCTAGCTACGGGAGCGAACGTTTCTTCATAATCAATCCCTTCCTCCTGACAGTAGCCTTTCACGACCAGACGAGCTTTGTTACGAATTACGTTTCCTTCCTTGTCCATTTTGTTCCTAAAGACCCATTTAAGACCAACAACCGAGGTATCTGGAGGAGTTGGAATAAGACGCCAGACTTTGTTCCTTTCGAATTCGTTCAGTTCATCTTGCATAGCTTGAACCCAATCGGAGTGATCAAGAGCAGTATTAACTGTCTTTGGTTCAACTTTTGATACGAATGAGTTAAACACGCAGAATTCGACTTTAGAAAACAAGGAAGTCTGTTTTGCCTTGAGTTGTGATCGAGTCAGAACTTTTTCAGATACATCACCAACAACTTGAGAGATAGGATGATCTCTGGTCCATTTGGTGAGAGGTGGATAGTTTGGATCAAAGGTTGGATCTAATTCAGCGTTTATCATTTATTCTGGTTCGGACTGGCTTTCATAGTCGTAAGACATATCAGCATGCTCCCCCTCGATAGATGAGCTTTCAGGAATGTTTTGAGCTTCAAAGGTTTCTTGAGGTGTGGAGCTTTTAGGCGTTGATGCACCTTCGGATGGTGCGGCAGTTTCGGTTGGTGAAGTGCTTTCGGTTGACAAAGTGCTTGGCTCCCCCTCAACTTGTGAGGTCGGCTGAGTTGACGATGGTTGATCCTCCCCCTCGACTGAAGTATTATGTGATGGAGGTTCGTCAGAACTTGATTCTCCTTCATTCATTCTTCTAGCAGTGTCTTCAACAACTTGCTTCATGTGATCTACCTTGTTGTCTGCTGCTCCTGCTTCTGATAGAGTGGCTTTCTCTGGTTCATCAAAGAGCTCCATGAACTTCTCGAATAGATTAGCGATCGAGACTGTGACTTGGCCAGTTTGAGGAAAGATTTCCCCATCTGTGTCTTCATTGGCCTTTAGCTTTTTGACATAGCTATCATTAAAAGTCACGTAGTAAGTCTCTTCGATTTTCCTCGAACGCTTGTTTAATACCCTGTACGCCTTAGAAGTGAGAGAATATCCCAGAAATATCCCTTCGTCGGCTTTGACATCGAATTTGTTTCGGTGTTCTTTGGAATTGAAAATGAAACACCTAGAACCGAACACATGGAAAAACTTCACATTGGGCTTTCTGTTGTTGAGAATCTCGTAAGGAGTGAGCGAGAATCGCTTGTTGAGATATGACCTGTTCTGTGTAAAACAAGCAGCAGAAATAGCATCAGCCCAAAAATAAAGAGGTAAGGAAGCGAAACTTAGCATGGTACGGGCGGCTTCACACAAAGATCGGTTTCGTCTTTTGACAATCTCGTTTTGTTGAGGAGTGTAGGGAGCTGAGAAGTTGTGACCAATTCCCTTTTCCGCCAGGAATTCTTCGAATTCTCTATTTTTGAATTCCAGACCATTGTCGC
Organism: Lactuca serriola; assembly: GCF_051521515.1. Taxonomy (NCBI): domain Eukaryota; kingdom Viridiplantae; phylum Streptophyta; class Magnoliopsida; order Asterales; family Asteraceae; genus Lactuca; species Lactuca serriola. The sequence continues at coordinate 338,292,202 of NC_136411.1, forward strand.
TCCTGATGTTGCGAACGACCTTTTTCAGCTGTACTTCAATCTGCTTGATGAACATCTTTAGCTTAGGAGTCGCTTCAGATTTAAGCTTCAGAAAGAACACCCATGTAAAACGCGAAAAGTCATCAACAATAACAAGAATATACTTGCTACCACCGATGCTTTCGATAGATGAAGGACCACACAAATCAATATGAAGTAATTCAAGTGGTTCAACAACTTTAGTGTTTATTATAGATGGGTGACTTTGACGAATCTGCTTCCCCATTTCACATGCAGCACATAAATGATCTCTATCGTACTTGAGCAACGGAAGACCTCGAACGTGACCTCCAGTGACAAGTTTGTTGATGTCCTTAAAGTTAAGATGAGAGAGCCTTCGGTGCCACAGCCAGCTTTCGTCAGATTGCGCTTTTGATAACAAGCAGATAGCTGGGTTTCCTTTGATGGGTTTGAGGTTTAGAGGAAACATTTCACCTTTACGCTCCGATTTGAGAATCACTCTTTTCGTCTTCTTCTCAATTATATCAGAACCCTCATCGTCGAACGAGACTTTGAGACCGATACCTCCAACAAGCTGAGATACACTGATGAGGTTGTGTTGTAGCCCTTCCACGTATGCAACCTTCCTTATCGTGAAATCACCATTAGTAATCATTCCATATCCTTTTATGGTGCCGAAGGAGTTGTTTCCAAATTTGACGTTTCCACCATTTGAAAGAGACCGGTATTCTCTTAGCTCCTCTTTCCTCCCTGTCATGTGACGTGAGCAGCCACTATCAATATACCATTCTTCGTCAAACTGCTCGTCACTGATAACCTGCAAAATTAAGCAGATTTAGGAACCCAAAGTTTCTTGGGTCCTCGTGAGCCTTTCACAGGAACAGGAATAGTAAGAGAGATGTCAACAAGATATCTTCGTTTAATTAGAGTTGTTTCATCTTTCCTTTTGATGGTAAAAACTTTAATTTTATTAGGATTTGGTGCTTTCGGTTTTGACTCTGGTTCAGACGCTGAAACCTTCTGTTTTCCCTTTTGTTCTACTGATGATTGAGATTTTTGAGAAGGAGCAGAATGGAATTTAGAACGAGGTGAAGAAGAGTTGGAAGAATTAGCAGAATTAGATGAGATAGAATGAGAGAGCTTAGATTGAGATGACTTCTTGGCTGGAGACTCTAGGTGACCCTTTTGCTTTTGATCATTGGTGGGATCGACCTTAGAGCTTTGATCTCTTTTGATTTCCGAACCGAACCTTTGCTTTCGGTTGGTGTAGTTCTCTGAACCGAACTTCTGCTTTCGGTTGAAATCATTTTCCGAACCGAACCTCTGCTTTCGGTTGATGTTTTTCTCCGAACCGAACCTCTGCTTTCGGTTGTTGTGTCTCTCTTGCGATTCGATAGGATTTTTCTCAGACTTTAGGTTCTTGTCTTGATGAGAGAAACAAGCATTCTGGGATTGCCAGAACTGTTTTCTTTCAGAGAGATTCTTCCTATATCTCTGATTCCTTTGACGTTTCTGATTTCTCATCTGCTTCGGTTGATGATGGATATTAGCTTTCGGTTTCGGTTTTTCTATGGCTGGTTCACTCTGATCTGAGGAAGTTTCACTTGAAGATGTGACTTCTTTTGCTGGAATTCCTTTTTCTTGAGAAATGTCTTTCGTACCGCTTGTGCTTGGCACATCGAAGTTATCAGGTTTATTCAAGGGTTCTGGTACATATCTTCCTTTGCTTTTCCATGAGGTCCTTTCAGACAAACCTACTGTTTCATCAGCATTATCGATTGGAGCTGACCAGAAGAACTCATCGCAGCCATCAGCATTGTCTTCGTTTACAATAGCTGTGAGTTCAGCAGTCTGATGTTCGATTACGCCTGTGACCTTGTATACCTGATTTGGAGTAGTTCTAACCTTTTGATATACAACGGCCTTCTCTGCAAGAATCGGGGACTTTTGTTGGGACAAACGAGCGAACTCCACTGAATTTTCTGAAATTAGATTCTTGTGGTTTTCAGGTTCGCTTTTTACAAATTCTGAGCAGTCAACCGTGTCCTCTACAGAAATTTCACTCATATTATCGTCCTCATTAAGCTCAGATGCATTTTCAACATCAATTTTATTTTCTGAGCTCAAGTTGGCGTTTAAAGAATCAAATTTTTGTATGGTTTCGGTTCTCAGTTTCAGTTTATCATTTTCATCCAAAAGGTTTTTAAGCATGTCCTTATGGTCCTTGGATTTAATGAATGATTCTATTTTGTCCAGTCCATACATGTACGTCGGATTAACGTCCTCAGATGAAATAACACTCTCACAATTATACGCTTCAGCATCAATTTCATCCTCCTTAAATTCAAGGAAGGGTAAAATCATGCGATGAATCTTTTGTCCTATTTCACAATCCAAATGAAGCTGAGTAATATTAGTGTAAAGACGTTTGGCAATCAAACAAAAAACATTTCGCTGTTTCAACAACTTTAAATTGTCTCTTTGTAAATAAATGTTTTCATCTTTTGTTTTGATTAATTCCGACTCCTTTAGTTCGATCCACATGCGCCGTTCCTCACTCTTCGAAGACACCCTGCTTAATTGATCAGTTAGGTTAGAATTGGTGACTCGAGTTTGAGTTAGACTACTATCTAAATGAGATATTCTTGAATTAACACTTTTTAATTCCTTTTCATAAGAGCATTGTGGGACTTTAAAAGAGACAAAGACTGATTGTACCTTCTTGATCAGTTCATCAAGCTCGTTGAACTGCACACTGAGCGGTTTAGCTGTAAAGCACAAATCTTGTTGCTCCTTCGGTTCATCATTCCCACCATCAGTGTTGTATCCCTTCATCTGAGATACGTCAGACACCATTAAGCATCTTCCTCCACTGCTCTCTTCTTTCGCCACATAAGCCTTTCCATGAGTAGGCTTCCTCACTTCATCATCTTCAGAGTCGGTTGACCAGACCTCCACGCCACCGAACTCATCATCAGCAACCGAACCCTGCACAATTAACACATTCATAGAAGGGTTAGCAGTAGATTTCTTCTTCCTTATCTCATCAAGCTTTTTCTGCAGCAAAGCTTCCTCATCCTTTTCAGCCATCTTATTAAGGACACAATCCTTTGCATAGTGGTTCTTTCCTCCACAATAGTAGCAGCTTACTCTAGAATCACCTTCTGCCGTCGGTTCCTTCTTAGACTCTTCAACCTTCGGTTCATTATTAACTTTTTCAGAACTATAACTCCCCTGCCAGTTTCGGTTTTTGTTGGAGGGAAATCTCTTTTTGATGAACCTCTTGGGGTTGGACACCATCATAGCATAATCCTCAGACGTGAGGTCATAATCCTCCAAGTTGAGGTCTTCGTCCTCCATTACAGCTTTACTTTTGGACAGGAGGGCTAACGAACCTAGGCTTGAAACCACATTCTTCTCCTGCAACACAATCTTCTCCTGATATTTGAGAATGCCCACCAGTTTCGCCAAGGAATATGATTTAAATTGTTCGTGAGCTTTAACTGTGGACACGACTGCTCTCCACTCTGATCTTAGACCATTTAAGAACGTAACCTTCTGCTCAATAAGCTTCCTTTCGATGTCATGTTTAATCATCTTGCTAAGAAGATGATTGAAGCGATCGAACGTTTGGGTCACGGTTTCTTCAGTTCCTTGCCTGAATTCACCAAACTCAGACAAGAGTAATGTTTGAATGGAATGTTCTAGATCTTCGTCTGTAGAGTACAGTTCACGTAACCTGTCCCATATTTCTTTTGCCGTCGTGCATGAACTTACTAGCCTGAAAGTGTCGGACTGAAGGGCGAATCTGATCAATCTTAACGCCTTGATATTGCACTGAAATTTATCTTTTTCATCTTGCGCAATATCTTTAACATCTTTCAGAAGATCATTATACTCCTTTTGAGTTTTAATAATTCTTGAAGTTGCAGAATGAGAAAACGGTCCATTAATGATTGCTTCCCAGATGAGGTATCCATTATCCTCAGATCCTATAACATAATCTTCAAAGTGATGCGCCCAGACTTCATAATCATGGGTGTACAGGATGGGAATCTTTGTTGTTGATCCAATGTTGTTCGAAATATTGATGGGATTCGATTGCGACTCGTCCATAATGATCGAATAACCTGTTCAAAGATCAGACTCGTAATAAATCAAATTAAGGCAAAACAATAAATGTCGAGATACATCAATAATGAGATGACGGCTCAATAAATATCAGTAATTGCGGAATAACCCTAATCGAAACCTTTTTCACAGAAAAGAAGTGTATCGATTACACAGCCTCCTACTCTGATACCAATTGATAAGTTAAGAAAAACTAACTTGAAGATCGATTAGATCTTAAACAGGTGAAATAAAGAGCAAACAGCAAGAACACGAAAACAGTAAACAACTCAAGAATGGATCGAACAATGTCGAATGATTATAAACAATCCTCAGAAGAGCTCGATGAAGAACTACAACTGTAGAGGATTAAAGGTTTACAGGAACGATGAAAGAAAGTATTATGTAAGCTATCAATCGATCTATCAAAACGTTAACCTAATATGCATGCAGGCACATTATTATATAGTAAACCCTACAAGCTCACGGTTGGACAGGCCCAAACCGGAGTGCAAAACTGGACTATAAACCGAGCCCAATAACGCAACACAAAAATAAAGTCCTACGCTACCCAACAATATATATATATATATATATATATATATATATATATATATATACTAATTTTGAAATTAAATGACAATTAATGTTTAATAACACAACATAAAATACATTAAATAACTAAAGAATCAATTTCATACAATAAATGTACCAATATTCATTCATCTAATCTACTTTGTGTTTCATACAAAATATCTATTTCACACAATAAATGTACCATCAAAAGAATCCATTTTCTTAATTCCTCTTTGCAATCTAGGATGAACATAAGATAGTAAATCGACTATGTTTATCTCAATCAATAAATCTTTTCACTCAAAATCTATCAACATTTGATGAACACTCTTTTTGGTCCATTTCAATACGTTTCATCTCTGCATACAAACAACCATAAGCTTTTGAGTTTTCACCACCAAAAATATAATTTTACATAAAAAAAAACATGAATCAGTAGTTTTACCTCATTTTCTAACTTTTTTCTCTCAAGATTTTTCTCACCTATTTTATTTCTAAGCTACCTTACACATAAATAAAAAGTATAGAAACAAATTATAGGATCAATAATGAATAAAAGAGATATACCCATTAATTCAAAACAAAATAGAGTGGAACTTGCTATGTATCCGCCGTAATTTGGGAAAATCGGTAAATAAAGAGAATCTTATTAGTATACACTAGATTATGACCCGCGTTAAACGCGGGGAACACATAAATAAAATACAAATTTATATAGATATTACAAAATAATTATAAAAAAAACATGGTTATTTGTATTATTAAAATGTGTAGAAATTACACTAAAATAGGTAAATATATATAGCGTTGAAGGACCTCTTTATAGACAATATTTTTTGTTTTATTAGTTCAATGACCTTGCTTGTAACATATAAGTATCTTCAAATATTTTTTACTTGTGACACGGAAAACAACTATATACAGCCAACCATGCGTGAAAATGGGTCTAAACAAGTATAATTCAAAATTTAATAATGTACTTTCAAAATATATTGTTATTTTATAGCTATATTGCGAAATATAACTGTTTATTTCAAAAAATAAACAACTTATTTATGTTCCTTCAAAATGAACCACATAACCCCCCCCCCCTCCCCCAAAGAAACTATAACCAATAAATATTCAACAAAGCTAATCATCCCCTTCCACTTCATCTCTAATATCATGTCTTTTTTTCCTTAATCTGAGTTGTTGTCACTATCATCGACAATGTTAAGATTCATTGATAGCTTCTTTTTTATTTTAGGGATAACTATGACATAAATCATTTATCAGGTCCATCATTAATGTTTATATCTTCGTTTTTTTTGTTGATTTTGATATGCTTTCTCTGGTTTACCACCATATTTTTTTTCAGACTCCTTTTTTTATGAAATAACATTTTTTTGTGAAATTCATTCTACGGTTTTTAGTATGTGCAGGTACGTTGATTTTTTTGAAGTAAAGAAAGTAGGGTTTTTGTTCGATGTTGGTTCTTAGGTTTGGTTCTTATTTTTTGTGATTTCTCATAATCCATTGCGTTTTATTTTCCATCTTTATCTACAATCTTTATGTATAGAACATTTTATCCATATAGTCATTCACTACAGAGTTTAATAAAGGAAATAGTTTTATTTACTTTGCAGATCATCGAGCCTCCATGCAAAGCTTACAACATAATGAAAAAAAACAAAAAAACCCTTATGAGGTAAATGCCAATTACAATTCTACCCATTTTCCTCTTGTAACAATTACCTCACCTCAATACTTCAAAACATCTGTTTTTGTGTTTCAACATATTATTGATAGCATGAAAGATCCAAGCATTGTTGCATTTTGGTTAATCATAATGCCTCAAATTATGGGAGGATTTAAATATGATGATGAGGTCAAACATAAAATATGATGGTAATACAAAGTTCTTCTTCTTCTTATTTATTTATTTACTTATTGTTTAATTCAACTTTATTACAAAATTAAATAGATTTTTTATTCTTATTAGTGTTTCGTATTTAGAAAAATATGCGATATGATCAACTTCTTGATGCTATAGCAATGAGAAAACTTGGATGAGCAGGAAGTGAGATAAATTTATAATTTATTAACTTCAATGAGAAATTAATTAATTATAATTCTGTTATTGAATTTGAAATACAACAGGGATTATATCAATGAATCCTGAACGTGCAAGAAATGATCCATTGGTAGCAAAGAACATTCGTTACTATAAAGCAAAGAGCAAATTAGAGGCAGAAGTGATGAACCTCTATCCACCATCATGACCTCAAAACTGTGTGTGTGGGGGGGCGATCAGTATAAACAAAAGTTTTTTCATTTATTTTTAGTAATTTACATATTTGGTCCCTGTGTTTAGTTGTCGGTTTTGGTCCCTAAAAGAATCAGGTTGTAGTTTTTGGACCTTGTTTCACTGTTTCATAAAACTTTTATGATTGCCTAAGTTAACAGCATAACTGTTAGTTTTTTTTTTAAATTACCATTTTGCCTTTGAACCAAAACTAAAAAAACATATAGCATAACAAAAATATTTATATTTTTCTTTTTTTTTTCTTTTTTTTACTTAAGTTTAGAATAAATTACATTTTTGGTCCTTGAGTATACCTGATTTTTTTTTCAGAAGGTTATGAGAGGTGTTTTTGGTATTTCAGGGTCAAATGCTGACTCTAGTTGAGTACACACTTCTATTATACCATGCATTCTTACCTGCCCATGTATGGTACCGATTCTTTTTGAACAAAGAATACGGGAGCCTATTTTCATCATTCACAACATGCTTATATTTAACTTTAAAGCTCACATCAATTGTTGAGAAGGTATATTTCTTATTCTTATTCTGTTACTACCGAAGACAAGAAAACTTTCTAATGAGGGCTATCATGTCTTTTGTATAACCCGTCTGTTATATTATGTCATGTCATCTCTTGTATTGTCTATTGATTTTTTACAAAGGTATACACACACATGTAACATCATAATTTCATTATATATAACATCCAATTTTAACATTGAGTTTACTGTTTTCAAAAATATGATCATAGTTACCGATTAAAAAGATGGAACCAAGAACCAAACACAACATCAAAAAAAATCAAAAACAACATTATACATCCAAATTATAAGTATTCAACAAAGAAACATACGAATGAGTAAAAACATATAAATTCGAAAACAATATCAAACTTATAGATTAAAGGGATTTAAGGAAGAAATACGTACATTTATTCGACTAATCCGACTGATGGGAAGGTTGAAGTTTTTTTGCATTTGTTTTCTGCGGAGGAATTATGACATAATGTTTGTGTAAATCGATTATTAAAAAGGTTTGAAATATATATACAAGTCAATATGAAGAAAATTAGTAGGTAATCAATTGAAATATCATTTAAACTTAAAATAAAAGATATCATGCTTCAAAGTGTATTGGTTCATAATAATATCCGAAGCTTTTGAAATTTGAAATTAATAGTTTCCGAGATTTGAACATATAATATATTTGGAAAGCAATTTTGAATAGAAATAGAACCTAAATTTAAAGTTTACATTAATAAGGAACCAATTTTGTAGTTGTAAGTTTGGAAAGAATTCAAGTATCATTTTTATTCAATTCCTACATTTAATTTCCTAATATAACAGGTTAACTTCTTGTTTGATCAAGGTGACGTAACCAAATTGATCTAAGGGTGTAAAAACTATAAAGAAAACACAATCAACAACCCATATTGTTTTAGATGATGTCATAAGATTTCTCTTTTAATAATATTTAGAGATGGTAATACAAGGTTCTTCTTCTTCTTATTTATTTATTTACTTATTTTTTAATTCAACTTTATTAAAAAATTAAATAGCTTTTTTTTATTGATATTAGTGTTTCTTATTTAGAAAAATATGTGATATGATCAACTTCTTGATGCTATAGCAATGAGAAAACTTGGATGAGCAGGAAGTGAGATAAATTTATAATTTATTAACTTCAATGAGAAATTAATTAATTATAATTTTGTTATTGAATTTGAAACACAACAGGGATTATATCAATGAATCCTAAACGTGAAAGAAATGATCCATTGGTAGCAAAGAACATTCGTTACTATAAAGCAAAGAGCAAATTAGAGGCAGAAGTGATGAAGCTCAATCCACCACCATGACCTCAAAACTGGGGGGGCTGGGGGGGATCAGTATAAACAAAAGTTTCTTCATTTATTTTTAGTAATTTACATATTTGGTCCCTGTGTTTAGTTGTCGGTTTGGTCCCTAAAAGAATCAGGTTGTAGTTTTTGGACCTTGTTTCACTGTTTCATAAAACTTTTATGATTGCCTAAGTTAACAGTCTAACTATTAGTTTTTTTTTTTAATGATCATTTTACCTTTGAACCAAAACTAAAAAACATATAGCAGAACAACAAAATTTATATTTTTCCTTCTTTTCTTCTTTTTTTTTTTACTTAAGTTTAGAGTAAATTACATTTTTGGTCCTTGAGTATACCTAATTTTTTTTCAAGAAGGTTCTGAGGGGTGTTTTTGGTATTTCAGGGTCAAATGCTGACTCTAGTTGAGTACACACTTCTATTATTATACCGTGCATTCTTACCTGCCCATGTATGGTACCGATTCTTTTTGAACAAAGAATACGGGAGCCTATTTTCATCATTCACAAGATGCTTATAATTAACTTTAAAGCTCACATCAATTGTTGAGAAGGTATATTTCTTATTGTTATTCTGTTACTACCGAAGACATAAGAAAACTTTCTAATGAGGGCTTTCATGTCTTTTGTACAACCCGTCTGTTATATTATGTCATGTCATCTCTTGTCTTGTCTATTGATTTTTTACAAAGGTACACACACACATGTAACATCATAATTTCAGTATACTCCCTCCGTCCAAAAATTATTGTTCATGTTTGACTTTTGAAGTCTTTCCATGTCAACTTTGACCGTAAATAACTTTATTTATGTTATATAATTTTTTATTAAACTTATAACAATGAAAATACATTTGAAAAAAAAATCTATTCACATATAACATCCAATTTTAACATTGAGTTTACTATTTTCGAAAAAAGGATCATAGTTACCGATTAAAAAGATGGAACCAAGAACCAAACACAGCATCAAAAAAAATTCAAAAACAACATTATACATCCAAATTATAAGTATTCAACAAAGAACCATACGAATGAGTAAAACATATAAATTCGAAAACAATATCAAACTTACAGATTAAAAGTATTTAAGGAAGAAGTACATACATTTATTCAACTAATCAGACTGATGGGAAGGTTGAAGTTTTTTTTCATTTGTTTTCTGCGGAGGAGTTATGACATAATGTTTGTGTAAATCGATTATTAAAAAGGTTTGAAATATATATAAAGGTCAATATGATCAAAATTAGCAGGTAATCAATTCAAATCTCATTTAAACTTAAAATAGAAGATATCATGCTTCAAAGTGTATTGGTTCATAATAATATCCAAAACTTTTGAAATTATAAATTAATAGTTTCTGAGATTTCAACATATAATATATTTGGAAAGCAATTTTGAATGGAAATAGAGCCTAAATTTAATGTTTACATTAATAAGGAACCGATTTTGTAGTTGTAAGTTTGGAAAGAATTCAAGTATCATTTTCATTCAATTCCTACATTTAATTTCTTAATATACCGGGTTGACTTCTTGTTTGATCAAGGTGACGTAAGCAAATTGATCTGAGGGTGTAAAACCTATAAAGAAAACACAATCAACGACTCAGCTTGTTTAAGATGATGTCATAAGGTTTCTCTTTTAATAATATTTAGAGATTTGCTCATTGGTTTATTAAAAATAAAATGGAACAAAATGGTTTTGTTCCATTTTATTAATATATGAAAATGGATGCACGTGATGGAAAGTTAGTTACTCCTATAAGATTAAGAGAAAAAAAAGTAATTATTAATAAAATAAAATGGGAAACCTTTGGAAGAACAAGGGCAGCCACAACATGCTCAACAAATATGATGGCACGAAAATCCTCTGTGTGTTGGTACTTGAGAAGTATCTGGATCAGTGATTTTCAACTTATTCAAATTTTTTATGCAAACAACAATATTTTCTTTGTTTATTTCATTTTTATGCAAACAACAATTTTGAACTTATTCAATTTTTTTTTGTTGAAACACATTTTCTCCGCAACAAGGGTTTTGTACGTGAATATATAAAGAGTAAGAATATATCAAGATATTTAAAAACTAAAATTAATAACATGCAATTTTTCTTTGTTTTTCATGCTGCTTAGATTCAGAAATTGTGATCACTTTCCATTTAAATCATTGATTATTGTGCATACAGATTGTATAGAAATTTGGATTAGTACATATTGTATGGATAAACACAAAAGAGTTTTCTAAAAGGGAAGTATCACGATTACAGTTCTTGCATATTGTTTATGAAGGACAAGCATCAATACACATCAAGAAACTCGTAATCTTGAGAAAAGAAAACATAAGAAGCATAGAAGTTGCTAATTTTACATCTAATTCGAGCTTGTCCCCATAAACTGTCACTTGCTTCTTCTTGAACTTGATTGTGCACATTGCTCATTTACAACTTCCATTTTCTTAATTTGCTCATGTAATGACCACTTGGCTAGATACCCCTACACAACAAACCAAACCAAACACAAATCAACAACAAATATTCATTAGGAAAAACAAAAACAAAAAAAGATGAAAATACCCTTTAGGTTAACAGCAGAGGTCATGAGTACAAAATAAATTCGAAGTATATCCATCTATAATACCCTTACCATGAACACCCTCACTGGTCAAGGCATTAAGATATACAACCAACGTAGAAACGAATGTTTCCCCTCTCCAGTTTTCATCTCAGCAATAGACCTATCATTAAGCACTGCACCACTAATAATCTATCAATTGCAACACCAAACTCTATTCAAGATTTATAACTGAATCTAGCACTTCTCCAATTACAATTAATATTTTCACATACACACACACAACAAGAGAGAAAGAGAGATACATGCACATCAAAATGATGCATCCTAAGCTTCTTTTTGGCAACTTCATGAACAACAGCAAATGCCTCTGTAGTAGAAGCATGTGCTCCTTTGGTAACTGCGACTCCCAAAATCCCCAAATCAATCACTAATTTTTCCCTAATATTTTAAAAAAGTAAGTTTTCATCAACTAAAAACTCAATCTGATCTAAAAGTACGTGGTAATGTATGGGTCTGGTAGTCCCCTAAAAATCCAAAATATAATCGATTCAAAACATTTTTTTTACTGAAAATCATTTCTACAAAATGCGTGAAAGCTCACGATACTCGCAAATTTTCCATTTTGATCGCATAAATAGAAGTCGTTGTTCATTGGATGACATACTCTATTATTAACGACTATCCCTGTAATACAAGAAAACAAAAAAAATGAGTTTTTGTTCTTCCAAATCATAATGTATAAGAATCGGCAACCTTATAACAATCAAGATTCCAAAACCATTGAGAGATTTGGAAATGTTTATGATTGAATAAACCTTATCATTCTTTCATCTTTATCCTATGAAAAAGGCTCAAACAAGTCATCGATCATCTCTACTCTTGTAGCATGTGTACGAAAAGAAGCCTAATATCGATAAATTTATGGCCATTTTCTCGACCTTGTTCTTCATCTCCGTCAATTCCTAGGGCTCACATACTTGGAAGATGGTGTTAAATGAAGCGTTTGTTGGATTAGTGTCTAAGTCCATAACTATTTTTGTATGTACTTGACCCGATGGTGCATGGTCCTTTTGGGTTGCCTTCACCAAAGCAACTTGATAGGATGAATTATGGAGAGAGAGAGGATTAATTATAATTTATTAATATATTATGAGAATAATATATTAAAGGAGAAATCATATTGTTTAATTAATATTAGTCAATAATTAATTAAGAATTAATTTTTGTGGCTAAAAGAGATTAATTAAACTTAGGGAGTGGAATTGTAATTATAAGATAATTGCAATTGGGCTATGGATCACTTGGGATATAGGTTGGACAAAATCTATGGGAAGCCCATATGATTTTCGTCCAAGGCATGTTCAGAAGGGGTCCATGGATTGCTTAGGGATTAAGCAGCCAAATTAGGGTGTCCTTGTTAGATAACCCTAATTGCCTACCTATTTAAAGAACCTTAGAGACCCAAGAACGTGGCCAGCTAATTCCTTAGGGTTTCCAGCCGTTTTTGGGTGTTTCATCTCTTCTACTTCTTCATCCTCTTGCTCTTGGTGTTTGTGAGCCATTAGAGGAGTGACATTTGTGACTCTAATCTTTCTGAAGCCATTACAAGGAGGATTTGAGATTGTTATTGCTACATAACAATCAAAGGTAAGATCTAAACCCTATTTATATGTTAATTTCGATTATTACATGCTAGATCTAGGGTTTTTGGCTTTGGATGATTATTGCATGTTCATCAGACAAACTGGATCCAAAGCTTTAGGGTTTGCATGTACACCATAGGAATGTTGTAGTGCTCAAAACCCATCAACGTTGTTCGAGAAGAAAGGTGCACTGCTACCGTGTGAGGCCAGAAGAGGCGGTGAGGGTTTGAGGCAGTAGAGGTGGGTGAGGGGTGGAGATGTGGGAGGAGAGATACGAGAGATAGATGGAAATTAATGTAAGAGTAGAAGGTATGGGTTTAAAATTTTGGGGATTTCATTTTCCCACTATACTAAGGAGACGTGTGTTTCTTAAGAAAATATAAAACGACATATGATTTTAGGGCACCCTAAAATGTGTGTCCTAAATCCTTCAAATTTTATAAGCGATGAAATTTTTTTACGATGTCCACTTTTGTGTATCTTAAATTCATGTGTGTCATAGTTTGCGTGTCATTAAAGGTCTGTTTTCTAGTAGTAATCAAATAAGTGAGCAAACTATCAAATCCGAGCTTATAGTGGGTACCAACTATCAAAATCGATACCAGAATCAACTTCAAGAACTTAAATGAATAAATACTCAAGTAAATAAAATCGATTTAAAAATTAAAGCCTAGGGAAAAGGTCAATCAAGTTTCAGTTAAGTTATATGTCTCGGAAAAGTACAAATATGATACACATGAAGAATATGTGTTTTGTGATATATGATACTTTTAAAATAGTGAAAGAATATGACTCACCCCCCTTCAGGCAAGCTAGGTGTTTTGGCTAAGTTGACGTGCCTAGTTGAAGTCTTTAAGGACGGGTCTAGTTGGGGACTTATTAGTAAATATTACATGGAAAGTTAAAAGAAATAAAACTCTAAAATATTGTATTTTTGCAGACAAGTTATATTAAGGTATAAAGTTTATTTAATTTTATGGTTGTTTAGTAGCGCACATTGTCACTTCTTTCTGACATTGGGTTATGGAATTACATTAGAGGTATTGAGAACACCGTTCAATTTTGTGATTCCATTAGAGCTTCCTCGGTGTAAATCCTGATCATGAATAAAAAAAAAAAGAGAAAAACAAGAAAAAAAATAGTTTAATTATAGTTATCTCTTTATTTTAATTCATTTTCCGTTTGCACTTTCATATTTTTCTTGTTGCATTTTTGTCATATAGTTCGTTTTTTATCTTAATTCTTTTTGCATACATGTACATTTGTTCATTCTGATTTTGATGTCAATTCGTTCCTTACTCGCGGACTATTAAGGTTTAATCTTAGATAGTTTTGTTAGATAGATTTTTATATCTCATTTTTGTTAGTTTTAGTCAAATTTTTAAGCATGTTTTCTGCATTTGTACCTGCATTTGTATTAATAGTTGGATAGTTTATATTTTTCTCTAAAATGCTACTACTCATATTTTGAAATCTATTTCAAGTAAATTGAAACGGAGAAGGATTTTAAGGATATGTGGATGCAACTTGGAGCATAGTTATAGCTTAATAAGAGATAAAAACACCTTAGGAAGTAAGAAGCTGGAAGGAAGCAACTTGGAATGAAGTCAAAAGGCTAAAAGCGCAAAAAAAATATCAAGTACAGTTATGTCAACCCTAACACAAGACATTTTACCCCTAACATGGTGCTTGTCCCCACTTTGAAGTTATCTACATTATTTTTTTCAATTTTATGAAGTTTGGAATCCCAAAGTGCAGACACACTTTTCCACATATTGAGTCCGACTCCTGAGTGTGCTTTGTTGATTTTTAAGACCTATGGAAACCTCGGTTTCCAGAAATTGACGTGTCCTGCATGACACATGTTGTTTCCATAAAAAAATGTATCGAAATAGCATGGAACTTCATTAAACGTGCCTTATATAACTTTTCCTTGAATCACGGGTACAGTCCACCACGAAATGGTTGTCTCTCCTAATACATCTTTATCTGACTTTTTTAGACAATAAATATTACCTTTATCCCGCATAATGAAACCCTAGCAATTTCTAGAGCCCCGCACCACTTTCTG
Organism: Lactuca serriola; assembly: GCF_051521515.1. NCBI lineage: Eukaryota > Viridiplantae > Streptophyta > Magnoliopsida > Asterales > Asteraceae > Lactuca > Lactuca serriola. Next base: position 338,307,314 of record NC_136411.1, read on the forward strand.
GCAAATTTCTAACATTATCTAACGACTTTCAAAGATCAAAAGACTATGGCTCAATTAGTTTATTTATTTTAGCAGGATTTATTTTCCAAACATTAGATTTACTATTTTGATTTATTTTTTGCCATGTCTGGCTACAAAACTTTACTTTTCTTTTCTGCAACGACTTTGTTTTTTTATGTGATTAATTGTTATATTTGTTATTTAATTCGTGTTTCTATCTAGTGATTTCTTATTTGGTTTAACCCAACGTTAGATTTTAGTTTGATTCATGTTTATCACCTTAATTAGCTTTCAATTAATCTAGTTCTTGAGATCGATAAAAAAAATTAATTGTTTTGACTAGATGACAATAATTAACAAAAATGAAATTGCTTCTGCAATAGGATTTAATGTTGATGTAAATTGAAAGTTACATATTTTTGCGCTTCATAGCTTGTGAGAAGTGTTGAATATTGTTGGGAATTTTACACTGATCTTAATGTGATTTTCTAACTTAATTCAAAGAGCTTTGTTTAGGTTTTGTTAAGAAATCGGGTTTAATTCAAAGAGCTTGTTTATGTTATAAAATATTTTAAAATAGAATTGTTAGATATTGTTAGTAGTTTTCAGTATAACTTAGATAGAAGGCATATTAAACAACTAGTTCTAGAGTAATTACATAATTGGAAGAGTCACAACAGGAACTTCTTTACTATGAATTTTCTTGCAGTTTGCAGTTTATGCAGTCTTTGTTTATTTTAATTTTTTAATAATTAAGCATGGAGCAAAAAGGCATTGAATTTAGGATGTATCCATATGGATTCGACCTTGATTAATGTGCACTAGCATATAGTGCGGATGAGAAATGATTTTTATTACCCCTCCCTATTTTTGAGTTTGGCAGGCCTAACAATATCTTATTAATCAAATATCTAACTCTAATCAAGTGCCCACTTATGCAATTATATGAAATCTTTCCGAATAGTCTTAGTCCATAAAGTGTTCGTATTAATATTATCGAGAACGTATTTTATGTCCTGGAACTACTTGATATAGGAAAATTAAGTCCATCAGGGACTCTCATGTATATATGTGTGTCCATATCCCTATAAACACAGTTCATTACAATATCCATGAATTGCATACTTAATTTTTCAGAAACTACTAAACAAATGAAGTAGTGGAATGTTATAACATACATTATGGGAGAATATGTCTCCTTGTAGTTAATTACAAGACGTTAAGAGAAGCCTTTCGTCAGGAGTCAAGATTTGTATCTTACAATCTCATTATTCTCATTATGCTTCCTTATGAAAACTCATTTATGACAAATTGGTTTGACATTGTGTACTGTTGGAGCAATAGGTCCAAACCTTCTTCTTTTTTCTAAGGAATCCAATTCATCTTGGATTGCTTGTTTCCATTGAGGACAATTTGTTCTACGTTGGCAATCAATAATGGGATGTGGTTCCATGTCAATATTGCTGAAAATATTAGTTTCCACTACATATACGAATACATCATCGGTGGCATTCTAATTTTGCTTTGAACCATCATCTAACCTAGCATAGTCGACAAATATTTTAAGATTATCAGGATGATGAGAATTGATGTTTCTTTTTAAACACAAACCTATGATACAATACTATTATCCTTAATCTTGTGTGGCAAAACAGATGTAAAAAATTTCTCCTCTGCCGCCTTAAAACATCCTTCGAGGCGACCATTATTCCTTTATTCTTGGGATGAACGGCGCACTAGACAGCTGATTGTAGTGTTCTTTGCACCATGAAGTACAACCGACACAAAATGTTCAACCAGATCATGGCGATACATTTGGAAGTATATCCTTACAATCACATTTGCAAGATGTATATTTGATCTCGTGACATTTTATAAGTCATTTAGTGCTTCTGGTAGTTAATTAGAAACATATTGTAGACTTCAAATTCGTTGCACTTCCTTATCATTATGTATAGTAAAGGGTATGTATGAGACAAACTTGGTAAATTCCACATTGTATCCTATTATTCATTATCAATGTTAAGGTGTGAACCTTCCTATATTGATCTGAATATTGTCTCATTAAAGTCACATTCCACATGTCTAGCATTAAATAGCTTGTTTGTTAAGAGAACTAAATAATGTATGATGGATGGGTATTCATAACCGGCATATATACTCTCTTGAATATGAGTTCCAAATTTTAAATGCTTTGGAGGTTCAATTGGAACATTGACTAATCTCCCAAACATGCATAAACGTGATACATTAGGCTCATATTCAGTTACCAAGCGATACACACAAATTGATTGGGTAGCCATTGATCTCAAACGAACCACAACATCTACATGCAATATTGCATAACGCAATACAAAAAATGGTATGTTTGGTATGCATAATGAAAGTTCTCGCAATTACTTATATTTGTTTAATAAATGCCTCTTCAAGACCATTTTGGGAATGAACATACACAACATGGTCTTCAAGATCAATTCCCAATGTCATCAATATAGTTATGAATTTTTTTGATGTGAACTCCACATCATTATAAAGTCTAACTGACTTTGTCAGATAATCTAAATGATGAGCCCCCAATTTAATGATACGGGCTAAGAGTTTAGGCAATGTTATATTTCTTATGGATAACAAGGCTACGTGTAACCATCTTGGCGATAAATCAACAAATACCATGAAATATTTAAATGGTCTGCATGTTGGCTGGGTAGGTCCACAAATATTGTAACGAAACAGGTTTTCTATACAAATATCTAAGGAAATTATTAGAGTTCTATCTACAAATATAGAATTCTACTAAAATTAAAACACTTTACATCTCAGGTTTAATCGCGGGTTTACACTAAAATCTATATATTAAATAAGTAAAAATAAATATACATAGAAACAAAACTACTCATAATCTAGGTCCTTGTGCTCCAGTGATCTCTAGTACCATGGCTGCTACCTGAACCTACAAAACATGAAAATATCTACTACCTTAGACCATAGGTCTGGTGAGTTATATATTCTAATATGTTTTCATGTTTCATTTACTCTTTCTTTCTTTTATCTTCTTTCTCTTGCTATGAAATCTAATCTCTTTCTTTCATAGAATACAATGTTATTCTTTTTCATCTCATCACATCTATCTCTTCTACTCTTTTCTCTTTACTTCTTCTCATTTCTCATCTTATCTACTATGTTATCTTTTTCATTTCATCTATAACTTTACCTTCTATCTCTTCTTATGCCTTAGCATTCATTCCTTCATCGCATACTCTATCTTCTCTAATCTTTTATTCTCATCTCATACTCTCTCTTAGCCTCTTCTCAGTATCATATCTTAACTTCTCTTAACCCCTTCTTTGGGTCATCTCATACTCTACATATATTATATCTTCTCTTTCTTTCATTCACATACTCTGTCTTTTCTAATATTTCTCTGTTCTTTATACTCTGTGCATGATCTTCTCTTCCTCTTACACTGTTTTTCCATATTTATGACGCTTAGCATGCATTCTCATACTCTACTTACTCCTCATCTCTCTATTCCCAACTCTAATTCCTTAACATTGTGTTCTTATCAAGACCCAACGTTCATCTCATACTACAATCTTCTATATCTTCTAAGGGAAACAACATCCCACTACATTATCAGGTAAACTCATCCGAACTTACTTCTCTCTCTTATGATCCCTTGTGGATCCTTAATCATTTTTCCTCTCTTTAATCCCTCGTGGATTCCTTACTCTTACCCCTCGTTCCCAAGTTCAGCCTAATGAGAGAAAAGAAAGCAAATTGGTGGAAATGTGAAGAAAGTAAAAGAAATTGGTGTTCCTGAGTTTCATTAAAAGAAGGAAGTGGGGGGAAATAGAAGGATCACTTTCCCTCATAATTATCCTTCCTATTTGGAAGTATTTGGAGAGAAAGAACAAAATATTTAATTTTCCTTCCACTTCCCTCCAACTCAGTAACACAAAAGACAAATTTTTTTGCTTTCCATTCCCTTCTTTTCTATCCTTACTTTCTTTTCTCTTCTTACTTTCTTTTCTTTTCTCTTCTTTTCTTTTCTTTGCTACAAATCGGGAACATTGTGTTATTCCCTCACGGATCTTATCTAAGTTCTTAAAAGAACTCCATTACCTTGTTACAATCATGGAACCTTTTCTCTGTCTCCTATAACCATGCATACTCTTTATTCTAGCAGGAATCATCTGTTTACATCCCCAAAGGGATCATCATCTCTTTCCCCACAGGTACATGACCTTATTCCTGAAGGAATCATACTCTATATTCCCAAAGGAATCATATTTCTAAACATATTAATCTATATAATGTGGCTCATCATATAACACTTGTCACATGCACATTCTACTTCTTTATCTCATCAAGAGATCTTCTACTACTTATCTAGTACTTAAGTCATTAAGTATTTAATCTCTATCTATGTCTATTAACATATAGGTATTCTATACAATATCATTTATGTCTAGGCATATATACATACTCTTATCATTATACTACATATAATCATATTCTGCCTCGTTTTCTAATCTCTTAGGTATCCATAAGTAAATCTTCTCATCATCTACTCATATATAGGATTATAATACATATAATTCCTTTCTTTCTTTATACACTCTTAAGGGTATCACTAATGATACCATTGTTCTTTCTCTATGCATCTCTACATACTTTGGTTGTACACACAGGCTCAGACACATGATCTTAAGTGTATAACCACAAGTACATAATCTTACATAGGATTATAGTACATATAATCCTCTTCTTTCTTTCTTCTTTTTCATGCTTAGATACATGACTCTCATATACAAACATATATATATATATATATATATATATATATATATATATATATATATATATAACAACATAAAGAGAGAGAGAGTGAGAGTAATAACTCACTTTGTTAGTTAGTGAAGACTACCTACCACTTGGCTCCAGATCTTCAATTGATGCATCTTGGCACATCTTCTTGCTCAAGGCCTATTCATACAACATTTCAAGTTCCTTAAAACTTGTCTTAGCCTATTAAGAGTTTATATACTTCTTAATGTCAAAATGATCACTTAATTGATCATACTTCTAACAGTTTATTTTCTACTTCAAAATTCAATCCAAACAATGAACTAGGCATCCCATACTACCTAATTCATTAAACTGTAATCTCCAATTCATAAATTCAACATTACCACTAGTTAGGGTTTCAAACCCTAACTTATCATAAATCGATTTCACCATGGAAATCACAAAGAAAGCTTGTTCAAGGTTTCTAAGCACTTGATTAAGATTTACTAACAAGCTTTCCTAACCTAATATTACACAATTAGCTCAATTCATCAAAAATACCATTGAAGCGTTACTAGCTTAAAAACTAAGAATATGATTACCTCATGAACTTTCCACGTCAAATCCAAGCCTTAATCACCCTTAATTTCTACTTGATCATCCTCTCATCTCAGAATCGTCAGAGCTTAGCTTCAAAGAGTTTTGGGGTTTTTTTTAGAGAATAAAGGATTAACAACCTTTAATATGTCTCATAACCACGTCACGTTCATGTCTTTACCATGTCGTGGTGAGCTTTATTTAGTCGTGGTTGATCTCCTGTCGATCCGCAGTGCCTGTCCTTAACAACATCCAACATTGGCCACTGCATTGTGACACCTATCTACCACACCATGGGGCAAAGTACATTGCTTTCTACTTACGACAAATATCCTCGTTATCCTTCACTGTGCCATAATGATCTATTAGTCGTGCTACGGTAATTGCTTGACAATAGTTCCTTAACTGATTCCATTCCAACTTTGGGATAGTTTTCTTCCAATCTAAGCAGTTAATATCGGCGATTTCCAGGTGGGATATCAGTTATCGGTACTTTTCAAAATAGCGGTTTCAAATATCGGTCCAGAATATCGGACCGCAAATATCGGTGATATTTAACCGATATTTCCAGGCGATTTCCAGGTGGGATATCGGTTAAATAATTTTACTTGATTTTTTTTAGTGTTAAGTCATGGCCTTAAGTCTTATGGACTTAGCTTAACTAAACCTGCTACTATGTTAAGTACTTAATTGTTAGTTTTAGGTCATAGACTCATGTTTTAAGTATTAATCAATCTTATTGTTATGTTAATTGTTACATACTTAAGTGTTAACTTGCTAGTTTCTATAGGTTTGATTATGTTGATGTGTTAAGCACATAATTCTTAAATGATGATGATGATATTAGAGTTGATGTGGATGATCTAGATAAAATAATTGGATGCCTTGGTTGACTTGGACTTGGAGGAAGATCCATGGCTTACGTAAGATTATGTGTCAAACATTGACAGTTTTGAATTTTGACTTTTTATATTATTTTTATATATGTTTTATGTTTATATATATATATATATATATATATATATATATATATATATATATATATATATATATATTATACATGATATAAAAATACTGATATCCCACCGCGATAACCTATATCCCTAATATCGGCCCTTGACCGATATTTGATTTTGGACCGCTATAACTGCCTAGCTTCCAATCTTCAAACCTTCCTATCTTCTTTGTTTCAAACCCGTTTTTTATGATCTTTATATCCATACAAAGGTCGGAACATAATCTATAATTATGTTAAAAATACTTATTTTACCCTTTTAACAAAAAGATGCATCTTCTCTTGAACTTACTTATCTAATATCATTTAAGTGACTTAAACTTATCTTGGCCATTTTCATGAAGTCAATACTTCATATTCACTCTAAATTCTCATTAATGACCCTTTTGCATTTTGGTCAATATTTGACTAAAAGTCAAATCTCTCTAAATTTTGGGTTCTTAAACATCCCCTTGAATTCTCTCAAGAAAATAGGAAACTACTTTTGTATATTTTACATGAAGTGGTTTGAGATTTTTCTTTCCAATGTAGCATGTATATTGTTTGAAGCATAATATTTTTAATGGATTTCCTATCGAGTCATTATGTAACATGTAAGTGCCCTTATCAATGGTCATTGGACGGATTATTATATTGTTTCCACTATTTTGGATCGTGGTAACATACAAATCATTTGACAAACATCTTAACTTCTCCAATATACGCTTTTGGTCGTATTGATTGGAGGTAATGTAAAGGTATTTAATACCATATTCTCAAGTATTTTCGAGGTGAAACTTGTTTCCTTGAATATCCTTAAAACTAAACAAGTTTCAAATAAAACTTGGACGATGCAAGGCTTCAGTGATGGTTAAAACACTACCATTTGGCAACATAAATTGGGGTTTCCCAAAAGGCTTCAACAAGGGTCTACCGGCCCGAAATCGTTGTCATTGGAGTTACTTTAGGCATAATGTTAATAAATTAACCCTTGTATTTGAAGAGAATTTAGGCGGTACCACTATAAACCAAACAATGAACTGCCCAATATGCATGCGTAAAAGTAAAAATAACTTCAGTTCTATCACACGTATAAAATAAGTTTATAAAGGAAACAAATTTAAATTATCAAAACATGATTCAGGTAGAACAAATCATAATCCAAAAGATAAATATATCCAAATGGGAAAACATAATCCAAATAAAAAAATATTTCTTGAGCTTAACAATAGCTTTATTCTTTTATTTGAGGCACAAAATCGGTTGTCTCAAGGAATGCATTGGTTTTTGTTTTGATAACATTTGCTTCATGTTTTATATCATTATGATATTTTTAAATTCTTCCTGTGTAGCCTTACAAATCTGTTACATATGAGTAGAATATTTTAACAATTAATTGATAAATTATTATTTCTAATAAATAGTAATAAAATAGAACAAAATTAGTTAGTTGTCAAATCTAGGAAATGTAGCGGGCTTTAGGAAGCCATGTGGTTTCTATGAAAATAATATTTTAACAACTAATTAGAAAATTATTATTTTTAGGAAAAAATAATAAATGAAAACAAAACTAGTTATATTCATAAAGTATGAATATAAATATTATGTATAATTTTTTGGACACTTTGAGCAAGTCATTTAGCAGTTTGTAAGAAAGAGTGCAACACACTCTTGATTTTGACTTTCTTTTCAAAACCGCCAACTCTATGGGAGGTTAGAGTTAGAGTGTTGGCTTTCGCTTTCTTCACTACATGCTTGTCATAGAAAGAACATACATTTTCATTTACTAGCTTCGACTTTAGTGCATATTGGTATGTATATAAAGAGAGTTTTGCTAGTAGAAATGGTTGTTTTTTTGTTGTTTTTTCTCCTTTTGTTGGCTACCTAAACTACCATAGGCTTCTAGGGCCCTCCTCTCTCCTCTTTGTCTTGCAATTTGGTGTAAGATTCAAGGATTCATAAGTTGTTTCTTGTTAAGGATTATTTGGTATAAGTCTTAATGGCTTAAGAACAAATTAATACAAGTGAAGACTAGCATGTTTTAGTTGTTGATCATTGCTTTGTGGATACATCTAGGGAACTTCTACTTTGGAGTTTCATGTCACATTTCATCAACTCTCAGTCTCCTTTGAGAATCAAAGTCTTCTGAAGTTGTAATTTTTTTTTCTTTCTATGGTTTATTTATCTTTTCATGATTGCAAAATGATCATTGGTTGGTTAAAAAGAGTTTTAAGTTTATTCTATTTTTAAAGCTTTCGTTGCCGTTTTTAGCGTTTTTGGGAAAATGATTCTGAATAAAACTCAACACGTATTGCTTTAAAAACCGACCTCATTATGATATAAATAGTCTCATTTGTATTTTATGGACATTCTATATATCTATATATCTATTATAATATAGTAAAATTTACTTGCATTAAATTTATTTAAAACTCTCACTACAACTCAAAATTTTTCTAATTTATACGTTCTTAGGATTTCAAATTTAAAGTAATTAATCATGATTTTTTTACTTATAATTAGTAATTGGTAATGACTTTTTATTTCCTTTTCATTTATACACACCTTAATTATATTAGTAGTATATAATTAAGTAAGTTTTGTCGCATAAATGTTATTGCACTAGAGACTTTTCTTGAATTAAGTGGTAGAATGTTTATCATGTTGTCATATTAGATTTTTTTATGCTACGTCTGATTTTTGAAGTCACGTAAGCTAGGAAAAGTGTTAGCCTTCAAAGTTTAAAAATATAAGGAGTAATAGAGTGTTAGTTTTAATACGTTTTGTTTTATAAAAAAAAAAAAAATTCAAGTCAATGAGAATCCACCATCTAAATTTCTCTCTCCTCTCTCCTCTTATTATGCTCATAACAATCCTTCCTTAAGGAGGCAGGTAACATTTCGATGAGATGGTGTTTAGCACCTCTAGCACTTGATAGTATTTTTAAAAGAGTGACGAAAAGTTAGAGAGTTATAAATAAATAAATAAATAAATAACCTTATTGCAAAATTAGAGAGAGAAATGATCTCGAAGTTCTTTTTTTTCTTCTTTTGGGTACTCATTAGGGACGATAATGAAACATTATGCCTCCCTCTTTGAGCAAAATGTTGATAAGTGTTTTACGACAAATTAGTTCAACTCGATGATTTATTCTAATATTTTCATTGATAATATAAATATGTTGTCAAATACATAAATATAAAACAAATATTGAAAAAAGTCAAATGTTATACGATTTATATACATAACTCTTACTTATAAGCAACCTAAAATATAAACAACCATTTGTGTATTATTAGTATAATAAATATGATAGCCAAATGTAGGTTGCCGAAACCTATTTGATGGCCAAAACAATTTGATCTTAAGACGTTTGGAAAAATCTATACATAAATTTTGAATAATATTGAGAACTTCCTTTTATTTTAAGTTTCTTAAATTTAACTTTTAAAACACATTTAACACTAAGTTATATTAAACTCGTTAAGGAATAATGTTCGTCGTTTAAGATGAATGTGATATTATTCATAATATGATTAATGTATATTTGTCTTAATGAACATAATATCCTCATCTTAAACTAATTTTTATGATATTTAATTTTGTTTGCTTTTAAAGATAGTTCGCAAAGTTGCCTACATCATTACCAACAAAGTACAATCTTTTTAATTTAATTTAATTTAATTTAATGATATGATATTCATTCTATTATAAACAAAAAGTTATCTTAAATTCATATATCACCCAAAATATCTATTCCCAATGGACCACGAAATAAAAAAATAATTGCAAGACATACGCATTAAACCCAAGGACAAATGCGTTGAATCAAGGAAGCCTAGCTATATGGCTAATAGAAGCCATAGTCAATGGAGAGAGAGTTGACTTACATGTGGTAAAGTAAAACCCTAGAGGGAGGGGTGGCGTATGTCACGTGATAGATCCCGAAACATAGCTTTTTTATTACTCAAACACGTCATCCTATGTGGGCCCATTATTTTTCTATCATTTCTTTTCTTATTTAAATACAATATTTATTAACAAATATATCCTTGATCTTAATAAATCACACAACATGCTTAGATGCCTAGAGAGTCTAACAAACGTAACTGGTCAAAGCTAATCTCAAGATTTCTTATGCTCGATTTTTGTTTAGAGTCTTATAAATAATAATATGAACGTGTGAATATATATATATATATATATATATATATATATATATATATATATATATATATATATATATATATATATATATATATATATGGTTAGGTTCATGTGAGACGGCCTAATTTTGTGAGACCGTGAGACATATTTTTTTATTTTTTTTATTTTTTTTAGTTAATTAAAGTTCCGAAAATAATATTTAAAAAAAGAATTTTTGGATTTTTCCATTTATTTTGCATTTTAAAATTATTTTTTAGAATATTTACAGTGTAATATTCTATTAGAGTAATTCACGTATTTTTCAAAAAAAATGGATTTTTTTTTTTAGTTAATTCAAGTTCCGAAAATAATATTTAAAAAAAGGATTTTTAGATTTTTTTCATTTATTTTGCATTTTAAAATTATTTTTTAGAATATTTCAGTGTAATATTCTATTAGAATATTTCATGTATTTTTCAAAAAAAAAACGGAATTTCTTTATTTTTTTTTATTTTTTTTTAGTTAATTCAAGTTTCGAAAATAATATTTAAAAAAAGAATTTTTAGATTTTTCCATTTATTTTGCATTTTAAAATTATTTTTAGATTTGGTCTCACGACCTCACAAAATTAAAATGGTCTCAAATGAACCTGAACATATATATATATATATATATATATATATATATATATATATATATATATATAGTTTCAAATATTTCTCACCGGTCACCATCATATCTCTCATCCTCTTCAACTTCAATTTCTTTTCCATTTTTAGTGACACGACATCTTCACCATCATTCTCTTTTTGGTCCTTCAACTCTGGTGAACCAACACCATAACTCAATGTCTTCATCTTTAGTGGGTTGTGGTATTGATTTGACCGAGTTAAAGGACCGAAAAAAGAAGGGATAGTGAAGACGTTGATATCACTAAAGATGGAGGATGATGGATTGGATGGTGAGGATATATAAATATGGGATGGGAGGAGGATGAGAGATGGGATGGGGAGGAGATACTAATATGTGGGGTATATTAATTTTTTTAAATATGTAAAAAATAAATACATAAATAAGAAAATTAATTAAAAAATAAATTAATAAGGGCACAATTGTCTTTTTAGGTAAAACAGGGACCAAAAGTGCAACAAAAATACACAGTAAGGACCATCTGAGTTAAAAAAATAAGTTATGGACCAAAAACACAAATTCACCCAAACCACAGGGACCATTCGTGTAGTTTACTCTAACTTTTTGCTTTGTTCATACTTGAGTAACTATTTTCTTGTTCACATCTAGGTAACGAACTTGTTGAAAATGTTCATATCTAGGATGTGACCTATTATAGCCAGTCATAATGGTCATATGTGAACACTTCGAACAAGTTTGTTACCTAGATGTGTACAAAAAAAGATAGTTACTCAGACGTGAACATACCGAAAATTTAATTACCTTAGCAAATCATTTTCCTATTCTTTATTATGGAAACGAATTAAATTCGTCATTAATATCAACAATAATATTCTTTCAGAATGAATTCGTATCTAGAAGAATAAGAGTGTATTCTAGCATAATGAAAGTGTATTCTAGTAGAATACACTCTCATTCTACATATTCCATGCAACTTTATTGTATTTTAAGTGAGTGAGTCCTGAAACAAAAAATGAACCCATACATAAAAATCTAGATACAAATTCATTCTGAAAGAATGTTATTGCTGACATTAATGACGAGTTTAATTAACTTCCATAAAAAAGAATTATAATATAGATATCATTTAATATAGAAAGAGAGAGAGAGGTTCAAATGTTTCCACCAACTATTGTGAGCATCTAAAAACTAATCAAAATTAAGAAAAAATAAAATCATTAATAAATCATAAAAGGGTATAATATGCCTTTGCTTATATGGAAATTCCTAAGATATTGGACCAATTCTCCTTAAATCATGTCGTTTTACATCTTAAAAACCCTACTCCATGTACGGATCACATCAACAATGATTCTCCCCCTTCCCATTATTTTCTCTTCTCTTTACTTTCCTCCCATTGTTGGCATCCAACCTCACCATCAACGACAACAACCACCAATTGATGCCTTCCTCTAGTCATATCTTCAACGCCTCATTCACTCCATTAACATCCTACTTCGTGTTCAATCACCGATTGCCGCCACCTACTCCTTCCCCTTCGTTGCCATCAATCACGACAATAGTAGTATCAGGTAGGTTTTTTCCTACTTTTTTTTTACTGAAATTGTGTTTTTTTCTCCTTTTCCCATGATTTCATGAATCTTTCTCCTGTTTTCGGTGCAATTTCTGGTGTTATGAAGGTGTTTGCTGTTTAATACAACTTGTTGAAAGTGTTTGGCATTATATTTCAACGTAAAGCTAAGAGAATTGGATAATACACGTAAGATGTTCTATAGAATGCATAAGAGTTGTTTCAAGCCAAATTCTCGGTAATTGACCAATTCCATATTTAAAACATAGTTTCTAGTAATTTTTACAATCAGCATGCTTTTGAATGATTTGACCAGTTGTGCATGTGGTAAGGATTAAATTTCCAAGCAAATATTGCTAACAGACCTATCTATTCTGTCATATTCTATGTATTCTACCAGAATATATATCAAGATTTTAAAGAATCTATGCAATATTAAACTTGTAATTCTCAGTAGGATACCATTAGTGTTTGTTTTTTACTTTTCCTCTGTTGCAATGTATAAAAAAACCCAACTGGTGTTGTTTCTTTAGAACAAATTAATTTATCTAAATATATGGTATAACTATATAGAGAAAAAATTAACTTATCTAAAAATGCTAGAAGTATTTTTTTTTTCTTTTAATTAAACATTTTTTAATGTTGTGGCCATATTTGTGTTTTCTAATATTAATAGTAAATTTAATAAGGATGTGTTTTTTTTTTAATTTTTATTATCTTTCGCCATGAGCCTACTATATCTTTGGACCGCCCTTGTGTGTGTGTATGTGTGTGTGTGTGTGTGTATATATATATATATATATATACACACACACACACACACAAACGCACACAAAAGTTCTTTTTAACAAAATGCAACGTTTAAGTCATATCTATGTGCAAAAAAAAATGAAGATTTTCATTTTTGGAAAAACGTTCATATATATTATTTGTTGATCTATGAATTCATATCTGCATCCGCAGTTCATATGATTGTTGATTCGTAATATATGCATGGATGTATATTTGCATCAACATTCCGTATGATTGTTGATGCGTAGTTTTGAACTGCTGATGAATAGTTCGCAAGTTCTCACTTTTTTTAGTTCTCACAAAAAATCATATATATATATATATATATATATATATATATATATATATATATATGGAAAAGTTCAAGAGAGAACCATAATTATTGGTTTTTCAAAGAACCAAATCTTTTTTTCAATTTTTAGAACTTATTCTTTACCGAAAAAAAAATCTAAAAATATCTAAATTCATATATTAACATTGTTAATGTGAAAAATATTTTTCGGATTCACCGTGTGAATCCGGATTCACTTTGTGAATTTTCAAAAACGTAAAAAAAATCGAATTTGATATCATTCGAAAAAGGATAAAAAAAACTACAAATTTTTATCAGATTTCCATAGACATACATATTCATATGTAAAAAACAATTTTTTTTTTCAACCATTTACTATATCTGAACTTCATGACACTCTAAAGACCCATCTAACCCATAAAGTTGTCAACTTTATGGTTCCCATTCATTCAAACTCAACCAAGGAGAAAAGTAGGACAAAACTTAGATCTAGCCACAAACAACAATGTAGGTGGAATCTTTGACACTTACAAGGGTCCATAAACAATGTGAGGTGATGCTGATGATGATTCCTTGCCAGCCTCTTCAAAAGATCACCTTATTCTTCTTCTTCTACTTCTCTTCTTCTCCAAACCAAGAAATACTCAAAAATGGCCAAGAACCAAGCACAGGATGAAGGCTAGGATTTTATCAGGTGAAAGAGGGTTTGGAGGTTGATAATGAACCGTAAAATGGGTTTAAAGGGACTTAAATACAAAGGAAACCATAAAAGATCACGGGATTTGATTGCATCAGTACTCACATCGTGAACTTCTATGCTTCACGTCATGAGATCAGTCGCGAACAAAACTTATCATATTAGCTCATCTCACATTGTGACCACTCAAAGGTCTCGTCGTGAGGCCCCATTTCTTACAATTTTCGACCTTTTAACTCCTTGAAACCCTATATCGACCCATCCTGGAAAATGGGTGTTACAACTCTCCCCCACGTAAATTAGATTTCATCCTCGAAATTACTCCTTACTACTTACCAAACGCACCAGACAACTTGGACAATCTTTTTGCAACCCCGATACGGACTGAGAAGTAGATTCATACACACGACTATCTTCCAATACTACTGTCAAAACCTAATTCTTAGCAGAACTTATACACACTAACGATTAATGAATCCTTAACCCACTAATTTTAACCAAAGAAGAATAAACATCATTAATCTGCCCGAAATCTAGAATTCTGATACCTTGTCAGACTCCCTGATAGACAAACCATTCTGAAACGCGACCGTTATGGTCCTATATCGCAACCTAACCTGAACGAGATCCTTACGACCCTAAATTATCTTGCTGATACCGGAGAAATGAATCTTGAGCATTTTTCGATGCTTATAACCATGAAATCGTAAATGTGACAACCCAAAGTTATTCTGTTACATTACCCCGTTACCGTTAACGGAACATTCCACTGTATAAAAGTTCCGTTAATAAGAGGTCGTCAAATAAATAAACGTTTTATTTATTTATATTTTTATGTCGTTAAGTTGTGATAAGAGAAATGAAACTCATAATACACATTTCCATTTAGTTGGAAAAATTAGTTTTTATTATTACGACCACTAAATCGGGTGCGACCAAAAGCCCCGTATAACGTCACTATCGGGTAGAATTCCACTGAGCCCCAACTCGAACCCCTATACAAAGGTGAGTGGAGTCCATTGGAGACTTTTTACACTCCCTAAACTCTCTCTCTCTCTCTCTATACTCTCTCTCTAGACTCGTTTTCAACCCAAATCCGCAACCAAACGCTTCCAAATCGTAAGTTCACTTACCCTAGCTTGTTCTAAACATTACTAGCTGTAGTATTACCCCAAAAATCATCCAAGAAGGCAAGGAGTAAGGAGTTTACGGCCCAAGAACACTCTAGGGTCGTAAACCCCTAAAATGATGCCAAACTTGCCTTTAAACTCATCCTTAAGCTTGGAAACTAATTGGGGATTTAGCCTAGGAGTGTTTAAACATCAAAACATAAGATTTTAGGGCATAAAAGAGAGTTTACGGCCCAAGCACATGCTTAGGCCATAAACACCTCTAAACCTTGTCAAAATGCCCCAAAAACACTCTCAAACCACCCTTAGGCTTAATACATAAATTAGGGGCTTATCATTTCGGGTTTAGATCATCCAAACACAATGAAATGAAGGGGTAAAAGGAGTTTACGGCCCAGACATGTGTCAAGGCCGTAAACACCCACAAACATGCCAAAATGTTGGTTTTTGTTCCCCAAATGGCCTTAGACTATTACTATAAAATGCTAGGAAGGTATTAAGGGCTTAAAAACTTCACTTAACTCATGGCGTAGGAGTTCACGGCCGTGAACTCCCTTAGGGATGGTTCATGGGCCGTAAACTCCCTAATGATGCCTTTAAAAGCCCTAAACTCACTCATGCCTTTTGGATTTGGACCTAGCAAAATCCCACTAACAAGATAGAGCCTTAAAACACACTAGAACTCCTCACCATGAGTTTACGGCCGTAAACTCATGGGGAGTTGTCCCTGGGCCGTAAACTAAGTGTAGAGAGTTTACTCTCTGAGAGCAAACTCCATTCCTAAGCCATTTGAGCCCTTAGTTGTTACCCGGGACACCTCAAACACTTAACCAAAGTGTTTTCCGCTCTTTAGGGTGCGTATACTTGTTTAATTAGTATTATATGTACTAATTTTATGTAAACATATGTTATCATATGTTAAATAGGTTACTAAGTGTGTCCAAGTCTTTACTTGACACCGAGCACCCAACCGGCGCCTTTGTCGGATCCACTTACACCAGGTGAGTTCATACCCCTGAATGAACCTTTTAAATGATTTTACATGTTTTATAGGGGGGAATACAAGTTAAACATGCCAGTTATCATATCAATCACATGTGATTGATAACCCGCATGCACGAGATTTTACCACACTGTACACTGTTTTACCGAGTAGGATACTATAATGGTTTTCAAAAAGGTTTTCAATTGTTTCAAAACTCTTACTTATACTGTTGTATCTAAAATAACTTCAAATTGGTTTATAAAGGTTCCAAAGATTTATACAAGTTTTCAAACTTATTTTACCAAAGAATACCAAAAATGTGATTTTCCTAAGTATAAAGGTTTTTCCAAGGTTTTCATCAAAGTTTCCCTTTCACGTCTTATACTTTTACTTGTTAGTTACCACTGCTTCGCCTTCACTTATTTTATACTCCTACTTGGTAACGCTTTCACTTCTTGAAGCGCTTATACCTGTTATTGCCTCTATTTCACTTATATTGGTAGTCACTTATACCTGATAGACGCTCTTACTTCACCAGTTGTCGCTTCTACTTCGTGGTACACTTATACTTGATAATGTTTCCACTTCGTGATACACTTATACCTGTTGGACGCTTATACTTGTTCACACTCTTACTTAGTGATACGCTTCTACTTCACTTATACTTGATATTGCTTCTACTTCACTTAAACTCGATACGCTCCTACTTCACTTGTTGTCGCTTCTACTTCGTGATACACTTACTTTTGGCACGCTTATACTTCACGATTCGGTTATTCCACACTGTACACTTATACTTCACGATATGAATCCACTTGTTAAACACTCAAGCGTAGTTAGATGTATGTTTGTGCTTGTCTAGATGCATATAAGTAATGATTGAAGGACTTAGGAAGGCTTGTCCGCCCTATTTCCTTTTCTTCGTTGAGATGTGGTCTGGTGGGATCGGATGTCCATCCAAAGGTCATTTGATTCATTAGTTATATATTATGTACACAAGCATAGACATATGGGTTTACTTTAGTCAATTCAGTTATGAGTCTCTACCTCTAGTTCAGCACTTACATTAGAAACCCACTATTTGGAAGTCTCAACCCACTATTTGGGATGCATCTTCAGGACACGGCCTTCTCCGTCGTCTAGTTGGTAACCAGAGTCTCCTGTAGAGAGAGCGGACATTGTGTGTATAGATCTATACGGGATTGACACCCCCGCACCCTGACTGCTAGCTACAGTCCACGACCTACCAAGCCAAGGGGTGAAAATTTTCATATTCTTTAGACGCTTGTAGGGCGTCTGGTTCTCTAGTGTCGGTTAGTATGGTTACGAGTATCCCAGGTTGCCTTATAATTCATGGTCTTAAGGTAACGGTATTTCACCGGCAATTTACACTGTATGCTGGTAACTCATTTTCAGAGTCACACTGTTTTGACCTTGCAAGATGTATCTTTCATTTGATACTGTCTGCGGTCTGTATTCTCTGTTTTGACCTTGCAAGATGTATCTTTCATTTGATACTGTCTGCGGTCTGTATTCTCTATTTTGACCATGCAAGATGTATCTTTCATTTGATACTGTCTGCGGTCTGTATTCACTGTTTTAGACCTTACCGGTTGTACCTTTCATTTGGTACCTTCTGGGGTCTGTGTCTCCAATTGATTAGATGGAACCAGGCGTGTCGTTTGTTCGATACTCTCCTGGAGTCTATGATTCCTTTGCCTTAGTCAGCAGTCCTCACTGCTGAGGCATATGTTATTTACCTGACTTCTCTTGCTTTCTTTAATAATCAAATCCAGTATTTGATAATGATATCGGTTAAGGGAAAACTACTTTTTACCACGTAACTCTGTCCAGTCTTGGTAAAAGGCTGCTTTTATTAAAGAAAATATAGGATTTTCTGGAAAGAACTCTAATACACTGTAACCTCTTAAACTATTACTTTTATTAAAGTTATTTGAATAAAAACGTCACTAAATGCTTATGAACTCACCAGCATTTGTAAAAATGCTGATACTCGCTTTTCAAATAACTTGTATTCTCAGGTCAGCATTAGACAGGTACATCCCTGGAGCTGTTGATGAAGATAGCTTAGTACCATGTGTACTTACTTATATTTACTTGTATTACTTTGATACCTTGTAATGTAAACCATGTAAAACTATTTCTATTAATGCAATGTTTTGTTGTACTTTGATTACTATAATGCATGTGTTGTGATACTTGACATGACGTCATCCACCCCAGAACGTTTCCGCCGTTCTGATTTTGGGGTGTGACAGTAAACAAAGGTGATCCGCAACATGTATCTCAATCATTGGTGCCCCAACCAATGAACAATTACATCCTGCTAACCAAACACTCGCATTTCCGATCTACCTAATATCTTTTAAGCTCTTAGTTTGTCTACCAATTATCTGAAGCACTGGATTCCCGACCGGTCACTGAAACTGACGTCCTCTCAAACGACCATACCACAAGACTCTATCCAAGAGTCTATCTAACAATAGCTACCCATCCTTCTTGTATATAAGGCTCCAACAGCCCTCATATTCCAACCATGTGCAAGATAACCAAACTTCACATGGATGAGAATAACCTACTTTTCTCTAAGTGAATTCTACAATTCTAACTATAGTCTTACATCGAAATCGGCCCCAAATTGTCGTACAACCTTCCTCAATCCTACGAATGTTGTGGCCTTCCCACATTCTTACAACCCGACCTGCCATGGCCTAATACCACCTAGAGGAAACTACGAGCCTGATCATAGCTCCTCAACATCCTTGCAACTACTCATGGACCAGGTTAATGCCACGAGTCTCCCTCCAGTCTTACAACATTGCTACACTACCTTCCAACCTCGTGAATGCTACGAACACCCTGCAGTCTAACAACACTTATACCGCTACCTACCAACCTGGTGAATTTTATGGCCACCCCTCAGTCTTACAACACTTCTACCATTACATGCCAATCTAGTGAATGTTATGGCCACCCCGTAGTCTTATAACAATTCTATAACAGCCATCCAGCCGCCATATCCAATAAATCATGGGTCAAAGTCGACCAAGTCAACTCAGGCTGAGTACGCTCGACGTACTCAACTGTTACGCCTGACGTAGTATGCTTCTTGACCAAATTGCGGGGTCTTGACTACGTACGCACAACATACCATCAAGTACGCCCAGACTACGCGTCTTCCAACTTTCCTCTCTAATAAGTTCTTATCCATTAAGAAACTACTTTTGGGTTTTTATTCAAAAACTAGTTTCAAAAACATAATATTTGGCAACGGAAGACTTGATAATTTGAATAACATAAAACATGTTTATAACCAACCATGGATCATCTTGTAAGTTTTGTAAAGAAAACAACCACCAAAGAAGAAGAAGAATTAAATAAAAACCTTTGTAGTTCTTTGGATCCTCTTAGGAGACTTAGAAGTTAATAAAGAATGATGAACTTTAGAGACACCAACAAGTTGTCAACTTGATTTAAGATTTTGGTCTTGTATAAAAAACTCTTAATCTCTTAATATTGAAGTTCATAACCAATGTATGAACTTCCAAGAGAGTAAAAATGCAAGTAACTTGAACTCTTAGTCTTCAAAAGCAAGATAGAATGAGAGAGATAGAAAGGACTTTGAAATTATGCATGCAAAAATGAATAATGTCTCACTTAATAAAGCTAATTCTTTATCCTTAGGTCCTTATCACTTTAAGCATATCATGTCCCCTAAAGTCTAAGTGTTCCTCCATGCTTTTAGACATGTCTCACTTTCCATTTATTTAATTAAAATCCCATTACTTGTCTAATTAGTTAGAGGATTTATAAAAGAAAATCAAAGTTTAACAAATTTTATAAACTCTCTTATAAAATATAAAACATAACTTTTAGGATAAAGACAAAAATTATTTCTAGTCCAAAAAGATGTAAATGACCAAATAAATCATACCATATGATATATTAAGTTACTTGCTAATGAAAATTATGATTTCCAACAAATAAATAATTTCCAATTAATTATAAGAGTTTATTGAATATTTATTAAAACCATTTTATAATAAATAATCAATTGTATCAAGTTATTGTTATTGTGAATCTTAGGATCATATGTTAATTTGTAATATCACTTAAATATGATTCTTGAGCATACTAGATATTTCAATCTCCCACTTTCGCAAGATTCATATTAGACTGATATAGACAGTGGTGAATGTCTAGCAACATTTCACTGCCCCTATCACATATGACTTTGTGTCATTCTATCAACACCCAATTCTGAAAAAGCTCCAAGCTACAATTCGTGTATAAGGTAAGTTTATCATTTATCCCGTTTTTACAAACATTATGTTAAACATGAGATACATATCACAATGAATTTCATATGGTGTTCGACTTTTGGTAAGGCACCTTAGATATTAAACTCTCAACACATAAGAGGAACAAATCTCATCTTGACTACATAATCCTCTTACATAGTTCACACCATACCTAAAAATGGCTTTTATAACTGCCCGATTAAGGACCAGTGTTTGACCATATCTAAGCACGGTACTCCCTACATTTAAGTCCCACTATGTATCTTAGGTGATAAGGATAGAAAGATAATACCTTTTAATCAAGTATCATTCATGATAGTGATCCATGAGATGATCTTGATGTGGTTCAGTTTAATACTAGTTATCTGACAAGTACCTATGAAACTTGGTTACAACCCATTGCCTACCTTCATCTGATGAAAGTCAACCAATACAATTCATATTAGCCTTACTTTATAATTGCTCCCACAGTTATAACCAACTATAAACCTTTAGAATAATAAGATTATTCATGGATTAAACATGTTAATAAACAACACGACCAGTATTGATGTTATGATCATATCTCAATATATCAAAACATTATATAATACTTGTTGTCGCGATGTTCCAATATCCAAATACTACATCCAAATCGAAATCCCATTTCTAGAATAATAAAGTCTTATAACTGAAGTGTGACCATTCATACATAGCATAAAAGAAGGATTTTATTAATGCATTTGACTAAACTTAATTTGTGTGAATTTTGCGAATACTATCATCTCCATATTTAACTTTACTCTAGCTATAGTTAAATATCTTGGAGTATATGATTGGTTTTCTTTCATGACATAGAGTCTCTGAGCTCAATTAAGTATACTCTCGAAGTCATAAAGATTTTTGTGTGATCCTTGAATGGCATAAATCAACATAGTTTTTCAATGAACTCATTCATCATATCATATTAGATTTCAACTTATAAAGGCAGTGTATTCTTATTTTGTAGTATATTGTGTCATTTTGTTTTGGTTGGATCTACTTCCAACAAAACTTACTCTTCATCCAATAATTAATTCATAATCCAATTATAATTCATAATTACCCATATTTTCTTAGAAATCAGAATCTCATGTAGCTCTTTAAATAAAGATTTTATTTTAAACTAATTGTCTTATATACATTCTCTTAGTTCTTCAAAATCACTCTTAGAATGTTCCTATAGTTACTCGGTGACTTAACCATGTATTCAATTGGTATATTATGATATGCTCATAACATGATCATATACCAGGTCTTATGCATAATATGAAATAAATGATGGATTCATTTACCAAGCAAATCGAATATAAATAGATTCAGCTAGTTCAAACCTATGAGCTAGGTGCTTTTGAGGCTGACTCAAAATCAATGTCATGTGACAATGTTAAGGTTCCTCCAACGGAATCTCCTATCTTGATATCTTTCAATGTATTATCAATATATGTATATAGATATAAAACTTTTAACATTTATTTTATCTATCTTTATAGATTTTACATCCCATGAATGTATCTTGTTCTTCCTAAGTCTTTTATTTTAGAAACACATTCTGAGTCAAGGTGAAAAAGGTTTGGCATGGTCAAAATGTAATTTCTCATGATTAGGTATGCCTAATCCATACAATATTAGAAATGTCACTATACTCCCACTAGTTCTTTGTAAACACACATGTTCTGTTTATTTTGATATAAAATCACCTTGTGGTTTCATATTAAAATGATGATTGCAACATTGAGATGTTTGATTTATATCCAAAAGTGGATCTCAGGCTTTACACATTTTGTTAGGACAACATGGATTAAGAAAACCTCCTGGCTAATATATATATATATATATATATATATATATATATATATATATATATATATATATATTCTAGTAGATGTCTATTAAGAAAAGCGGTCTTTCTAGAAATCTATTTGCTAATATGAATTTATAGTAAACAATATCCTTGTTGATCTAATCATAGCTACTTGTGAAAAAGGTTTGATCATAGTCAATGTCATGAGTATGTTAAGGACCAAAGTCAATGACATGAGTATGAGAAAATCCTTTTATAACAAGTCTTTCTTAAAAGTTGTATAGTTATCCATGTAATGTATTCTTTCTAAAAGTATCACCTACTCATTCTAGCATTAATGTAGAGAGAAAATTCAAGCAAGACCATACTTGATTATCATACATGTATTACATCTCATGTTCATGACTCTAAGTCATTTGTCAGATTTGAGATCTGACATGGCATCTTGGTATTTGATGGATTTTCCAGAAATCATCACTTAAAAGTTGATCAATGAGAGATTCCACATTTTTTAAGTCATAGATGATTTCTACCAATAATGCAAAAAAAAAAATTTGAATAACTATTATTCAAGACTAACAATCCTTGTTAAAACTAGTGCCAACTATTACTACATCAGGTTATGGTTCTTAGGCTGCTTTAAGTTCCATGTACCTCCCACTTGCGTTGTCAATAAAAGCTTGTTTTTATTAACTCAGCTATAAGAGGAATAAGAAAACTTATTCTTGGTTGGTTTGCATATAATATGTATTTAGTATATTTTGGGTTTAGAAGCTTTAGTCCAACATAGGCTTTAAATCCATAAAACATTTAAGTAAGATAAGGATGGAGCCTTTCCACACAAAAACTTATGAAGAAAATGTTATATCTAATAGTTAGTTGGTGTTTGTACACAATGTAAAATTGATAGTGCTATAGGTGTTGTCCCAAGGAAATAAAAGGATGACATTTCTACCGATTAGAAAGTAAATCATACAAAGTAAGATTTAATTCATCCTTTATTATCATTAAGGCTGTAGATAGTTCTTAGCGGTTTGTATCTCAACTTCATATTTGAAAACTTAAACAAAAGATTTCACAATTATGTTTTAACATGTAAAATATAATTTATAACTACTATATTTGTAAATAAAGTTGATTTGGTATCTTGTCCTAAATGTGTAACATCAGCGAAATTAGGGTAAAAGTTTAACTTTTATAAAACAATAATTGGGATATACCAAGTGGTATATATCGTAACGAGGTTTCCAAAAATATAAGGAACACTAAAATCCGAGTTCTAACGAAGAAGTTATGACCAATCGAAGATCCGCGGCAATACCAGTAAAACACTGTTAAGCATAAAACGAGACATGTCAATAAAATACTTTTCAACTTTAGGTGTCTAAAGGAAAGTTGTAGATATCCCAAAACCATAAACATTCATAAAAAGAATGCCCAAATCTGACTTCATATGAGGCAGTTATGATTTTTCGAAGTTTCGGACATAGCAGTAGACAGCTAAAAACTCGAAATCGAGATCGAGCGACTTTTTGCCAACATGACCTAAACGAGAATCGAAGATCTCATTGATGGTATTTCAAAGGTAAAAAGTCTGACGAAAACGGACATCGGATGAAGAAGTTATGGATTTTTAATGAACTTTTCCTATCCCGGTCTGTTAAAAATATAATATTAAAAATCAAATCAAAATTTACTGACGGAGTCTAAACGAGAGTTGTAAAGCCTTTTCTTAGCTACGCGTGGGTATAAAGAATGTCGAAAACGGAGCTCGTATGCGAAAGATATGATTTTCTGAAGTTCGGGACACGAATTTTGTCGTTGTGTCAGAATTGTCAGTGTTCACGACGTGAACAGTCTGACTGAGCATTTCAGAGCCACTTGACAAATGACGCATGTCATGACGAATTTGGGACAAACTCACAACGTGAACTTCGATTTTTGGCCTATATATAGAAATCGAAGTCCTTCGAGTTTGGCTGCTCATTCCTAACCTCTCTCCTACTTGTACTCTCTGTTAAGCCCCTCTAAACCACCCCGAAGCCCCGGTAACACTCCTGGAACACGACGCAAGGCCCGACGCCCCGAAGTTCCCGAGACACTGCTTCTCTCCAGTCGAAGTACTGCCTACGTGAAGCCCTGGGTTTTATACTTAAGCTCTGAAGGAAGTTCTATACTCCCGAAATTCCTGAGAATCCCGAGATTTCGACTTTCTTCTGTCAAAGTTCTGCTCATTTATCGTCTTTTCATCTTTGAACCTTCACTTCACTCAAGTGAGTTCATACCCCTACAAACACACTTTAAATACGTTTTTTTTTTTACTTTTTAACTGCTTTTAAACACTTTTAAGGAGGGGGGGGGGGGGGAATACAAGTAAACATACGGCTAAAATCGTGTGAAACATCGATCTTTTGCTATACTTTTCATACTATTGTTTTGACTATCATATGAAGTTGTTATCATGCAAAACACCTCACAACACAACCTTACCCTCTTGGGATACAATATCTTTTATAAATAGGAATATGTTTTATTTATACGTTTGCATACTACATCATATCAAGGGTAACCATTTTCAACTATAACATGATGCTTTTGCAAGAAAACTCAACTCATCATCATGCCTTTGTAACACGGTAGAAAAGGAAATCATTTCATACAAACGATTTTTCATCATATTACTCGTGAACTTGTTGTTAGCCATCATGTGAGTTCATACCCCTTTTATACACCTTCAAATACTTTATAATGTACTTTTAATACATTTCGGGGGAGAATACAAGTAAACACCCGGTTAATCTCGAGTGAAAATGTGAAAACTCTTGTTATACCTTGCATGCACTAGATTTATACAAAATGCATAGTATCCAGGGTAGCCATCCTTGTTAAACCATTTTATGCATTCAAAGAACTTATGATTTATGCTTTGTCAAACATTGTGAAAGAGGATAAACATTTCATACAAAACTATCACTTTAATACAGACTTAGTTGAGAATCCGTGAGACGATTACATCTTCAATGCTACCTTTTTGTTAAAAGGTACTACCTAAAGTCCTGTCTATTATAACCAGAGTCTTCCATTTGGAGAGCGTGTCAAATGTGTATAGATCTATACGGGAAGTCATGATCCCGCGCCCTGACTGTTAGCTACAGTCCTTTGGGTGACAGTTTGTCATAAATGTTTCGACGCCTGAAGACCATAGCCACAGGCATATTATGTTTAGTATGGTTATAAAACTCACCGGATAGACAATTATTATGGTATTCTGATTTTATAAATGAGTAGTTATTAAAACTATTCTTCATCTAACAATTGCGATCTTCTTATAGCTTTATTATATAAAACTATGCCTCAACCTTTTAAGCATGTCAGTTGCTTGCGATTTTCGGTCTTGGACATTAGAGACTGCCTGTTACTTTAGGAAAATAAGGGATTTTCATGTATCTAAAACAATCAACTAATAGGAAAATAAGGGATTTTCCTGGTGCAACTATTTACAATTCACAACACGAACATTCATATGCATTTCATACTTTTATAAGAAAATAAGAGATTTTCTTGGAAAACGCACGAACTTTGGAATGACATACATTTTCTCAAAATCGCTTATGAACTCACCAACATAATTGTTGAAACTTTTTCTTTGAAATAACTTGTATTCTCAGGGAACTGCTAAGCAGGTTTGGAAATCATCTTTTGGGGATTAACGTTCTGGCGTTAATGACTTCTTTTGAAACATGTTATTGTATTCAAATTTTGAACATGTAACAATTACGATTATGTAAACACTTTTAAATATTTATATATTTGGTGGTGTGTACTTTCCTTATTATGCAATTGTTATGGTACTGAATATAACGTCCTCCACCCCCGAACGTTTCCGCCGTTCTGGTTTGGAGGTGCGACAAAATGTTAGACATTCATTAGAAAAGATGTCATACAACATTAGTGTGTAGTTCCTTAATAATTATTGTCTCTACTACTTACTGAAAATATCATTGGGAATATTTTATATATAAATAAGATTAACATATGTCACATAAACTACATTATTTGCCTTCAAAGTTCCCTTTCTTGAAGTTGGAATATGTGAATGTTATTTATATAATAAAGATAACAATGTCAAAGATGAGTTTGATCTAAAACAAGTTTAATTCAAAAGTATTTTGCATATAGAACTAGTTATTTATAAAACATTGAAATTTACTTTATAATTCTTATAAAGAGATCTAGTCTCATAAAAAGAATTGTATCATTTTCGAATATGAAGGTGATTGTTATGAAAAACAATTTAAGTAAATAGTCAATTATTCATAAATTAAAATAACTGAGACATATTTAGAAACGCTAAATCAAAACATACATTATTCCAAAACAAACATTGTTTTATATTACAAGTACATTGTGTTCTTATCATAATTAATCAACTAGACTCCGAGAGTGTAGTTTTAATCTTCAGTAAATATCTGCAAGCCATTCACAAATATTAGATTAACATTTAAGTACCAAATACCTAAGTGTTATATGAAAAGTATGAGTTTCATCTAGTAGATACCTGAAGTACTAGTCTCTTCCAGACTTTCTTTCAACAAAAGTGGAGTAGATCCTCTTCTATTGTCTAGTTTCTCCACAAAAGAAACAAGATCCATCTATGTATGCCTTATTGGATTTCTTGGTCTTAAAGGTGTTCATTCCATAAAAACATGGGCATCCTAGATCACACAAGGTGACTCTTTTGGGCCTTGTACTATTCCTAGTTTGATGTTATAAACATCTTTAGCATCACAGTGATGCCTTTATTAGGTATCATCTTCAGGCTTATTGCTCAGAGCAAATAGTTTAGGACTAGGACCTCTAAGAGTATACAATTTCATATCTCTCACAAGATTGTCTCTAAATACATGAAATCATTCATTAAAGTTGTATCTGGTGAATGCTATTGTTTCATTAAGTTATCAAGGAAAATGACATATCATGGTAATGACAATGAATTATTTAACTACAAAATTTTAACAAAATCCATTTAGTATTTTCAATATTTAAACTCTTTAATGATTAATACCCTTTCAGTTTCCAAAAAAAATATTAATTATCAAACTCTTGGATCCAGGTTGCAAAAAAAAATGGTTAGGTATCATGTATCCCATCTGTTTGAATTCGACCCAGTAGATATCGATTATCAATTATATCTTAATATATAATTCTTAGATTTATGGGATCTCTAATAACAAGTTTAATTAGACATGGTTGATCTCATCTATGCCTCGAAACTCTCCATGTGATGTTTAATTTGTCCAAAAATTATTTTAGCTTGTGAAAAACTAATTTATCAACCACACATAATAATTGCATAAAATAAACAACACAAACATGCATAAAATATATGTGCATAAACATAACCAACTAATGACATTTTTTGTGAGCCAACACTATAAATGTCAAGTCCATTCCTAAAGGGACATTTTAAAGGATCAAAAAACTTCTTGTAATGTTGTTGTAGAAGCTCTCACTCGAGTAAACACAATTTGCTTGCAAAAGATTTGAAGAACTTCTTCAAAACTAAAATTCAACAATTGTCGCTAAAAGTCCAACAATCCTTTAGAAAACAGCTTTAGCGACAGTTTTAAGAAGTTCTCGGTGTAAATATTGCACACATTTTAACTTCAAAAATAGACTCTTTTGTCTTCAAAAAATGGCTCCAACTTCATCTCTTGTTACATTTTTGTACAGATAAATTAATTCTAAAAACTAATCTATTACTTACAAAAATAAACCGAGAAAACTAATATGTTTAATTTATTACATACCATATGAATAAATAAATTATTATAACCATTTTTATAAAACAACCAACACAACAACACAACAAACACAATGATCATTGGCTAGTTTATGCACATTATATATATCAACATACATATAAAACAACATTTGTTTTTCTAAGACAATTTTAAATAAGAAAACATACATGAAAACTTTTGTCACATAAAATAACAATTATAAATTTGTCGTAGAAAATATATATAAACTTTTTTTTATACAAAATCAAGTTATCCATATTCTCCCAAACTAAGATTTCCAAAAATCAAAAAATCTAACCAGACTTGCAAGGTGGCTCTTCATACCAATTGTTGGGTTTTTATTCAAAAACTAGTTTCAAAAACATAATATTTGACAATGGAAGACTTGATAATTTAAATAACATAAAACAAGTTTATAACTAACCATTGATCATCTTGCAAAGTTTGGAAAGAAAACAACCACCAAAGAAGAAGAAGAATTAAATAACAACCTTTGTAGTTATTTGGATCCTCTTGGGAGGCTTGGAAGTTGATTAAGAATGATGAACTTTAGAGACAAAAACAAGTTGTCAACTTGATTTAAGATGCTAATCTTGTAACAAACTCTTAATCTCTTAATATGAAGTTCATAACCAAAGTATGAACTTCAAGAGAGTAAACATGCAAGCAATTTGAACTCTTTATCTTCAAAGGAAAGAGTGAATGAGAGAGATAGAGAGGATTTCGAAATCATGCATGCGAAAATGAATAATTTCTCACTTCATAAAGTTAATTATTTATCCTTAGGTCCTTAGCACTTTAAGCATATCATGTCCCCTAAAGTCTAAGTGTTCCCTCATGCTTTTAGACATGTCTTACTTTCCATTTGTTTAATCAATAGCCCATAACTTTTCTAACTAGTCCGAGGTTTTATCAAAGAAAGTCAAAGTTTTATAAATTTTATAAACTCTCTTATAAAATATAAAAGTTAACTTTTGGAATAAAGATGAAAGTATTTCTAGTCCAAAAAGATGTACATGGCTTAATAAATCATACCATATGATATATTATGTTACTTGCTAATGAAAATTATGATTTGCGACAAATAAATAATTTCCAATTAATTATAAAAGTTTATTGAATATTTATTAAAACCAATTTATAATAAATAATCAACTGTATCAAGTTGTTGTTAGTGTGACCTTTAGGATCATATGTTAATTAGCAATATCACTTTAATATTATTCCTGAGCATACTAGATCTTTCAACTTCATCAAAGACCCAGATTCAGTTCCAAATAATGTCCTAAGTCATAAAGTTTCCAACTTTATGACTTTCGAATGCTAGAAATGGTCCATTAACTAAACCCTAACTTATTACATAAACCAACACCTCGTATCTCATGCATGAAGAAAGGAAAGGAACCAAGATCATATGTTTATGGTTCTAAGCATCTAAAAACGCAAGGAAGGACAACTCTTATGGGTTGGAGTATCCATACTCATGAACACCAAGAAAATGGGACCAAAAAGCCTAAAGCTTAAGAGCTAACTAGATCCCAAGCAAATAAACATCAAGGTCTTAACTTTATACCTCCAAAGGCTATTTGAGGGCAAGATACTTCTGCATCTAGATGGTCTTAAGCTTCTAAGGTGAATCCACTTCCTTCTTCCTCCTTCAAGAACACCAACAACACACTCTAAGGCTCAAGATGATCACAAGGATGGATTAGGGTTTACAATGAGTCTTGGGGATTTCATGAAGCTTAAATGGTGCTCAAATCCTTAAAATTAGGGTTTCCACTCTTCCACGTACGCCCAGCATACCAAACATACGCCCAAAAGATGCATTAAAGTGACACATTTCTTATTAATGAACCATGATACCAACTTTGCAATAAATTTTATGTTAAGGGTATTAAAGGAATACATGAAAAAGGGTGTTACAACTAGTCATTAGATGGGTCAATGCAGGCTCGAGGGGCGAGACGTGGTCGGGCGAAGCTATATGCGGGCACAAGGAGTTGTATATGGTTTGGACATATTTTGCATTGGAATGGTGTGCGGCCTTGTGATCTGGGTTGGAGACTTCTTTGGTGCTCCTGTTCACTCTATGCAGGGTGAAGGAAAAACGAAGGCACAATCTTGACTAATACGCTATGCGGCCTCATTGTTTTACACACGGTCTCGAGAGCTGTCATAGTTTTCTTGCAAACGGTCATGCTTGCTTCAGACGGGTTCATAGAAAAAGTGACGCACAGTCTTGTGAAATGTAGACATAAAACACAAGAATTGGATTTTCCAAAAATTATTTTAATTCCGGGCTAAATCTCGACGAGTCCCGGTTTGAAAATTTCAACAAAAATGGGACCCCAAACACAGGAAAAACTTGATTTTTAAAAAACAAACACTTTTAAAAGCTTCAAAAATATTTTTTAAAATCATTTTATTTGGTTTTAAAAAAAAGCACAATGCTTTCCAAAAATGTCCTTCTTTAACGTCTTTGGCGAGACTGCTTCCAACTTTTGCTTTAGTATCCCGCGACATCCAAATGGATGATGTCTAGGACATTTACGTCAAAACCATCATAGAAAGGCTTTAACCACTGCCCTTTCTGTGTTCAAAGACTTTTATAACAATGAAAGGCCCTATCCATCTTGACCGTAACTTGCTCGGAAATAAATTCAATCGTGAATGGTAAAGTAAGACTTTGTGACCCGATTTGAAATGCTTCCAGGTGATGGAATTGTCATGGAAAAGCTTCAATTTCTCTTTCTAAATTCTTGAGTTTTCATATGAGTCATTCCTTAATTCTTCTAAATCTTGAAGCTGAAGTTTCCTATATCTCCCCACTTCATCAATGTTGAAATTGCATTGTTTGACCACCTAAAATACACAGTGCTCAAGATCCACAGGAAGATGACATGGCTTTCCAAAAACCAATATAAATGGAGACATGCCTATCGGGGTCATGTAATCAGTTTAGTAGGCATCAAGCCTTAGACTCCAATCCTTTCTTGTTGGATTAACCATTTTCTCAAGGATGGACATGACTTCTTGGTTTGAAACCTTCGCTCGCCCATTCATTTGAGGGTGATAGGTGGTAGAGACATGATGGGTCACATTGTACTTCTTCAATAAGGCCTCCATCATCTTGTTACAAAAATTTGTCCCTCTATCACTAATCAAGGCCCTAGGCAAACCTAATCTCACAAAGATATTAGACTTTAAAAACTCAATAACCATTTTGGCATCATCCGATGTTGTGGCTTTGGCCTCAGCCTATTTAGAAACATAATCAATCCCAAATACGTCAAAAACTTCACAAAAAAGGATGGGGTTTTGTGGCATTTTATTCTTTTGAGAAGTATTCATTGTCCTTTGGCACTGTACATAACTTTTACAAAACAAATAGCAATCGTGTGTCATGGTTGGCCAAAATAAACCACATTCAAGAACTTTCCTCAAAGTTCGATTAGGTCCGAAATGCCCCTCACAAGCAAGTTGACGAAAAAACTTGCAAAATGGATTGATGTTCTTGTTGAGGTACACATCTCCTAATGGTTTGATCAGGACAATTTTTACACAAATAATGTTCATCCCACACATAGTATTTTGTATCACTTTTCAATTTGCCTTTTTGAGCACGTTTCAATGTGTCGGGATAACGTGTTGTGAAAAAAAAGTTAATGATATCGGCATACCAAAGAATAGATTGAGTAAGAGAAAAGAGATGCTCATTTGGGAACTCATCCTACAATGGGGAGGAGTTTCATTTGAAATTATCCGGTTTAGATGGTTGACAACAAGGTTTTCGCGTCTGCTCTTGTCCCGAATCTCCATATTGAATTATTTCAATAATAAGATGCATCGGATGAGTCACTGCTTCGCATCTTTCTGCCATCAAGTACTTGATAGCCACATGATCCAAATACACTATGACTTTGGTTCTAAGTAGATATTTCCTAAAATTTTCCAAAGAGAACAAAATGGCCAATAGCACCTTCTTCATGGTAGAGTAGTTGCTTTGAGCATGGTCCTTGACCCGGTTGTAGCATGGTCCTTTTGGGTTGCCTTTATCAGTGCAATTTGATAGGATGGACTTTTAGGAATAAGGTTATTTGTGATTTATTAATATATTATAAGTATAATATATTAATTGAGAAATCATATTATTTAATTAGTATTGATCAAGAATTAATTTAGAATTAATTTTGTGATCAAAAGAGACTAATGAAATATATGGGGATTGATTATGTAAATCAATGATTCGTATAGTGTGGGCTAATTAGGGGTGAGCATAGGAACAGGGTACCCATTTTCAGAACCGGAACCGTCACGGAACTACCGGTTCCGGTTCCTAAAATCTAAGAACCGCCCTAAGCGGTTCCGGTTCCGGTTCTCATTATCTTGGAACCGGTATCCGCTGGGTAACCGGAGGTTTTGGTTTTTATACCGAGTACCCGGAACCGGTGGGTAACCAGAACCGGAACCGGCGGATACCCGGTCTTTTAATAGTTTTTTAATAGATTATTATATATATATATATATATATATATATATATATATATATATATATATATATATATATATTTCCAAAAATAAAAATTATATGCAAAAGTTAAATTACTAAAATAGTCTTGGCTAGGGCTTTATGACCTTGGTCATTAGTGGTCGTGTAGTCTGTATGTCTTGGCTGCCAACATTCACAAAACACAATTCACAAGCACACACTTCAAGTCTTCAATTGCATCCTCGCTGCAGGCTTGCAGCCTACTTGATTCAATCGTAAATCGTTCTTCGCTTCTCGCAATCTCGCTACATCGCTCCAGCCTCCAGCTTAACTCGTTCTTACTTCAATCGCACACTTCAATCGACGACGTGTTCCATTCAGTGTCCAATTGTCCATAGTGAACACCGACGACTCGTTTCTTTGGATCCGACATACCTGCGACGACTTCTCCGACTCCACAACGAGTCAGCGACAACTTCTCCGGCTCCACAGGTCCGATTCTCTATTTCCTTTCGCTATGCTGATTAACGATTCCTTATTACCTATGCTGATTAACGATTCCTTCTTTCCTTTCGCTATGAGATGCTTTCATTTACTCACTGATGACACGATATTAGGAGCAAGGTTGTCCCCTCTCTTGATTTTTAATAAAAATTGTTTGTTGTTGATTAGTTAGCTTTCCCAATTTTTGCTGTTGATTAGTTACCTTTCCCAATTTTTGTTTTTTACATTATCTGATTACTTACTGTTTCTTTGAAATTTTAGGCTAGCCAATAATGGAACAACAGCAGCGCATAGATTTGGATCGTGAAAGTGATGTTGAGCAACAGAACACTCAATCGGTTGGGGACAAAAGAACAACAAACGTTTGGCATAAATATGTTGATATTAGAGATCCAAAGACTAACAAAATTGTAAAAGCCCAATGTAAATTTTGCTCTAGAGTGTTGAACGTTGTTACAAAAAATGGTACATCATCTATGGCTAAACATCTTGTTACATGTCCAAATAACCCCGAAAATATTAGATAAAAAACAAAAGAAAATTAGCATTTTTAAAACAAGTCAAAGTGATGCTACCACTGTTTCAAATTGGGAATTTAATCAAAATTCCATTAGGCAAGCTTTAGCTAAAATGATTGTCATTGACGAGGAACCATTTTCTTACGTGGAACGTGATAAATGTATGTTAATTTCATTAAAGAAACTTTCTTTCTAATTTCAAAATTTCTAAATTAAATCCCAAATATTTCCATTATTTATTTATTTAACATTTGTTTAAATTTAAAAGAGAAATGAGCACTTCAATTTCATTAATTCAATATTTTTCTCACTTCCCTTATAAATACAAACTCCTAAATGTTTAGACCTTTATATTTAACTTTTTTTAAATAACTTTTTTTGCATGGTATATATTTTTGTTGGGCATATTCACATGCAAATATACCAGCTAGGCCTATGTGCAATTACTATGATATGTGTTACTATGTGTGTTGAGACTTGGGGTAGTCTCCAGGATTCTTGATAATCCTTAGGGTGTGTTGTTTGCCCATTAAGACTTTGGGTAGTCTCCATGGTTGTTGATAACCCATAAATTTATTTGTTTTGTGTTGTATGTGATATTTTGGGGAACTCACTAAGCTTAGTGCTTACAGTAGTTGATTAAATGTGTTTCAGGTACTTCTGATGATCGTGGGAAGGCGAATGCTTGATTGTACACATTCTCCTGCAGTTTCTGACTCCGGATATTTTGGGACACTTTAATATTTTTACGATGATTTGTATTTGATACTTGAGATTTTCTTGAGATAGGTTTTATAAACAATGTTTTTAGTTAATTAAAAATGAAAATTTTGTTTTGAAAATTTAGATGTTACAAATTGGTATTAGAGCCACAGCTTAAGGGAGTTGGATGAACACTTATAGGATTCCAAACTCAAAATAAGGATCTAAGAATTTTCATAAAAACTTTTCGAAAAGAAACAAAGAATTTTAAAGGAGAAAAACCTGATGAAACAATGTATACAATCAGCTAGAACTTGACCAGTAGTTTCCCAAAATATTTCTACTTCTTTTATGTGTAGTATCGAGCTGTTATATTATGAACTGATAGAACTGCATGCTAGTTGACATGTTAAGGATCCTTCACGAAGTGTGTCATAGAATTTCCTGATTTGTAATGCCTTTAGTTGAGGAGGTTGCGTTTATAAGATTGAACCTATCTCTATTATTTGTTTAGTGTACGTTGCATAATTGTACATAGTTAGGATGTTATAGCCATAGAATGCTTGATTTAGCCTTTCTTCCTATTCCTTGTTTGATTGTGGACTTGAGGAAGAATCATTTATTCGACTGTATATCGATCCATGTACTGTGTACGATTGGCATACGCTAAGCAGATGGATAGAATAATGGGAATCTTTACGAGGCAGAGTGGTGTTGGGGAGTAGTCTAGGTCAAGTGTCTGGGTGATTAACAGTGATTCTGAGGAACCTACAGCCGTGGGTGTTTATATACCCTAGAAAAGTAGATTTCTCATGACTTGGGGTCTTGGGAGGAAGACTTGAGACAAATACAGATTGGTGTGGAAGGTAGTATTGGGCACTAAGGAACTTGCAGGAGTATGTAAGTGTTTGTGCATGCAATTTAGACTAACTCTGGTCATTTTGTTGTGTGTTTCAGTATGGTGGTTACCTAAGGTTCCGATCCAACAACCCTAAGAGGCCCAATTCTAATGATGATGAGATTCGTAGGATCTTTGTCGCCGAGGTGGCCGCAGCGATCAGAGAGGCCATACCAGAGATGGCAGGGTCTATTAAGACCATGTTGATCTAGACTTTTGACGAGCGTTATGATGTTGTCGCTAAGGGTGTTGTTGTTGCAGCCACCACAGTCGTGGCTACTGCGAGGTCGCAGGGGGTGATTCCTTGTGGTACCCAAAGTTCAGCAACATGAAGCGACTAGAGTTTGATGGGACCAAGGACCCAATTGTTGTGATGATATGTCATTTTGATATTGAGGGTTTCTTCTACACTTACTCCTACCCGGAGAATTTGATGGTTCACTTTATGTCGAACCTAATTCGCTTGGGAGCGAAG
Source organism: Lactuca serriola (assembly GCF_051521515.1). Classification (NCBI taxonomy): domain Eukaryota; kingdom Viridiplantae; phylum Streptophyta; class Magnoliopsida; order Asterales; family Asteraceae; genus Lactuca; species Lactuca serriola. Next base: position 338,343,493 of record NC_136411.1, read on the forward strand.
GATTAGTGGAAGTTTGTGACGGTTGACTATTCTCCTGTGAAGCGTTCTGCAGTCACTTGGGATAGATTGAATGAGATGTTCACTGATGAGTTTGTGCCATTGGTTGAGAGAGAGTGATTGGCCCAAGACTTCATGTCACTCAAGCAGAAGACAGAGACCGTGACTGAGATCACCAGGATGTTCCATGATAGGGCCATGTTTAGCCATGAACATGTGTCATCGGAGCAAGCACGTGTGAGCAAGTATCTGAGTATCCTGAGGAAGGATATCTATGAGTTCGTGGTGAACACCTCATATTAGACATTAGTTGAGCTGCCGACCAATGCCAGGAGGAAGGAGATCAAGCTAGAGACCCAGCTGAGAGAGGATAGGAGGCTCATGGGAGAGATAAGAGGCTAGTGTAGTCACAGTCGGCGACCAAGTAGTTCAAGCTTGCTGATTTAAGAACTGGAGGCAAGAGGGGCCGCACTTGTAGAGAGTGTGGCAAGGGTCATGAGGGACCCTGTCGGTCAGGGAATAGTTTCTACATGTTTGGCGAGCAGGCATATGGCAAAGGATTTCCCGAAGGGATTTTGGGTTTGATTCCCATGAGGTCTGAGTGTCCTCAGCTTGCATCGAGGACGGTTCAGGCTCCTGCTCCCATGACCTTGTGTATTAATGATGGCCGGAAGGGGAAGGCCGAGGTTTCGAGGGCTCAAGGGAGAGCATTTCAGCTAACAAGAGAGGAGGCCAGATCAGCACCAGATGTCATGGGTGGTACGTGTTTCTTTACTATTTCTGTCAATTAGATTTGTGTTTACTTATAATACTGCTCCTGTTAGGTATATTTCTTGTGAATTTTTTACCCGCTCTAGTGTTGTTTGTCTAGGGTGCGATTCGGTCTTTTGTGTCATCATCCTTCTGTCGTGGTTTTAGCATTGCATGTGAGGCCGTGAGTAGACCATTGAGGATTTATATAGTTGAGGAGCATGCGGTCTCTACTACTGACATCTATCGGGACTATATCAAGGAGATTTTTGGCGTTGGTATCCGATCAACTTTATTTATATTACGATGGTAGACGTTTGTGTTATTATGGGTAAGGATTGATTGAACTGGTTTGGGGATCTAAATGAATGTGAGTAGCAGCTCGTGACAATGTTAAACCTAAGTGGGGGAGTGCTCACCATCTACAGAGAGGGTACTCAGGTAGGACCTACCTTCTGTTCAGCCGCCAGGGTGAGACAGTGTCTACATCATGGGTGTACGGGTTATCTGGTGTATGTAGTTGATACTCGGGTTGACGAGAAGAGATTGATTTCCATTTCCGGTGTTCCCATTGAGCATGATTTTCCTGAGGTGTTCCTCCTAAGAGGCAATTGGAGTTCCAGATCGACCAGATCCCTAGTGCGGTGCGGATCATCAAGGCACCATATCGGCTTGCGCCACCAGAGATGCAGGAGTTATCCTCTCAACTTCAAGAGCTTTAGGAAAGGAGTTTATTTGGCCAAGCAGTTCAAAGTGGGGAGAAGCGATCCTTTTTGTCAAGAAGAATGATGGTTTACACCAGATGTGTATTGACTATCAGGAGTTTAACAAGCTGACGGTGAAGAACCATTATATGTTGCCAAGGATTGATGATTACTTCGATCAGCTGCAGGTGGCATCTTGTTTTTCCAAGATCGATCTGAGTTCTGGTTACCATCAAATGAGAGTGTGAGAGGAGGATATTCAGAAGACAACCTTATGAACTCGTTACAGGCATTATGAGTTTGTGGTGATGCCTTTTGAGCTCACTAATACACCGACAACGTTCATGGATCTCATGAACCGAGTGTGTAGATCTATGTTGGAACGGTAAGTGATTGTATACATTGATGATATTTTGGTTTATTCGGCGACAAGAGAACAACATGAGGAGCATCTATGTGAGATTCTTAAGGTTCTCCAGATGGAGAGGCTATACGCTAAGTCCTCTAAGTGTGAGTTCTGGTTGTGTGTGGTTCAGTTTCAGGGAGACCTCATCAATCAAAACGGTATCTTGGTTTACCCAGCCAAAATTGAGGCGGTTATGCGGTGGTAGGTTTTTAAATCTTTATCTGAGATTCATAGTTTCCTTGTTTTGTCGGGATATTATCGAAGATTCATTTGAGACTTCTCCAAGATTGCAGTTCCTCTCACTAAGTTGACGAGCAAGGATGTTGTGTTTAGTTGGGGGCCTGATCAGCGGTCATCATTCGAGACACTTTAGCAGAGACTTTGTGAGGCGCCGGTACTTGCCCCCCTGAGGGAATTAAGGACTTTATGGTCTATTGTGACGGTCCATCTCGGGACTGGGTGTTGTTTTGATGCAAAGAGGGTATGCAATTGCATACGCTTCGAGGAAGCTGAAGCCTCATAAGGCAAAGTATCTAACTCGTGATCTTGAGTTGGTGGGAGTGGTTTTCGCCCTCAAGATTTGGCACCGTTATCTTTACGAGGTTCAATGTATTATCTACACGAACCATAAGAGTCTGTGATATCTTATGGATCGGTCTAATTTGAGCATGAAATAGAGGAAGTGGCTCGATGTAGCAAAGATTAGGACTGTGAGATTCTATATCACCAAGGAAAGGCCAATGTGGTGGCTGGTACTTTGAGCAGGAGGACAGTAAGTACCCCGATTTGGGATGTGTGTTTAAGGTTGAACATAGTGACTCCAATCTTGGAGATGACCAAGGATTCGCAGTCGGAGGCTATCAAGGGGGAGAATCGGAAGAGTGAGCGGGTGGTTGGTCAGGTTTATGCTTTTGATATTGATAGCAGGGGATTATTGACACTTCATGGTCGGGTTTGGTTGCCCTATGCTAATGGGGCTCAACAAGTGTTGATGGATCATGCCCACAAGTCGAGATTTTACATTTATCTGGGGGCTACAAAGATGTATCATGATTTGAGACATGTCTACTGGTGGTCGTGTATGAAGAAGAATATGGAGTTGTTTGTGGAGCAATGCTTGACCTTCCACAAGGTTAAGGTCGAACATCAGCACCCTCATGGCAAGTTGCAACCCTTGGAGGTTCCACTGTGGAAGTTGCAGCAGATTACGATGGATTTCATTACAAAGTTGCCAAAGACAGCGAAGGGTTTTGATTCTATTTGAGTGATAGTTGATCATTTAACGATGAGTGCTCACTTTCTAGCCATATATGAGAGCTCTTTTGCCGAGAAATTGGTCGAGATTTATGTCGAAGAGGTAGTGGCTCGTCATGGGGTGCCTAATTCCATTGTCTCAGACAGTGATGTTCATTTCACTTCCAGATTTTGGAAGAGGTTTCATGGGTAGTTGGTTACCAGATTGCATTTCAGTACCGCCTATCATCCGCAGACAGACGGGAAGAGCGAGCAGACTATTCAGATACTCGAGAATATGTTGATATCCCACATCATTGACTTCGATGGTAGATGGGACTCCTACCTTCCATTGGCTGAATTTTCCTACAACACAAGACATCATGCCAGTATTGGTTTGCCTCCCTTCGAGCTCTTGTATGGGAGGAAGTATCGAAATCCTATCTGTTGGGGAGAGGTCGGACAGAGAGTCATGAGGAGCACTGAGATTGTGCTCAAGACAACAGAGCTTATTCATCAGGTCAGACAGAGGTTGCTGACGTCCCAAAGACGCCAGAAAGTTACGCATATCGGCACCACTCCGAGTTGGAGTTTCAGGTTAGAGATTTGGTGCTCTTAAAGGTATCACCTTCGAAAGGTGTTATTCGATTCAGGAAGCAGGGAAATTTGGGCCCTATATTTATTGTCCCTTTTAGAGTAGTAGCCCAAGTGGGCAAGGTGTCACACCGGTTAGAGCTGCCTAAGGAGTCGAGTCAGATTAATGACACCTTCCATGTTTCCCAATTACAGAAGTGTGTGGTCAATGAGACAACTGTGGTTCCTCTGGAGGACATTTAAGTCGATGGTCACCTGAATTACATCGAGAGATCGTCCGCACTTTTGGATAGGAAAGTGAAGACCTTGAGGAAAAGGGTAGTGAACTTGGTCAAAGTACAAGGGCAACATCGAAAAGGCTTTGAGTGGAATTGGGAGCCCGAGGCCGAGATGCGTGATCATTACCATGATCTTTTCACAACAGCTGACTTCGAGGGCGAACTCTGATTCTAGTAGGGGAGAATTGTAACACCCGTTTCCAGGTATTTCCATTTTCAACCTTTAAATGACAAATTTTCGCAAAATAAGCCCTTACATTGGGCGTACATGAAGAGTACGCCAGGAGTAAGTCTTTAAAAAGGATCGTGTCAAAGGTTGAGTATGATAGGTGTACACGTGAGAATGTTGGACGTACTCATGTTGTTCCCAAACCCTAAATTTTTAGGGTTGTGTCCCCTATTTAAGCATCTTATTCGTCCTTGGACATTATTATGACCAACCTCCATTCCTCTTAGCCATAATATCGAAACCATTGCCCTTGGGAGTGAGAATTGAAGCCTTTGAGTGATTTTTAAGTGTTCTTGGTGGTGAAGGAAGAATATTGAAGAAGTGGTGTTGCACTCAAGCTCTTGGATACAGAATCTACACCTAATTGTTCAACTCTGGAAGGTATAAATTTCATACCTTGAGGCTTGCTTTGCTAGATCTTGTTTAAGCTTAAGTTTATGTTCATTTTTTCCAAAAACCTTGGTCTTTGTGAATATGGACTACTCCAGACCATTTAAATTTTCCTTTCAGACATTTTAGAGTGCATGGTTTCATAAAAATGCAGGTTTAGTCCTTTCTTTTCATTCATGCATGATTTATGGAGTTTTTGGTGATGTTACAAGTTAGAATTTTAGGATTAATCTCTCTTTAGCCATGAAAAAGCATAAATTTGGAGCCTTTATGAATTATAATGTCTTTTATGGTCAGATATGAGGATGGGGTAAAGTGTCATAATGATTAATAACTTAAAAATTATGTTTGGGTTTAGGTCGCGTATGTTGAGTGTATATCTGGCTACACCCGGCGTAGCAGGATGCAAAACTCGTTATTCAAGTCTTGTACTCTACGCCCAGCATAGAGCTTGAGTATGTTGTGCGTAAGGTCAAATGTGTCGACCTTTGATTTTCTTTGAGTTTTTGACAAAGTGCCCCTTTTGGCCAATTTGTGAGGGTTTTGGTTTTGGAAGGGGCACAATGGTCTTTTGCCAAAATTATGGATTAGAATTGGCTTGGGACTAGTTATGTATGGAAGATAACCTTAATTGTTAATTAGGGTTATTTGGTATAACTAATAGGCGGAGTCTAGTTCCGACAGTTCAGGTGTGAGTTCTATCAATCATATGTGTGAGGTGAGTCTCCTCACTATTATTATCCGTGTTATAGAATATACGTGTTGACCAGCTGGATCTATGTTCTATTACTGTGATATGTGTTACTAAGTGTGATGAGACTTTAGGTAGTCTTAGGGATTGCTGATAATCCATAGGGCGTGTTGTTTTCCCACTCAGACTTCGGATAGTTTCTAGGGTTGCTAATAAACCATAGTTGTTTATTTATGTTGTGTTGTAGGCGATACTTTGGGGAACTCACTAAGCTTCATGCTTACGGTTGTTTATAAATGTGTTTCAGGTACTTCTGATGATCGTGGGAAGGCAAAGACTTGACTTTACACATTTGCCTATAGTTTTTAACTATGGATATATTGGGACACTCTAATATTTTTATGATGATTTGTATTTGATACTTGAGATTTTTCATGAGATGGGTTTTTATGAACAATGTTTTTAGTTAATTGAAAATGAAAAAAATTGGTTTGAAAATTTGGATGTTACAAAGCTTCAAAGACCTAAAAACACGAATCTAGGAATCAATGTGAACCAAATATGTTAAGATTAGAAGGAATACATACATTAGAAGTAGGTAGATTGTGAAATGAAAGATTGAAACACAAAGAGCGGTGTACTTGTCAAGTGTGGGGACCAGTTGGTAGAAAAATTAAAATTTTGGAGCACGAGGCATCAAATGGGATCAAGACGCGCACTTTATCTTTGAGTTGACGAAGATACGCGTGGAGTACCCTCTATGTGCGACGTGCACTCTTTATTTTTATTTTTAACACTTATGGTCCCCGGTTTGTTTCACCTATTCCATTTATACCCCCAAAAGCCTAAACTTTTCCTAAAACATCCACCATTTGAGTATACAAATTTTAGTGTATCAAAAGTTTCAAGGCAAGAAAAGAATGATGTAACACATCTTATATAGATAATTCCCATAAATAATAGGGAACTTCATAAAACAAATCAGGCAAATCACATATAAAATCATCTAAAAGTTTTGAAAGATGAAAAGGCCAATAAGAAGACAAATTGCTAGGAAAATTGTCAGCTAGATGCAATCTGCCTCCATAGTATGAGTGCACGAAGAGCATCACAATAAGTAAATCAATATAACACTAATGGTCTACTACGATATGACGAAACCATTATATCAATCCAACTTATAAGAAAGTAATCTTATTATATCTACTACTATATGACGAAACCATATTAACACAAGGGCTAACACTGGTGGATTCAACCACCATCAAGACAATGATAGAACAACAAATCTATGACGCCGTGGAAGCTTACGGGGCGAACAGAAAAGAAGAAAATGAAAAACAGCAAAAACAAACACAGTCAAGCACCTGTGAGAAGTTTATGAGTAGGGGTGCAAACGAGCCAAGCTACTCGCGAGCTACTCGGGATCGGCTCGCTAAAAGCTCAACTCAAAACCAGTTTTAAACGAGCCCAAGCCGTGCTCGAGCTTAATATTAAGCTCGTTCATTAAACGAGCTCGAGCTCGAGCCTATGTCACTAAGCTCAATTAGGCTCGCGAGCCTAAACGAGCCTTTATAAAATATAATTTATTATTATTTTCTTATATTAAAATAAAAACATATTTAAGAAATTATGGATTTCGGGTATTAGTAAACGAGCTTGAGCCGAGCTTAAGCTTATTTAGGCACATCAACGACAAACGAGCCGAGCCCGAGCCGAGCTTGTATAATTCTTTACGAGCTCGAGCCGAGCTCAGTAAAAGAAAGCTCGAATCGAGCCGAGCTCAAGCTCGAGCCTCATATAACTTAAACGAGCCCGAGCCGAGCCTGGCCAGGCTCGGGCTCGGCTCGGCTCGTTTGCACCCCTATTTATGAGAAACAAACCAAGATCCTTATATGGAGATGAAGGAATAAATGGTCTTACCCAATGGATAAAAGAGATGATGTCAACCCTAGAAACCGACAGATGTGTTACATATTGTTGAGTTAAATTAACTACTCGTATGTTTATGAGTTCGAGTTTGATCTGGTGGAATACTCATGTCAAAACCTTAGGCGTAGATGCGGCCTACACAATTTCCTAGGAAGAATTGAAGAAGCTGGTAAGAAATGGATTTTATTATAGCGAGGACATAATAAGGATGAATCAAGGACTCTATCACCTGACTACAAGAAAATCAAACTTGGTAGTGTATATCATGTGCTTTGAAGACCTACCCACCATATGTCCATAATTTATCGACTCAAACATTAAGAAGATCGAAGCATACATCAAGGGGGTCACTCCACAAATTCAAAGGATGGTAATTGTGGCCAAGCTCAACACCTGCAAAGGTGCTAAGCAATTGGCCTTTAGCCTGAAGGCTAGTAAAGAGAAGATCAAGAATTACACAGGACAATGGGAAGGAAACTCATCGGGAAAGTTTAGTCATTCCTCATGGGAGAAACGAGACAACAAGAAATCCCAGAATAGGTCAGCCTTTCCACAAAGAGGATACTTGGGGAGTCTCCCTAAGTGTATTTAGTTCCATTATCACCATCAAGGCCTATGCAAAAAAAATTTCAACCATCACTGTAACCAAAATGCCGATGTAGGATGAATGCTAAAATAAGGAACAATAAAGAGAAAAAATGTTCGAAGTGCGGAAAGCAAGGCCATTAAGAAAAATACTGCTCAAAAGAAAGTAAGGCCATTAAAGAAACACTTGAAGCAAAGCATTTAGGAAAGACAAGAAGTATGTAACCTACAAATTGCTAGAAAGGATAGAATGCCCTACGTAAAACATCTATGTATTAACTATGTTGTAAAATAAAAGAGCTTACAATCCTTAAGAGTTTATATACTCATAAGATTAGTGGGATACATGATGTACTCATCTACCTTTATCATCAGACGACTACAAGTGATTACTCCATAAATAGAAACTCTAAAATGAGAACAACAATGTGAAATCAATGTTTACATCTAGAGACCATATTATAGGAATCTCTCAAGAAAAATAACATAAATTATAATTGAAATGAAGACAATCATGGGTTTCCTATCGGTGTAAAATATGATTACACTAAATCTAAACAAGAAAAAAACAAAGGAATAACAACATAAAGGTGTAATACCATTTACTTCCTGACTTCTCGTGAAGATGAAGAATTAGAAGTAGAAACAATAAAATGAAACAAACATCTAAAAATAATACAACCAATGAATAATAAACTCTTTCAAACTATACCTAGAGAAACAATATGAGAGAATCAATTCTGGATCAAGAAAAAAACCCTCCTCCCTTAACCAAATTTTGGTGATTTACACTACAATCTATATTTAGGGACGAAATTCTTTCAACATGGGGATTATGTAACAGCTAAGGAAAATACGTCAACAGCATCATACTGGGATAGTTAATGACGTAACATTTATCTAATATCAATAAAAATATACAACTTCATCCTTACATGTCAAAATATTTCAAGTTAGCCTAAAAATCCCAGGATTAGGGAAGCGAAAATTCTTACCACCATATAAATATTAACGCATTTAGATAGTACACGTCAAGAAGATTGAAAAAATATAAAAAAATCATAAAAATTCGACTCCGTATGGAAAATATATGATCTATATAAAATATAAAAGTTAACTCCGCAAAAGGAATGTGTGTCGTAAATAGTGAAAGGAAAATCAGTTGAGTTTTAGCAAAAACTCTGTAAAGGAGAATTGAAGTACTCCTCTTTATAAAACCAATGCGACAAAAAATGCCGAAAAATGAGTCCGTACGAGAAATATATGATTTTTTCAAAATCAGTTAAAATTATAAAATGAGAGATAATAATAAACATGGAATTAGTCAATGCAGCCTACAGGAAAGTTGTAGTACTTGTCGATAGCTACGAATCGATATATGGAACTGTTGAAACATAAAAGTGACCCTCTTGAACTAAAACACCGCAACCATCTATCTACCGCAACGGTTCACCATCCGCGATCATCCCAGCACCCGAAGTTAGTTCTTCTTCAGCATCTGCAGTCCATTGTTATATTTTTCTTATCCTTATGTAATGTACTCAATTATCCATCATGCCTTGCACGGCTGCTTATAGAGTAGTTTATTTATGAGACTCTATAAATAGAGACTCTTTCTGATGTATAAAATACAACTTCTTACTACACAAGATTTCTTCTTCAACCATCTCTCTTATCACTTGATGACTTGTGAATTATTCTAAATATATTTCTCCAAGTTATCTTCTTCATTTCTCTATCTTACTACTCTTCTCACTCTAAATTGCTACTGAAACATATCAAACTATAACCTCTCTCCAGAGTAAGTCTTTTAGACTTAATCACTAAACTTGATCTTCCTTATTAACTTGGAGTGAATGCATTCATTGTTACGAATTAGTTTAAGTGTATTCTTGATATAACAATTGTTGTCGTTTATATTTCTTTACTTTCTGCAACTAACTATTTAACTATATTATTGTTGAGCTTTTAGATCCTTTGAGATTAACTATTCCGCAATATACTTGTTCTAACGTTTGTTCAAGTGTGTCTCCAAGTTTTTCTCTCAATAATTGGTATCAGAGCCAATGTGGTTGCTTTTTGAATATCGGAACTCTGATTTTCTCATTAAGCCTTCTATACCACTAAAGCTCATTTTTCAAAAAACAAAACAAAACAAAATGGCACAATCGTTATCTCTTAATATCTCCAATAGTGTTGGTGGTTCTAACCGAGCTCCAATACTAGTAGCAAATGAATATCATCACTGCTCACAAAGAATGGAGAGGTACTTAAGAAGACTGGGTAGAGATGTATGGCAATCCGTGGAAGAAGGACCACACATTCCAGTCCTTACACTAGTCCAAACTGACAGCGCGACAACCAGGCTAGGAGGAGGTCAACCAACCATGAGTCGTCCCACCAAGGATGATCTCAATAAAATGGAAAATGATGTTGTTGCTTTTTATGAAATTTCTTGTGGTGTTGCTCCTGACAACTTTGATAATATCATAAATTGTAAGTCAGCAAAAGAGATCTGGGATGTACTCAAGAACCTGTACGAAGGCTCAGAACAAGCACAAGATAAGAAGCTCACTACTGCACTCAACGACTTCAATAACTTCAAAGCTCATACGAGTGAAAGTTTGGAAGACTCCTTTAAGAGATTCAACCTGATAGTCAAAAAGTTATCAAATGCTGGTACCATCCGCAACAACCATGAAACCAATCTTCAGTTCCTTAATGGCTTAGGAAGACATTGGACTACGGCTAAGATGATAGTCCAAGGCGACAGGAAGATTCACTCTTTATCACTCTACAAACTCTATGGAGAGCTCCAAGCACAAGAATCCATTGTACTCAAAGACTGTGCTGGCTTCAGAGGACCACTTGCTCTCATAGCACAAGCTCCACCGCAGTCACCCTACTCTTCATCGTATGATACCTCAACACAGTTATACGAAGTGGATTCTTAGTATGATGATGAAGAAGAATTTCAGAAGGCTATTGCTCTTGTTAGCCAACAGTTCAACCGCATACCACCTTCTTCTTTCCGCAAGAATCAACAATTCAACAAACCTCCATTCAACCGTAACTTCGGTCCTCAGAACAACCATTCTTGATATCCTAAAGGCTCTCAGAACAATCAACAAAAGGAGGTACCGCAGTCTCCTCAGAACAATGACTCCGGTACTCAAACAGAAGACAAGACTGATGTTGTGATTTGTCACAAATGCAATAAAGAAAATCACTTCGCAAAAGACTGTAAGGCCAATGTAGTCAAGGACAGAGCATTCTATCTTAGAATGGCTCAAGAGTTGGAAGAAAAAGAAAAGGCAAGGGCATATGTGGCCCAAGTTAAAAGAGACCATCATGTTTGGTCATCAGGAGATGAAGAAGAGAAAATCATCAGTGTTAAAGGAAAAGGGAAAATCTACATGTTGGCCACTGCGGATGATGAAGGGTCAGCAATGTTGAACAAAAACTACTGCTACATGGCAAAGGATGGGACTCTAAGCATCGTTGAACAAGTAAAACTCATGATCCAAACTTTAAATTATAGTATGCATGGCTGTCAACCCTACATAGATGATCTCAATGACACTTGTGCTGCCGTCCTTACAGACTATAACAAAGCCTGAGATGAGAAGAACATTGCATCCCAAGAGATGTTCCATGTGAGAGGAAGACTGGATAACAAGAGACTTAAGATGGCAATGTTAGAGAAGGATTTAGAGTTAGAGAAAGATGCTAGAATGCTAAGTGAAACCCAATTAGAGATAGCTTTGAACCAGAGAGATTTAGCTCAGAGGGAAATTGTACGCTTAAATCTCTTAATTGAAATTTTTTTTAATGAAAGTGAGGCTATTGAAAATTTGGTAAACAATGAAACCGTGGACAATACATATAATTGGGGTTGGTGAAATAGGTATCCTACCGCAATGGATTCCTCACCCCGGTTCAACAAAGACAGAGTGTACAAGACTTTTCCCGAAGATATCAAAACTCACTTCGATAGATTACACAATTTGAGCAATAATTGTGTCATTGAGGAAATTGTGCCCGAGGATTCTGGTCACACATGTGATCAAACTCCCATCTGTGTCACCACTCATTCAAATTCTCAAACTTCATCTGTAGTTGATGAAGAAATTGTTGTTGAAGGCCCCGAAGTCTCAAAGTAATTTCCATCTTTTTCCTCAGACCACAGTGTTCCACACTGTAGTCAAATGTCCCAGAAGTGTCCCACCGCAGTTTCATCTAAAACCTACTCTGCGGTAGTCAAATCATCTCTACCAAAACAATCAGTTCAAGGAACCACAACTCTTCAGCCGATTTTCATGAGTTACCTATTGAAAATTTTGAAGTAGGCCAATGCTCTCAAATTCCAGAATCCTCAAGTTCTGATGATTCTAGCCCATGTTTTCAAAATCGTTCAAAAGGTTCCAGTAAACCGCAGTTGAATAACAATGACTGCGGTTCACCAAAATCCTTGGCAAAAAGAGCTTTCAAAGAAGAAATTAGATCTCGAACCACAAACAGACAAAGCTTTTCAAAAAATAAGAAACATGTGAGAATTCCAAAATCTAAGAGTCCAGAAAAATTTGTTTTCACAAACTATATTTCAAAAAACTCTTCTTTCATGAAAACAAGCAAAAAAGGATGTTCAGTTTCAAAAGTCATTCCTGCTACTTCTGACATAACCCAAAAAGGTGTCAAACTTGTAAGAAACTACGTTTTTCAGGTCTATTCCTCAAAAGACACTAATTGGAAAAGAATTTTACCCACTCCAACACTTTTAAAATCACATCAAAACAAGTGGAAGGGAATCTTACCAAATCCACCTAAAGGGACTCAAAGATTTACACGTGCTAAACCTCATTCAAAAAAAAACTTTTCAGAAACCAAGTGTCAAATCTTTTAGAAGTTACCCACCTCGGACAAATATCAAGTCCAATTCACTCTATAAACCGCTGACTAAGCATAATGTCAGATTCAATGACAAACTCTCTTTTTGTAAATGTCAATGTAGTTGTCAAAAAGTTTTATCTCATGTCAAGTCAAATCAAATTCGGAAACCTCGTACTTTTCAAAAACCTCGCAACAATCCAAATCTGAACAAACACCCAGGACTAGGTCTAAAAGTTGACAAAAGACCTGTCCACGCAACCTCGGACTATGCATCATTTAAAAATACATCAATTGTCCCTGGCTCCAAACTTGTTTTGATGCCTAAACTAACAGTGTAATTCTTAGGCTTTGTGCAAGGAGGAACAAGAAGAAGAATGGTTAATTGACAGTGCCTGCTCCTTGCACATGACCGGAAGGTTAGAGTACCTTCGGGATTTCAGGCCTATATGCAATGGTGGAAATGTCACGTTTGGCAACAATGCAAACGATGTCATCCGAGGTTACGGTGTTCTCACTACGGGGAACTTTTCCATTCAGAAGGTTGCTTATGAAGAAAGCCTTAAACACAATCTTATCAGTGTTGGCCAACTATGTAAAGCAGGACATCGTGTTGAATTGGACAATCAATTCGGTTACATAATGACGAGTGATCGAAGCATTTGCTTAATCAAATCTCGCTCCGAAGGCACAATGTATCCTCTGGATGTTTCTCTCATCATTGGTAAACCGCAGCTGTGCTTTCTGTCCAAAGCTGTATCCGAAGTCTGCTGGCTATGGCATCGCAAGCTAGCTCATCTCAACTTTCGGTACATCAACAATCTCGTCACTAGAGAACTAGTCTGCGGTCTCCCCATTCTCAAATTCAGCAACGATACCCTTTGTCCAGCTTGTGAATGCGGTAAACAATCAAAAGCAAGCCATCCTCTGATAATGGATTCTTCCATCTCTGAATCACTGGAGCTATTACACATTGATCTCTGCGGTCCCTCAACCGTAGCCAGTCTTCACCACAAAAAGTATATACTGGTTATTGTTGATGACTATACACGCTTCACATGGGTCTTCTTTCTCAAACTCAAATCAGAGACACCGCAAATCTTCATTAACTTCATCAAAGAAATCGAACTTCAAATCAAGCTTCCAGTCAGACGCATCCGCAGTGATAATGGAACTGAGTTCACTAATCATCTTCTCAACAGTTTCCTGGTTTCCAAAGGCATCTCTCATAACTTTTCAGCACCCTATACACCGCAACAAAATGGTGTAGTAGAAAGAAGGAACCACACACTCGTTGAAGCAGCCAGATCCATGCTTAACTTCGCCCAACTTCCTCTCTACTTCTGGGCTGAAGCAGTAGCAACCACATGCTTTGTTCAAAACCGAAGTATCGTGTGCAAGCATCTCAATAAAACACCATATGAAGGTCTCAACAATCACAAACCCAATGTTCGTTTCTTTCATATCTTTGGATGTAGATGCTTCGTGATCAACAATAGAGACCAACTCAACAAGTTTGCACCAAAGTTTGACGAAGGTATCTTCCTTGGTTATTCCACTAACAAGGTTGCATATCGAGTGCTCATCAGACGAACAAGGTTGATCATTGAAAGCTTTGATGTGAAATTTGATGATTCTCACATCCGCATCGCACCTCCGTCCACCGAAACCACTGCAATCATGGAAAGTGACGTTCCAGTCACTTCCAGACCTCTGAATCCAGTTGAAGTCAACTATGATGATCTTTTTGATCCCATTGAAACGACGAAACTATCCGAAGTTCTGGTGTCACCCGTAGCTCAACAACAACATGCCGACGTATCTGGAGCATCTCTATCTTAAGTAGTATCGCTCAATACTTCCACCTCTCCGGTTGAGGGGGAAAGCTCTACTCCGGATCTTGTCGTAACCGTTGAGGTTCCAGTACTTGATGCTACTTACATTCCTGCCCGAAGCGAAGCTTCTCCATCAAACGAACCTTCGGGCTTAGATGATCAATTCATAGAGAATATTGACACTAGAACCGATCCTAGAATTGTCACTCTCCCATCTGCTTTCCAGGGGGAACCTTCTCAGGTTCCAGGGGAACTCCTATCCGCAATCCAGGGGGTACCTCAACCTCTGCCGATTACTCAAGAAAATTCTGCTCCAATAGATCAAGATAATTCAGCAGGATGTTCTCAAATCCAGGGGGAACTGCCATCTCCAACAGCAGATTCCTCTGACATCCAAGATATCCCTTCCACCGCAGCTGCTGATCATTTGATGCCACGTCTTCATGTATGGACGAAAGACCACCCACCAGGTCAAATTATTGGCAAACCATCTGCAGGTATACAGACTCGGTCTTCCAAGGACTTATCTGATCACTGCCACTATGCAGCATTTATGTCTTCGGTAGAACCTAGAACGATCAAAGAAGCATTGCTTGAACCGGACTGGATAACCGCAATGCAAGAAGAATTAGAAGAATTTGAAAGAAACAAAGTATGGCAACTTGTTCCTCTTCCACAAGGTCATACTATTGTTGGTACAAGATGGGTGTTCAAGAATAAGCTAGATGAATCTGGCTCAGTGATCAGAAACAAGGCAAGAATTGTTGCCAAGGGCTATAGTCAACTAGAAGGCATTGAATACGATGAAACATATGCTCCAGTAGCACGCATGGAAGCCATCCGGATCTTTCTAGCATACGCAGCCCACAAAAATGTCAAGGTACACCAGATGGACGTTAAGAGTGCTTTTCTCAATGGGGAACTAAAAGAAGAGGTTTATCTTCAGCAACCTCCAGGATTTGAAAATATTGAATTTCCAGATCACTGCTACAAGCTTGAAAAAGCAGTCTATGGTATGAAACAAGCCCCAAGAGCTTGGTATGAGACACTCTCTGAATTCCTTGTCTCATCCAGGTACAAAAGAGGAGTGATTGATCCCACATTATTCAGAAAAACAAATGGTGACCACCTTATGATGGTACAAATATATGTGGATGATATCATTTTCGGGTCGACTGATCAAGGCATGGTAGATGAATTTGCTAAGCTCATGACCAACAAATTCAAAATGAGCATGAATAGAGAGATTAATTTCTTTCTAGGTCTTCAAGTCAAACAAATTCAGCAAGGAATATTCATTCATCAAGAAAAATACACCACTGAACTTCTGAAGAAATATTCAATGGACAACTGCTCTTCTGCTAAGGTCCCTATGGCCTTCGGTTATAAGATCTCTGCTGATCCCTCCGGAGAATCTGTGGATCACAAGACTTATAGAGGTATCATTGGTTCACTGATGTACCTCACCGCAAGCAGACCTGACATTGTATTCGCAACTGGTGTATGTGCAAGATACCAGGTTGATCCAAAAGTGTCTCGCATGACCACAACCAAACAAATTCTTCGGTATCTTAAAGGAAGCAAATGAATGGGTTTATGGTATCCCGCAGGCAACGACTTCAGTCTTCAAGCCTTCACGGATGCGGATCATGCAGGATGCAAGCTCGATAGAAAAAGTACATCAGGTGGATGCCAATTCCTAGGAGGAAGACTTGTCAGCTGGTCTTCAAGGAAGAAAACGTGTGTATCTCTATCTACTGCAGAAGCCGAGTATGTGGCCGCAGCCAGCTGTTGTTCCCAAGTTCTTTGGATGAAGACTCAATTGCTAGACTATGGGTACAGAATGCTGCAGATACCAATTTACTGTGACTCTGAAAGTGCTATAGCGATCTCTCATAATCCTATTCAGCACTCTAAGACAAAACATATTGAGTTACGGTATCATTTCATCAAAGATCATATTCTGAAAGGTAATATTGAACTCAACTTTGTTCCTACTCATGAAGAGATTGCTGATGTTTTTACAAAAGCACTTGACTATAAAAAAGTCAATGCATTCTTACAAATGTTGGGAATGATGAATCCAGACCCGCAATTCTTTCTGAAGTGTTAGCTACCGCAGACCATCATTGGTCTCCATTGCGGTTCTAACTGAGAATTACATATGATAGATGGTTTTGGTACTGCAGTCTAGGTACCGCAACCATATGTCATACGTATCTCTCATGGGTTCTAATGATCTTTTATTTCTAACTTTTGTACAAGTGTTTTTCTCACAGATTCTCTCTGAAATCCTTCTTTGTTCATCCGCGATGAAGTTTCTCAACCGCAATGATAATTCCATCCGCAATCATATAAAATAAATTCCAACAGTTTCATTAACTTTCAAATCTTTGTGTGCTATTTAATGATCCTTCATTAAATAAAATACAAACATTCCCTTTAGAAACCGTCACATTCCCTTTCTGAATAAACCCCTTATCAGACCTATTTTAGGGATGATGACAAAAAGAACGATTCCCAAATAAATCCATCCTCAACTTGTCCTTTCCTCTCCCAACCACGTCCCATCAGTTACAACTTTCTCTCTAATCACCCCATGTTTACCTGACGTATTTCCATGCGTCTAATCCTCCATTAAATGCAAACCTTTTTTTGAAATCTCTCAAAATCTTTCCAAAACCCGTTTCATCTTCGTGTGGCTGAGATTTAATTCCAAAATCATTGATTCCCCCCCAAAAAAACCCCATTCGACTTCTTACCCTCTTCTATCTTTTACCTAGGGTTAAAATCCATTTTACCTCCTTTATAAACCCGTCTTCTTCCCTAAAATCGTTTATGCTCTCTGTTTAATCGATTGTTCTCTCTCAACTCTCCAAAACTCCCATAACTCTCAAGAACTCCATTCTCTTATCTCTCAATGGCAAAATCAGGTGCATCAAAGAAGCAATCCAAGGCTTCAGGCTCCATGAATCCAACTGGTTCCACATCTCCAATGATAGCTTCAAGTAACTTCAGAGCAGTTTTTGAAGATCATCCGTCTTATAATGCCCCAACAAAGCTTATGATCAAGTTTCTCAAGAACCATATTCTGTTTGGTCCATTCGACGCATTCACTGACGTTGTTCCTGTTTCTACATTCTTCAAGTGTGCCTTTTCTGCATACCGACCAATGGAGAACCCACAAGAAGTGCATCTCAACCTTATCGATGATTCTTTGGTCATCTTGACCAAATAGAAGTTCTTGTCTGCCATAAATCTTTTGATTCATCCCTCCATCAAGATCTTCACACCGTCGTTATCTAACATCACCACCACACTCTACCAAATGGGTTATCAGAAACCGATCCGAGGGATTGGTGAATTAAAGAAGAACCAACTGTCTGCGGTTTGGTAGTTCGTATGCTATTTCGTCATCCGCTGTCTATCTGGCCAAACCGGAGGCATCGACAACATGGGTTTGAAGCTCCTTGAACTAGTGTGGAGCATCTACACGGGCCACGATGTCAATTATGGCCAGATTCTTTGGGATGATTTCCTCCAATATATCCCCAAAGAGCACCCAAGGGAGAACCCAACCGAGCTCACATTTGCTCGATTCTGGTCCTTATGCATATCTGATCTACATGCGGATGCTGGTATCAACATGGGCAGTGACATCAACTTCTTTGTCACTAAGGATCTCAAAAGGTACAATCCCTCTTCTGATCAAACTTTATTTGGACCTATCCGCAGGCTTTCCATTCAGATTCTTGCTTTGCTTGGTCTTAAGACTGCTGATGTCTCAGATCATATAGAGGCCACGGAGGGTATTGTCCCATACCCTTCTACCCCACCTCTTCCTTCCACAACCATTCTCCCTGAGGGTAGTGCAGTCCCCTCTACTACTACACTATCTAACCTTTCTCAACGAAGAAAAATGGTGGCAACTAAAAAGAAATCTAGTACACCTAAGAAGAATGCCCCAAAACAAATTGTACCCTCTAAGAAACGCAAAACCAAACTCACCACTGTATCGAGCAGTGACTTTGAGGAAGATAGACAACCGATACCTATCCTCAAGAAAAGAAAAAAAACTGAAACCTCTGGCCAAATGCGTGACCAGACTGATACTGTAGCCTCTCAACAGGCTCCAGTAGTCCTTGGGATGGCCGCACATCCATTCAATAACACACTCGAATACCACTCAACCTCATCATGTGAGATTGTTTCATCCTCTTCATCATCCGAACGTGGAGACAACCCCCCAGTTATATCTCAAGCGGATAAATCTGGACATCGCCCTAAGGTCTCCAGGACTTCCCGGCTGCACATTTTTTCTTCTAAGGAGTTAGACTCCATCCTTTTGCATGTATCCCAAACACTTCAAACACCAATCCATCCGCAGGGCATCTCTTTCGCCCATGCCAGAACTGGGCCGAGGCCAGACTTGACCACGGGTCAAGGAGACCAAGGAAGCCCATGAAATCCTACTCTGCTTCCATTCCTTTCAGGTGGTTTAGGCACAGTGAGCACTCATGTGCAAGGATCCGTGAACCCAAGGGACACCTTGGTGCGAACACAACGAATTGACGGCGATGACTCAAGTGATTCTTGGAGTCGGTATCAGCCAACTATTGATGCCGAAATCAAGAAATATGTTGTCTATAAAAGAGCATTCCAAGCCCACAAGGAGCAACATGTCAAACAACAACAACAGAAGGAACAGGAAATACTGTCCGTGGCCAAGTACTGGGCAAATGCCATCAGCAATGCCCATACTGCTGCCACAATTCAAAAGGTTCAAACCTCGGAAGTTCCTCCTACTCCAACTCCTGTTCAATCTCCCGCAGTCAACCCATCTCAAGACGAAGAGCCGGCAATTGAACTCAGCTCAGCCCCTACCTTCGTTTTTGATGATGAAGACATCCAAGAGGTCAACAAACCAAATCCTTCATACGACGACCTTATGATGTTTGAAGAAAAAGAAGAGTCCAGCGGTTCTCAACATTCCACTTCTAAGCCCAAAGAAAAGAAAAAGAAGAAGAAGAAGGATGCTGTCACCAGGAAGGAATTCCTCAATCTCCAAGCCAAAGTTGATCAAATTTTGGCTGCGGTTAAACCTACCCAACCTCTATCTGAAGATATTCCAGGACCGCAGTCCTTAATTGAACGTGTTGAAAGACTTGAGACGAGAGAGCGTATGGATGCTGAGCGCATCTCTCTTAAGGTCGAAATAGGGATCCGGTCCATTGACAACAACCGCAGGGCCGATCATCAGGAATTCATGGCTGCAGCGGAACGCCTCATTACTGAGGTGACCGCAATCAAACATGATTTTCAAGCAGCCATTGCGGATCAAGCTTCACTGTCTCAGAAAGTGATAGATGAGACTCATACTGCCTATGAGTCCACTATCTCTGTTCTTCATGCCACTATCAACCGAATGCAGAAATCCCTCACTTCTAACTTCCATGGCCCTGAGATCCTCCAGCTTACCAAAGATATACACAAGCTGTTCTTCAACTCCTCCACCCCAAACAACTCACAGTTGGCAGAGACCATGAAAGCTCACTTTGCAGAAGTTTCTGCCAAGGTGGATGGCCTTAAACAATGGCTTGAGGAAGCACCTCCGTTGCATCCCTCAAGAGGGGGAAGTGATGAAGAAGTCCACCACTCGGATACCTCCATCCATCAAAGCCCTCCAATCACCACAAAGAAAATTCCCACACTGCAGCCCTCACCTCCACCATCCCACAATATTCCATCTCCTCACTCTTCACCTATAAACAACATTCTCCAAAGGCCTGAGACTCCTCCTCACCTAAAAAATCTTGAGGAAAATATGTCATCAACGAGCTCCACAGACTCTCCTGCCACAGCCCAAAGAAAACACGATTGAAAAGCGGCCAAGCTTGTTGAACTCATATGGAGAGAATGCGGATTTGATACAATGATAGATGAGTCGCTGATTAACTCATGGGTCAATCTGCTCCACCGGCTACTGGATGAAGACTACACTCCACATCTTACATATGCTGAACCTCCCTCTGATAGATATTGGGATATTCCAATCTCTCCCAATGCCATGTATTTTGCAGTCTTTGAGTCTTTTGACTGCAACCTCCCTGATCACAAACGACTTCCTATGGAATTTGAAAGACTCAATCGCTTTTATGCGAAGCATGGCTCCTCTGTGGAAAACATATGGTCTAACGATAGACCATCCGCAGTTAAGAATTACAAGATGCGGAAGTTTATGAAGGCTGACTTCGTTCAGTACACTCTTACCAGAAGAGAGCATGACTACATACGCACTCAGGCAGATTTTCCAAGCATGAATCCGGAAGAAATCTTCCTCATTGCCAGAGTATTTCAGAACAAGGCAGAAAAGCATCCGAAGATGCAAATGGCGCTCGACAAAGCCAAATTCTTTCTAAGGGATACAGTTTGTGACTTCGCCAAGATCGATGCGGATATCCACCCCACCATCATCAAAAAGTTTGATCTCCCCCCACTTAAACCTGTGCCAATGCCTACCGAAGGCTTTGAAGAAAGATCATTAGGCGGAACAAACTTTCCTGAACTTGGGATCATATTCAAACGGAAGGCTGACAACGTCAAATACTTCATTCCGATGAATGCTATGCACCGCCTACCCAAGAAACAACTTGACATCTGCAAGACTACAGTAGAAAGTGTTGGATTAGTGTCTAAGTCCATAACTATTTTGGTATGTACTTGACCCGATGGTGCATGGTCCTTTTGGGTTGCCTTCACCAAAGCAACTTGATTGGAGAAATAAATAGAGAGAGAGGTTATTATGATTTATTAATATGTTATAAGAACAATATATTAAAGGAGAAATCATATTTGTTTAATTAATATTGGTCAATAATTAATTAAGAATTAATTTTGTGATCAAATGTAATTAATTAAACTAGAGGGGCTGAATTTTAATTATGTGATAGTTACAAAATAAGGTAAGGACTATATTATTAATGGGTTGGACGAATTTAAGGTGATAAGGCCTTAGAATTCGACTATGATAAGGATTCAAGGATTATCTTATGGGTTGCTTGGTGGACAAGCAACTAGATAAGGATAATGACTGAAACCCTATCTCTACACCTATATAAACACCCCTTGACTCATGAATTCGGCCAGACCTTCCCTAAGGCTTCTTAGGAACGAATTCAATACCTCCCCTCTCTCCTTATACCTTCTCCATTTGCTCTTGGTGTTTGTAAGCCATTAGAGGAGTGACACTTGTGACTGTAAGCCTTCCAAAGCCAATTCAAGGAGGAATTGGGACTGTTATTACTACATAACAATTAAGGTAATATCTTAAACCTAATTATATGTTAATATCGATTTCCATATGCTAGAATTAGGGTTTATAGTATTGGATTCAAAGCATGTACAATAGAGAAACCTAGATCCAAGCATTAGGGTTTGTATGAGCACATAGGATGTCTTATGACCAAAACCCATCAGTGGTATCAGAGACTAGACTGGTTTCAATTGTATTGATGCATTACATGTTCAAAAAATTCGATTTTTGATGTTCTGGAGGCTTGACTCGCCGAGTCCATGCAGACTCGACGAGTCAACTCGTCAGATGGGGATATCTTCGCGATTTCTTGCTGTTTTTGCTTATAGATAGTTACCTTATCATATTAGATCAATATAAATCCGATTTTATGATATATTTGACTATGTTATTGATCTAATTGAAGATATTTATCAATTAATAAGATTATTGTTTCCTTATGTGATAATTAATTAATTATTTTGACTAAATTAATAAATTGTTTTGCAAGAAATCATAAATAAATCAAATATGGATAATTATGTGATTAATTGTTAATTTAGATTATTTGTTATTTGATCCTTATGTTATGAAATGTTTCATATTTTCCCCTTAGGTTTTATAGTTTAAATTTGAACCCAAAAGTTTTGTTGTTTTGAAATTTAAATAGTTAAAACCCTAATGTTTTGAAAAAGGTTTCAAAACTTCCCCTCAAGTTTTGGAATTTAAATTTTGATTAATTGTTTAAGTTTGATGTATATTTAAATTCTAAACCCTAATGTTTGAAATGTTTCAAAACTTGTCCTCAAGTTTTGGAATTTAAAAGTTGATTAAAAGTTTAATTAGGAATGTTAAATTCTAAAACTCTAGTATAGTTTTGAAAAAGTTCAAATTACACCCTTATGGTTTTATTAATTAATTAAGGTGTATAATTAAAAGAGGTTTAATAAATCCATAAAAGTTTTGGTTTACAATTTAATTGAATTAAAAGTATAATTGTTAAATTTGACCACCTAATATTTTAAAAGTGTAAAATACACCCTATACTATATATAACATTAAAAGTCTAACATTATATATATGTATGAGTAAAAGTCAGTTTTACCGTTAGTAGGCCTCATTCACGAAGTTGGTCTATAAGGGGTGTTTAAGGAAATTGCCTACGAAATGGCGATTGAATGGGTATCCACTCTTACCCACCGCACTCTTGACTAGTGGAGGGTCATTAACCGAACGGGTAGGATAGGACGAAACTTTCCATTATAAGTATAATGAAGTATAAAAGTAACTTAATGTTTTTCATAAAATTCCCAATCATAGTTACTTAGGAAAAAGTGAATTGATGCAATTCCATGAAATTACACTTTGTGCCCTTGCAAAGACGTTAGTGGAGCGTGTGTGGTTTACCGGCACACTAAATGGTTCTAAGCAAATGTAGCAAAGGGTGACTCAATGTTTGTCATAGTTCGGTGGAGCGTGTGTGGTTTACCGGCACATCGAATAGATGACTGTAACATGTGAGGGCACCATGTAAGTTTGCATGGTTATTCACATCCGCTTTGTGATCCTCGGCATCCCAGTCACAAACAAGAGGGGCATATCGAGATTTAAACATGCCATTGAAAGTTCAATGAATCTCAAAGGATCTAGGAGTTTTCATAGATTTAAAACTTAAATTTCTTTTTCGTTTTTCGTGGTGGAAATTAGTGAATCATCATTCACTTACCTTCAAATATTCTGCATTTAGGGTTACGGCATCCCTCTCCCGAGTTGTGGAATATTGTGTTGGGTCCTAGCCTTAGTATCTCATTTGGGTGATTTACCAAGGACTCTATCTATCAACTAACTTGAATTCGTTTTTTTTCTCCCGTTTTGTAGATGTCAAAGTTCGACAACTATGGTTTTCCCAAATCCCGTGGAACAAGCATTCCACATGAAGATGATATTCCACGATTCGATCGAGGAACAAGAGATCATGCTTCACTTCCTCCTCCTCCAATTATTCTCCCTGACCCACAAGTTCAAAGGCTTGAAAAGTTCAAGATCACTCAAGCCCTTTTGGCAAGTAAACATAAAGAAGAAAAGTCGGTGTGTGCACACGTCCTAGGGATGAAGTCACACATTGATAGGTTAAGAATGTTGGGATCCGTTGTCTGTGAGGAAATGGCTGTTGATTGGGTTCTTCAGTCACTTCCTAACTCGTATAGTGAGTTCGTAAGAGAGTACTATATGATGAACCTTGAAGTAGTAATGGTATATATTAGTATGCAAAAGGGGTGATATGAAGTAATAGAAAAGTGCTAAGAAATATATGAAAGGGATGACATATCTTTGACGGAAAATATCGTAAAGGAAAAGTTATAATATACATTAAGAATAAAAAATACGTTTAATAATTGAGATACATAAGAAGCTTGTGACCCAAGCATTTCCTATAAGGATAGTAAGATAGGTAGTAACAAGATACGACAAGTTTAGATGAGAAGACCAAGTCATACAAAGACTAAATCCTAGAAACCAAAAGAATATATAAGAATACAAAATCATATTTATAAACAAAGATTCTACAACTAGAAATCCACATAGCATTTTGTTAACAAAACTTGTGAACTCACCAACATTATGTTGACTATTTTCAAAATCACATGTATTCCTAGGGAAACGAAGAAGAGAGGATCGTAACCTTAAGGGACAAGTCGCAGGGATATAGATAGCATGTATCATGTAAAGATCAAATGTAACCTTTGTTTAATAATAAAAATATTATATGTTTTGTGACTGTAGTGTTCAACAATGTCGCGCCACCCTACGTTTCTACCATCAGTCGGGGTGTGACATTTTTGGAATTATAGAACTTTACTAGGTTATTAAATGTAAATTTAAATGTAGGTATGGAGTGTTTAGCACTATTTACTATCTTTCTCTCTGTCTCTCTCTCTCTCTCTCTCTCTCTTTCTCTCTTTCTCTCTCTCTACCTCTCTCTCTATTTCTCTATGAACCGTCCATACTCTTTGTAGTATAGGATGGTTGCTTCTTTAACCTCTCTTACACCTAGCACTTTTCTGAAAAGTCCTAGTCTTCATATAATGAAAGAATGGGATTTTATTTGTGAGTTTAAGTATATAAAGAAGAGTGAGGACCAAAACTACTTTAGTTTTTCTTCTTATTTTAGAGCCAAAAGTCAAGAGCATATCTTTCTCCTCCCTTCTCCTATCTCTTGCAATGGTTGTGTAGTATTGAGTGTTTTAGTTGCTTATCCTCTTAAGGATTATTTGGTATAAGTTCTTTAAGGCTTAAGAAGTGATAATTACAAGTGAAGACTAGAATCTTTTGTGCCTTACTCTTGCTTAATGATTACTTATAGAGAGCCTGTACTTTGAGTCTTTTGCCTAACTTCATCAACTTCCAATCCCCCATGAGAATTAAAGTCTTCAAAGGTTGTGCTTCTTTTCTTTTATATGGATTTTTTTTAATATTTCCATGATTTCCAAATGATCATTTGTGGGTATAAAATGGTTTTATTATTATTCAAGTTTTAATGATTCAGTTTCTAAACTCATAGTTTTTATAGACTATTTTTCAAGACAACACTTACTACTAACGACTAGGTAACACTTTTGCATTAGTCTAAAATTAAGAGAATAATTAGACCACAATATTTAAAGACATAACACAAAAAATCCTACCAAATTAAAAAATGTTCAGTTTACTTTCGGATGAGGAGCCAAAGATGTATGTTTGAACGACATGCATTTAACCAGCAGTGTTTGTTGTTTGTTCTTCATATCATAGTTGTGAGGTTGTTAATTAAATTCTTCACATGCAAAATTTGGTTTTATAAAAAAAACAAACATACAAGACCCATTAGGTTAATTCCTTTGTTAATCTCGTACCATTAACTTATAAACAGAACAAAAGTGACTACACTAGACAAAAATAGCAAGAGTCTAGTTTTTCACTTAACCACCACGAAACGCCTCTTTGTACGACGTCTTGTGAATTGAGTTGGACAAATCACCAAATTTGTAGAATAAGTGGGTTAAGAAAACCATAATAATTTGCAAATGTCAAACCTATGCAAAAAGTAAAAAACTTAAATTGTGTCGTGATATCAAAATCTCGACGTGAATATGTGCCTAAATTTTTTTGTGAAAATATTTGACTAAATTCCTTTGGTTATAACCCACACTTAGTTTATTGTGTTCTTGTAGAATAAAACAACTTTCTGACAAGGGAAACCATTATCAAAGAAAAAATAAAAATAAGACTAAAGTTAACTTTTCTTAAGAAAAGATCGATTGAATAATCAGATACAACAATGTTAGTTGAAAACTATTCCCCGACAATGAAGGCAAAAACTTGATGTGTGATATATGGTTTATAAAATAAGATTTATTTTACTTAAAAGTAAGTCCCTGGCAACGACACCACAAACTTAATGTGTGATACATGGTTTATAAAATAAGCTTTAAATAACATGAAAGCAAGTCCGCGACAACGACAACAAAAGCTTGATGTGATATGGATAGTTTATAAAATAAACTCTTTTTAAATAGAAATATAGTATTAAATTTTTAAAACTTAACAAACCTAACTATCAACACTAGGCAGTGCACCTGATAGCCTAGGTATGTGAGTGTGTTGAATACACGGGGAACATAATTGTACTAATATATCAGTATAATCTTATTAATTAATCTCAAAAGAAAACACTATAAAGGGATTATAAATATAAATTGAATAAACGAGAAAATAAATAAATAAGCATATAAATAATTGTAACAGCCATGGCTAACTATATAGTTGACATAATCTAAATGTAATCATATTTGCATTCAATCTATCCTAGTTCAATTAATTAATATCCTTTAAACGATATCAATAAGTTATCCATTGATTCCTAAATTGATTAGATTGGATGGTCAAGTCAATAATCCTGTGATTCTAAGTTATCTACCAGCAAAGATAACTCCCATAGACTCAATTTATTATTTCATATTATGAAACACTCAATTGGTATGATCGGTCCGATTGACACTGACAACCTCTAAAATTACCCAAGTTATCTAATCAATCACGAATATTAACTTAATCTTATTATGTTTAACCTAGCAATACGGTCGACCTCTAGTCCTAGTGCATAAAATTATCCAATTTATCTAATCAATCACGAATATTAACTCAATCTTATTATGTTTAACCTAGCGGGACGGACGACCTCTAATCCTACTGCATACCTCATTAATGGAGTTTTGGGCCATTGATTTTAGCAAAATAGCATAATACAAGATATATAATTTGAACCTAATCTTGGATCATGCACTCAATTACATAAACATAACAAAGTCAACATTAATACATATGGGTATTAAATTGAGCAAGCATAATATATTGAATAACTCTTAATGCCAAATTTGCAGCAACCTTGCTTAATCATCTCATTATTTGGAATTATCTTCATTTAAATTTGCAGCAACCTTGCTTAACCTTCAAACCACGAAATTATGTCCAAAATATGCCTTTCTACCCTTCATTTCATCACATGGTCCTTTTTAACTACAAAATACAAATTTATAACATTTAAGAACCTTTTTTCTTATTTTAAATATAAAAATGCCTAGAAATGTATCTGAAATGTACCTTAAAATACGTATAATGCAGGACATATTATTCACCATAATACCTACTATAAAAACATGTGTAACACCTGTCCCTTTCGTCTAAGAGATGGTTCTAGGATCGATCTGGCAGGGAGGTTAGATTAGTGATCATCCTCTTACTACTGATTTACATAATGTTTTTGCATTAGATCTTCCTAAGGAGATTACGATTACATATCGTTTTTATTAGTTGATCTCTGCATTCTCTTAGGAGGTACTCGAGAGGTCGAGTGGATCAGTCCAAGTGGGAGGCTCTTCTCGAGTTGATGGATGGGGTGCAACTAGGTCATCGACGACACATATTGGGATGGACCTTAGATGGACTTTAAATGTGGGAGGTGTGAGACATGATGAAGCTCTTGAATTCCTATAAACTTAAACATCCTCCTTTGGCGTGTTAGCAGTATTCATATGAGGGAGTGACTCTCAACTAGGGGTATTCTTCTCGCCTCAAGTTTATGCTCGGTGTGTTTACTTTTGGTAGAGACTATTGATCATATTTTCATATGTTGTCCAGAGTTGATTGTTGTATGGTATCATATTCCCATTTGTTGGGGAGTTCAGATAGCTATTCCTTTTACTCTGCATTCTATTATTTTTTGGGCAGATTCGACTCAGTTTATTAGGGGTTAGCGAAAGGCCTTTGATGTTGTTATCATAACTTATTGGGTCATTTGGAATTTTAGAAATTTTAGTGTCTTGGGCACAGGTGTTTCTAATCCAAAATATTTGATGAGATTGTTGATAAGTTGTTTTTATTTATTTTTAATACGTGTAGGAAATCTAATTTTCATTGAGTTTATTGGTTACAATACATTTATTAGCTTGTTTAGTTTGTAATAGTTTTTTTTGCTAGTTTTTTTTAGTTTCTTGATATAATCTTGCTGTTCAAAATGATACTTTTTAAAGTATAGACATAATGATTCGCAATTACTTAAATTATAGGTCATCTAATAATATGTCTATCGATTTTTCTTCGAAAAAAGCAACTCTTTGAATTTTCGTGAAGGGACAAGTCATGTACGAGCATGAGGGATTTTTATTATATATAAAATTGATTTATTTTTCCAAAAACATGAAATACGCTTAACTCAAGATGGATAAGATATATTCAAGTATTAATAAGATATATTTAAGTATGAAGTCAGGTAAAAGAACCAAATTTTACAAAAGTTTGTGATAGAAATATTTTTATACTATCAATAAAAATGACATAAGCAACCTTCGTATAAAGAAATGACTTAAAAACCTTATCAAGAAAGCACCAAACGGATTAAAATAAGGTCATCCAAATTGTTGATCTTTAATGAAAAAATTAGTAAATTACAAGATGGTCCCTTGTGGCTGGGATAAGTTATTGTTTAAGTCCTATTTTTAAAATTTTAACTTTTACAGCTTTCATAATTATATTTTCTTGTGTTAGTGCATGGTCATTCGGTTTAATTACATGAATCATAGAGAAATGATCAGCTTATCTATATTTTATAATTTTATAATTTTATTTTATTTTCTATTATGTATCAAGGAGGATGGAGATGGACAATTGATCGGTCGGTATAATTGTGGTTTCGCCAACGTCTTGATTCTGTCTAGCATAAAGTCCTAAAATTGAAGTGGGGTGAGTTACGTTACATTCTCTCTCTCTCTCTCTCTCTCTCTCTCTCTATATATATATATATATATATATATATATATATATATATATATATATATATATATATATATATATATGTGTGTGTGTGAAAAGTGAATATATCCTTAAGGGTATATAAGCTTAGGTACCCAAACACACCATAATACATAATTTTGTTTGATATATTCACTATAATGTTCTTAAACTTCAACCTTAACTTGATTTATTTTTAAGATATTCGAAATTTCACTATTATATTTCTCTTACATCACATCTTTTTTCTAGGCTATATATATTGTGGTTGAAAATGATAATTATGTAAGAGGAAGATAAATGTGTAATTTATAAAAATTTTGGAAGTAAATCAAGTTAGAAATTAAATTATAAAAACATTGGACAATTAGAATGTATTATATGATACAAAATGACATAGTATAATGAGTTTGGGTACCTAAGCTTATAGACCCTTAAAGTATATTCAATTTTCCCTATATATATATATATATATATATATATATATATATATATATATATATATATATATATATATATATATATATATATATTAGTTTATAACCTGTGGGAACCACGATTATAAACCTAATAAAAATTTCATAGTAAAAAAATCAAAATTATTAATCAATTATCTGAATTAAATTGTTAATTAAGAGATATTTTTTTAGTTATATAAAGTTATAATCGTTGATTTAAATAAATACATGACCTTATAATTTGTATTAATGTTATTTTAATGTTTATTCTAATGTTATTAATTTAATGTAATTAGAATAAAAATTTTGAATTTTGAATTTTGAAATTTGAAATGGAAAATCAATAGATTGACAAGTAACATGACATCAATTAGGGGACCTAACAGAATGATACATGGCAAAAGAAAAAATAAACATATTCTTTTATTAGAATAGTGATATATATATATATATATATATATATATATATAGCAACCCAAAATTCAAGTCCAAAAATTTCATTTTAATTATTTATTTCATTAGAAAATATTGTGCCAACACGACATTTCATAAAACAATGTATCATGTTCGAAACCCATGTAATAAACAAATATCATATTAGAGTACAATCCCAGAAAACTTCGTGCGGAAAATCAGATGTGTGTGTGATGTCATGCCACGCCGCCGGCTCCTTCCCCTTAGACGAAGAGGTACCTGAAACTAAAAACTGAAATCGTAAGCACAAAGCTTAGTGACTTCCCCCGTCATACCACATACCATACAATATCATCGGTATCTTTCAACCGATAATCATCATCGGTATCTTTCAACCGGTAACCGGGGTCTATTCCCCCTACTATTAGCATACAACAACAAGTTATAAGCATACAATAAGGCATATCCGAGTACTGAACTACCCTTCGGTCCTAAGGACCACTATCAAGGGAAAACTATCCCTATCATACACGTAACATATCATACAGATATATCTCATAACCAAACACGTATCCATACCAAGATAATTATCACAAAGACAATCATCTTCTAAACACTCCTACTTGGTGGGCCGGCATTGTGGCCTTAGACCCACCCCTATTGGAAGGTAACTCACCTCAAAAGGCTGGCTGCTGGAAAGCTGATCCACAAATGTCTGACAGCTGCTCCGGTGATCCCCCGGCTATATTTCCATAAACACTTAATCAGACGTTGATACTATTCCCAGGGTAAAATGACTATTTTACCCCTACCCGATTCCAAACCAAAGTCAAATTCAACTTCTAGTTGACCCGGTTCGCCGAGTTGGCTTGCCAACTCGCCGAGTCCATATCCAGTCTGTTGTCCTTACTCCCGTCTCTACTCGTCGAGTTAGGCATTGACTCGACGAAGTTCACTTCCTAACTGATACTCAATGTTCCTTCATCCAACTCACTGAGTTGTATGAACAACTCTTCGAGTTAATCTTCATCCGATGAACACGTTCTGTCCTCGACTCACCGAGTTGATGAACAACTCGTCGAGTTCTATGAAGATTGTCTTGGACTCGCCGAGCATCTTCATGCACTCGCCGAGTCCCATGAACTTCCAGATCAATGGCTTAGTCCAGAATGTTGGGTCACTCCCCGGAGACCCCTTAAAACCTTTCCACACTCAATTGGGTCCTTTCGACCCTCAACAGAATGGGACAGAACCCCCTAGACTCGCCGAGTCCAAGAATGGACTCGCCGAGTTGGTCACGTCCATTCCCTAAATCTTTGCTTTTTGATGTTCATCCTTTGATCAAAAGATAGATCCAAGCTTCTACAATCGATCTAGCACGTAAAGTTACAAACTTTACCTTCTTGTATGGGACTTTGAGCTCAAAAGGACATAAAACAAGCTCATATGGCACATGGGACCTTTCATGGGTGCAAAAGCAACCCAAATCTGCCTAGTGACTCCTTTCATGATGTGATTTAGAAGCTTAAACCCCAACCATGTTTGCAAACATGGTTGGCCACCAAAAATGGCTCATAAAAGCCCTAAACCTCCCCAAAGAGGGATCTAACAAATGAATGAGCAAGGTCACAACGTTTTACCTTTAGTGAGCTGAAAAAGGTGCACAAACTCAGGTTCCCTTGATCTCTACTTGTTTCCTCAAGCTTCTCTCCTTCCTTCTTAAGATCACAAGCACCAAAATCCACCAACAAGGCTTAGATTGCTTCAAAACGGCTAGGGTTTCAGTGAGGGGTGTTTGGGAGCATAAAGGAGTGATGGAGGCTGCATAAGGTCGTTTAAATAGGGTGCAAACCCCTGGATTAGGGTTTTTGTCCAGACAGCGGCTACTCGCCGAGTCTGGGACCTGACTCGCTGAGTCCGGGACCCGACTCGCCGAGTCTACCGCTTAAACTCTACGTCTCATCGCTTCGCCGAGTCCAAGGCAAAAATTGCAAATCATTAATAGAATTAAATACAAGAATACGTACCAAGAACTAGGTGCTACAAATCTCCCCCACTTATTTTTAGACTTCGTCCTCGAAGTCTGCTGCTCGCTCCTGAAACAGCTCGGGGTAATGCTCCATCATCTCGTCCACCGGCTCCCAAGTCCACTCCGACCCTTCCAGTGCTGCCATTGCACCTTCACGAGCTGCACTCTTTTGTTCCTCATATCCTTTGATTTCCGGTCAAGGATCGCTACAGGCCGCTCGATGTAATTCAGGCTGTCATCAACCTGAATGTCCCCCAAGGGTATCACCGTGAGTCGTCCACCAGGCACTTCCGCAGCTGGGAGATGTGGAAAGTGTTGTGGATTTGACTGAGTTCGACTGGAAGATCCAGCCGTTACGCCACCTTGCCCACCCGGGCTACAACCCTAAACGGTCCAATAAACTTGGGACCCAACTTGCCCCGCTTCCTGAATCGGATGACGCCCTTCCAAGGCGACACTTTCAGGAGAACCATATCCCCGACCTGGAACTCCAGGTCTGATCGACGCTTATCGACATAACTTTTCTGCCGACTCTGAGCAGTCTGAAGCCTGCTTTGGACCTGCTGAATCTTCTCTGATGTCTTGAGCACTACTTCGGTGCTCCCCATGACCCTCTGGCCAACCTCGCCCCAACATATCGGGGTCCTACACCTCCTCCCATACAACATCTCGAAGGGAGGACGGTCGATACTCGCATGATAGCTATTATTATACGTGAACTCCGCCAACGGAAGGTAGGTA
This sequence comes from Lactuca serriola, assembly GCF_051521515.1. Lineage (NCBI taxonomy): Eukaryota > Viridiplantae > Streptophyta > Magnoliopsida > Asterales > Asteraceae > Lactuca > Lactuca serriola. The sequence goes on from NC_136411.1 coordinate 338,376,263, forward strand.
TCCCAGCTACCTCCGAAGTCTAAAACACATGCCCGCAGCATGTCCTCCAGAGTCTGGATGGTCCGCTTGCTCTGGCCATCCGTCTCCGGGTGAAAGGCGGTGCTGAAATGCAGACGAGTACCCAGCTCGTCGTGGAATTTCTTCCAAAATCTGGATGTGAACCGCACATCCCTATCCGAAATCACTGAAATTGGCACTCCGTGCCACGCTACCACGTCCCTGATATAGATATCGGCCAATTTCTCGGCCGAGATGCTCTCCTGAATCGGGATAAAGTGGGCGCTCTTGGCCAATCGATCGACGATGACCCAGATTGAATCCACTCTCCGCGCGGTCCTGGGAAGCTTGGTGATAAAATCCATCGTGATGTCTTCCCATTTTCATAGCGGAATATCCAACAGCTGCAACTTGCCGTGCGGTCTCTGATGCTCGGTCTTGACCTTCCTGCAGGTCAAGCACCGCTCCATGTACCATGCCACATCCCGCTTCATGCAGGGCCACCAATAGTCCAGACGAAGATCCCTATACATCTTCGTCGCCCCGGGATGAATGGAGAACCGCGATTTGTGCGCCTCCTCCATCCGAACCTGGCACACGCCTCCATGATAAGGGACCCACACCCTACGGTGAAGAGTCAATAACCCTCGGCTATCATAGTCGAAGGAGGAAACCTGCCCCACAATCCGCTCACTCTTCTGATGTTTCTCCTTCATTGCCTCCTGCTGAGCCTCCCGAATCCGCTCCAGCAGCGGAGTGACCACTGTCATCCTTAGGCAAATATCTCGGATCACCGTTGCCTTGCGGCTAAGCGCGTCAGCCACCACATTGGCTTTCCCCGGATGGTAAAGGATCTCACAATCATAATCTTTTACCACGTCAAGCCACTGACGCTGCCTCATGTTCAGATCCGGCTGGTCCATGAGATACCTCAGGCTCTTGTGGTCCGTGTAGATGGTACAACGAACCCCATAAAGGTAAAGACGCCAAATCTTGAGGGCGAACACGACAGCCCCCAGCTCCAAATCATGCATCGGGTAGTTCGCCTCGTGAGGCTTCAGCTGCCTCGAAGCGTAAGCAATAACGTGCCCTCTCTGCATCAACACTGCGCCCAAACCCGAGATGGACGCATCACAGTATACAACAAAATCCTCCATGCCCTCTGGTAGGGCTAAGATTGGCGCCTCGCACAATTTCTGTCTCAACGTCTCGAATGCGGCCTGTTGCTCGGGCCCCCAACGAAAAACCACGGCTTTCCTCGTCAGCCTGGTCAAGGGTACGACTATCTTGGAGAAGTCCTGAATGAATCTCCGATAGTAGCCCGCCAATCCCAGGAAGCTCCGAATCTCGGATGGAGACCTCGGGACCTCCCATCTCATCACGGCCTCTACCTTGGCCGGATCCACTGATATCCCGTCCTGGTTGACAAGGTGCCTCAGAAACTGCACCTCGCGCAACCAGAACTCGCACTTGGAGAACTTAGCATATAAGCTCTCCCTCTTCAAAGTACTCAGAACCACACGCAGGAGCTCCTCATGCTGCTATCGCGTCTTGGAATAAACCAAGATATCATCAATGAAAACAATCACGGACCGATCCAACATCGGCCGGCACACGCGATTCATGAGATCCATGAACGCGGCAGGAGCATTGGTGAGCCCGAAAGGCATCACCATAAACTCATAATGACCATAACGTGTCCGAAAAGCAGTCTTCTGCACATCCTCCTCTCTGACCCTCATCTGATGATACCCCTGATCGCAAATCAATCTTGGAGAACCAAAATGCTCCCTGAAGTTGGTCGAATAGGTCATCGATCCTCGGGAGTGGGTAACGGTTCTTCACCGTTACCTTATTCAGCTCCTGATAGTCTATACACATCCGATGCGACCCGTCCTTCTTCTTCACAAACAGAATCGGGGCTCCCCATGGTGAACTGCTCAGTCTAATGAATCCTTTGTCTAACAGCTCCTACAGCTGTGTAGACAACTCCTGCATCTTAGGAGGAGCCAACCGATACGACACCTTGGTTATCGGAGCCGCGCAAGGGACTAGGTCAATCCTAAACTTCACCTGCCTCTCCGGAGGTATCCCAGGCAACTCCTCGGTGAATACATCCATAAACGCCCACACCACGGGTACATCACCCACCATCGCCTTACCCGCCTCCTGTGTGTCCATAACATACGCAATATACCCTACGCAACCCTGCTGAAGGTAGCGCCTAACTCTCGCTGCTGAACATACAGTTGGTCCTCGCTATGGCCTCTCGCCCTGAACTACCAACTCTCCCCCACTTGGGGTCCTGATCCGTACCAGCTGATGTGCACAATCTATCACTGCCCCATTGGAGCTCAACCAATCCATGTCTATAATAACCTTGTTCCTCCGCAACAGTATGGGAACCAAGTCGACCAGGTAACGTTCCTCGAACAGCCTCATAACACAATCTCGATAGACCTCCGATGCTCGCACTGATTGGTCGTCTGCAATCTCGACCTCTAGAGGGCAGTCCAACATGCCCGAAGACTGAAGAAACTTCTTGCTAAGCGCAAGAGAGACAAATGATCGGGTAGCACCTAAATCAAACAACACCTGAACTGGGATACCGTTCACATGGAACGATCCTAAATGCATATACAGAGAGCACATATCAATATCATAACATCATACAAATAATTAAGAGGAAAAGAATCATACCCGTCACCACATCGGATGCAGCACGTGCCTCCTCGACTGTCAGCTGAAATGCTCGGCTCCGAACCACTGGAGCCTCCGACTTGACCTTCCGGCCATCCACAAACCGTGTTGTCGCTGACGCTGGCGACACTGCCGGCGCTGCTGCTGCTGCTACTGCTGTCAACCTGGGACAATTGGCCTTTTATGGCCCCTCTGATTGCAATGGAAGCAAATCAGGTCTGATGTCTGAATCGCAGAAGCAGGGGCAGTACAATCTTTGCCAAAATGCCCCACCTTGCCGCACTTATAGTAGCCTGAACCCAGCCCAGTGCGACAAACTCCCTCATGTGACCGACCGCATTTCCCACAGCGGTCCCGCCCTGACTGGCCTTTCAGCCTACCATCGGATCCCTTCGACTTCTTCCCCGAATCCCCCATCGCCTGCCCCTCAGCAGCCTTCCTCTTCCGTATGTGCTCCAAATCAATCTCTCTCTCCCTAGCCCTGGAAATCATGGAATCCAGGGTAGGGCAAGCAGAGAAACTAACATGCTCCCGAATATCAGCCTGTAACATGTCATGGTATCGGGTCCTCTTCATATCCTCATCCCCCGCATACTGGGGTACCAACAAGGCCCTCTCCCGGAACTTTACGGTGATCTCCGCCACAGTCTCTGTGGTCTGTCTCATATCCAAGAACTCTCTGGCCAGCTGCTGAAGCTCCACACCTGGTGCAAACTCAGCCCTGAATCGGGTCACGAAATCTGATCATGACATAGCCTCAATGGCTGGGGCTCCCAACGTATCGCCAATCAACTCCCACCAATCTCTGGCTCTATCCCTAAAACACTTGCAGCGAAACGGACCTTCGACCCTTCCGGGCAGAAGCTCGTTAGCTGAGCAGACTCGATGTCTACAATCCACCTCCTAGCAGCAATGGGATCCTTCACCCCATGAAAATCCGGCACACCACTCCCACAGAAGTCCTTAAAGGACAACGTGTGTGTACCCACCTGGCTAGATGCCAGATCACTCCTGAATGCCCGGAGGCTATCCTCCATCAGCTCGATAATCCCTTCCTTGATAGACCCGAAAATGACCGGGGTCGCCTCAAGGATACCTCTCCTAATCTCAGACGCGATGAACTCGCGTAACCCATCATCGACATGCTCGGATCCCGCTCCCGAACCCGATCCTGAACCAGATCCTGACCCCCCTGCTCCATGACGTGTGACGACCATTTTGAAAATAATAACACAATTGTCAGGATCACATACCCCCGAAAGGTCTCACACACTCTCCAAGTTTCCAGGTTCCATCTCGGCCCTCCTTGAATCGAGTACGGATCCTCTGCTTTCAGTAGTACGGGCCCATACTACCTTCCACATCTAGGTTTCCCTTTTCACTGATGCTCTTCCCACTGATCATATCCTAGGTTTCCCTAGGGCACTCTCCGACATACTCCCCGCCATCATCTGCATTAGGTGTCCTTACCGCGTCTCCCTAACAAGTTTGCGGATATTGTTACATATCCGTTCACTAGTTAGTCGAAGTTGACCAGAACCCCCATAGCACAAGCAAGCAACATTCATGCATTAAGTAACCAAACCAGGCATAACCTATACATGCCATCCTACAACTGACTAAATAGTCCTAGCATACAACTTATACAACAGGCATATAAGGCATCCTTCCCAGATCCTTAGCCCTAACTAGAATGCAATTCTCATAATCATATATCAGGCACACAAGGCATCCTCCTAGACCCTTAGTCCTATTCTAGCATGCAGTTCCCTGAATCAAAACCATACAACATAACATAACAAGTATGGGTATCTTGGGGATAACTAACTTGAGCCCGGCCGGTCGCACGCATCGCACACTTTGTCTTTCTTAAAACTTCCCATTTTAGATTTTAGAAAACCATTTTCCTTGTAAAAATCTTTTAGTCCCTCGGTTTGAGTCCAGACACCCCCGAGGGTGTGTCCGAATCCCTCAAACCAGGGCTCTGATACCAACTTGTAACAACCCAAAATTCAAGCCGAAAAATTTCATTTTAATTATTTATTTCATAGAAACATTCATTAGAAAATACTGTGCCAACACGACATTTCATAAAAAATTGTATCATGTTTGAAACCCATGTCATAAACAAATATCATATCAGAGTACATTCCCAAAAAACTTCGTGCGGAAAATCAGATGTGTGTGTGATGTCATGCTACGCCGCCAGCTTCTTCCCCTTAGATGAAGAGGTACCTGAAACCAAAAACTGAAATCGTAAGCACAAAGCTTAGTGAGTACCCCCATCATACCACATACCATACAATACCATCGGTATCTTTCAACCGGTAATCATCATCGGTATCTTTCAACCGGCAGTCATCATCGGTATCTTACAACCGGTAATCATCATCGGTATCTTTCAACCGGTAACCGGGGTCTATTCCCCCTACTATTAGCATACAACAACAAGTTATAAGCATACAATAAGGCATATCCGAGTACTGAACTACCCTTCAGTCCTAAAGACCACTGTCAGGGGAATACTATCCCTATCATACACGTAACATATCATACAGATATATCTCATAACCAAACACGTATCCATACCAAGATAATTATCACAAAGACAATCGTCTTCTAAACACTCCTACTTGGTGGGCCGACATTGTGGCCTTAGACCCACCCCTATTGGAAAGTAACTCACCTCAAAAGGCTGGCTGTTGAAAAGCTGATCCGCAAATGTCTGACAGCTGCTCCGATGATCCCCCGACTATATTTCCATAAACACTTAATCAGACATTGATACTATTCCCAGGGTAAAATAACTATTTTACCCCTGCCCGATTCCAAACCAAAGTCAAATTCAACTTCCAGTTGACCCAGCTCGCCGAGTTGGCTTGCCAACTCGCCGAGTCCATATCTAGTCGATTGTCCTTACTCCCGTCTCTACTCGTTGAGTTAGGCATTGAATCGACGAGTTCACTTCCTAACTGATACTCAATGTTCCTTCATCCGACTCGTCGAGTTGTATGAACAACTCGTCGAGTTAATCTTCATCCGATGAACACGTTCTGTCCTCGACTCGCCGAGTTGATGAACAACTCGTCGAGTTCTATGAAGATTGTCTTGGACTCGTCGAGCACCTTCATGCACTCGCTAAGTCCCATGAACTTCCAGATTAATGGCTTACTCCAGAACGTTGGGTCACTCCCCGGAGACCCCTTTAAAACCTTTGCACACTCAACTGGGTCCTGTCGACCCTCGACAGAATGGGACATAACCCCCTAGACTCGCCGAGTCCAAGAATGGACTCGCCGAGTTGGTCACGTCCATTCCCTAAATCTTTGCTTTCTGATGTTCATCCTTTGATCAAAAGATAGATCCAAGCTTCTACAACCGATCTAGCACGTAAAGTTACAAACTTTACGTGCTTGCATGGGACTTTGAGCTCAAAAGGACATAAAACAAGCTCATATGGCACATGGGACCTTTCATGGGTGCAAAAGCCACCCAAATCTGCTTAGTGACTCCTTTCATGATGTGATTCAGAATCTTAAACCCCCAACCATGTTTGCAAACATGGTTGGCCACTAAAAATGGCTCATAAAAGCCCTAAACCTCCCCAAAGAGGGATCTTAACAAATGAATGAGCAAGGTCACAGCTTTTTACCTTCAATGAGCTGAAAAAGGTGCACAAACTCAGGTTCCCTTGATCTCTACTTGTTTCCTCAAGCTTCTCTCCTTCCTTCTTAAGATCACAAGCACCAAAATCCACCAACAAGGCTTAGATTGCTTCAAAACGGCTAGGGTTTCAGTGAGGGGTGTTTGGGAGCATAAAGGAGTGGTGGAGGCTGCATAAGGTCGTTTAAATAGGGTGCAAACCCCTGGATTAGGGTTTTTGTCCAGACAGCGGCTACTCGTCGAGTCCGGGACCCGACTCGCCGAGTCCACCGCTTAAACTCCGTGTCTCATCCCGCGTATACTCGGCGAGTCAGTCCTTCGACTCGCCGAGTCCAAGGCCAAAATTGCAAATCATTAACAGAATTAAATAAAAGAATACGTACCAAGAACCAAGTATTACAATATAACATTTTAAAACCATTCCATTTTAATTTTCTTAGATATTAATCCAACTTGACGTTAAATTGATATTACTCGTGGCCTAGTCCAAATATGAAAACAATAGTCCCACCTAAAATATATAAAACTTATTACAAGTAAACTACAAATTTTTTTTGACCTATCTTAATTTATTTTTGAAAAATATTTAATATGAATCAAGACTTTTTTAGTCCTAGTCCAAATATGTATTTTATCTAATTTTTAGTTTATTTCAAATATTTTCCATTAAGAATTAACAAAATACCTTTTAAAATTAGATAACAAAAATTAAATGTGAATTGCCCGTTCGTTTGTAGCAAATACGTACGATGCAATCACACAACTCACAAGGGGTGAAGGCCAAAGTTACTCCCGCCGATCACTCGATCAGGCCGTGTGTCCACCTCACTCCAGCCGCCAGCAACTTCACATTCATATCAGTTTCAGCCATGCAATTTGTATTGATTTCTTCTTCACATCAAGTTTTAACTTTGAATGTTTTCAATTATGAACTTGTGATTGATAATGATTGTCTTCTAACTGTTTTACCCTACTTCTAATCTTCTTCACAATGATGAATAAATATAATGAAATCGGAATTTCAGGACATAATCAATTTAATGTGTAATCTCTAATCTTGGTGCCATTGATAAGAACATATATTTTGACTTCTTCACAATATGTTTTGTGTGCTAGGTTTCCTTGTGGTATGTTTTAATATGGATTGTCTTTGATTCAATCAATCATGAAACCAATATAGTTTTATTTGATATGTTTTTGTGTCTAAAATCAGTGGATAATTTAGTGTCATATGTTGAAAAAAAATGTTTTTGATGGTATTTGTAATGATACGATTGTGCACATATATCAAGATATTAGACATCTTCGGGTATAATTATAATAACTTTAATTTTTTTCTTATTTGACCAGACTCGCCACTAGTACTTTTAGCTATTTCATTTCATCATGGTCACTTAAATAGTGACCCACGTAGGTTTATGTTCTAGACCCTGGGAAGAGGTAGTGTTAGCGAAAGCTTACACTAACATTTTCGAAAAGACGTGGGGAAATACACAAAGATCTTCATAATTTTGGGAACAGTTCTAGATTATTTTAAACAAAAACTTATGGTTCATATAGTTCAATGCATCAAATAAAACTCCAAATGGAAGGACATAAGAGGGAAAATTAATGAGTTCAATGCTATTTTCACCACAAGATAAACACTCATACACCCGGAATTTCCGACGAATAAGTTTTAAATTAAAAGAAATGAGTATCGCAAACACTCTAACATGAAAGATTTTCGATACAATATGAATTGAAATATTTTGGAAAATAACCCTGCTTTTTTAGAATTCAGTGAATATATATCAATTTAAATTTTAGTTTTGCCTTTTCATCTACCGTTTGTTGTTTAATTTGTCATTTTGTTTTTTCCTTTAATGTTTTAGTTAATGAAATGTTATTTTTACTTTTAAATTCTATTTATTCTCGTTTTGAATTATTAAAAGTTTGGTTTAAAAAAATAATAAGAAAACTAAGCAAGTTGTGAGGGATGAAAAATATGAGTTTTTATGTGTTGTGGGATGAGAGGGGCGTAGATATGACCCCAACATTTCGGAGGCCTTGTGCAAAAAATCAAAATTGAGGTTCTATAAAATAGTTTCTTGTAAATTTTATTAAGTAAATTATATATCTTTAAATTCAAAACTTAAAGTTGATAACAAAGATTTCATAAGTTTCCTACCTAAGCATTGTATTCATGTTTTAACTTTGTTAATAATAAACTAAAACTACAATAAATAGTTTTCTATAAAAAGATACACAACCAACATATTACTATTTTTCTAAACGTTGATCCAAAATATTAGAAATATTACACATTCATAATCAATATTGTTAATAAAAATCAATGCCAAAACTTTTAATATTTATTGAGGAGTGATAGATGACAAATAAGATTTTAAAAATTTTAGTTTTATAAAACTTATTTTCACTTATGCAACTATAATTGGAATTACCAATAACATTTTATATGCTAGATTAGAAACTAGATAAATGTTTGTCTTTTATAAAAAATTTAGTATTGTATTAGTTAAATTTATACAGAATGATCAATACATATATATCATATCAAAGCAACAATATTTTTATATTTTTATATTTTAATAAATTGTATATCTCAAACTTGCAAAACCAACTGTTATCATCAATACATGTATATCATATCAAACCAATTTTTATCATTAATATATATATATATATATATATATATATATATATATATATATATATATATATATATATCAGATCAAAGGCAATCTACCCCATCCCATCGGTCCTAACGTACTGATCCTATGTAACGATCTTACGGGATTTATACAGAAGGATCACTGTGAACAATAACTTGAATATGTTGCTTTGTAGATTCCTTGGCAGCTGACAAGGATCAACAAAGACAATAAATGAAAGGAATGGAGATCCTCAAATGAACACACAATCCATTTGGATCAGTATAATTTATTCACCACGAGACAATTAAGTCAAGGGCGGTCACCTATACTCCGCTTAGATGACTCGGACATAACTAGCAATGGTATGATCCTAAGTATTATTAAACCAGACAAAGTTCTACCCTAATATGCACCCTATCTGATAGTCTAAAAGAAGAGGAATACTAATATATTACTTTGGTACGCTCCCGTACTTTGACACGTAATAGTCTAAAGAACTTTGTACATAAGTACTTTTGGCACATTATAGTACCCTGGTACGAGTAGCACCCATACCCCAACACAAGGAGCACTTGAGACACATAGTTCTGAAAAAGGACTTTGTACATAAATAGTAGTTCTGGCACATAAAAGTACCCTGACACAAGTAGCACTTGAGAAACAGAGTTCTACTCTTCGTTCCAAGCTTAAAAACTACCCAATGTCTAAACTTAATTGAACTAAGAATCCCTTTTAAGTCTTAGGTTATAACTAAACAATGTTGTAATACCCATAATTATCCCAAAGTTCATTCCTATGTAATATCTTTACAATACATGGTAAATCTAACATCTCTTTAACTTAACGCAAACTAAGCATCCTTTATGAGTCTTATCATATCACTAGGCAAGACTATAATTCTTATAATCAACTTTAATACCAACTCTGTTTGGGCAACACTATCCTAATTTAGTGTATATATTTAACATGGAGCATTATGTATTTTATCATCTTGGTAATAATACTTTTATTAATTATTATTATCATGTGATAATATTATATATGCTAGCACATATTCCCGTCAATTAGCATATAGTTCACATATAAACTTTCAACATATATTAATACGTTTAATAGATATTTGTATTGAAATCATGTTCATGAAAGTAAGTATGTAATCACCTAACTAAGGTCGAAGATCCTTGGGTGCGCTAGCTCCTCTGATAACTCTTCAGCTTATCCATTTTAGCAACCTAAATATGAGTATTACTATGCTTAAGTATTCGTTCGTATTTATCAAGGTTGTAGAAAACGTTAGACGTTAGCTAGTCGGTGGACTGGGGTCTAGGGATTAATCGACTAGACGAGGATTAATCGGGGACCATTAATTATTAAGAAAATTATTCAAAAATTTATAAATATAACTTAACTGTAAAAATATAAATAAATAAGCATACAAGTTTAATAATAAGTTTAACAAACACACAAACATTTATCATCAAATTAATAAGAAAAGTTATTCAAATTTTAATATATATCTTAAGAAAAGAAGTAAATTTAGGTATTTGCACATTTGCAAACAAAGAAATTTTGAAAATTTTGGAGAAAAACGTTAAAACTTTTTTAAAAGTTTTTTTATATATTAGTTGAACATTGAAATAATATGAACTTTTGAAAATTTGAAAATTTTGGTTTAATATTTTAAAATTTTGAAAATTTGAAAATTTGGCCGATTTGGTCGCCTAGGACCGATTAGGACCGCCTAAGACCGATTAGAACCGTTTAGCTCTGAATTTGACCCCTTTTGACCAAAACCGATTAAGCCGACCGATTAGCCTTAATCCTATTCGGTTGAAGACCGCCTAGCGATTAATCCCCAATTAATCGGCCGCCTAGACCGATTTTTACAACACTGATATTTATACAATTTCCCAGATTCCTTAACAATCCCAATGAATACATCAACATTTATCAAATAAGGAATAACCAAATAAGATCATATCGGAGGTAGTGTTCATTTGGTATACAAAGTATACTATTTGGAAATCTCACTTTAAACACCTCACTAGATATAGCCTACACATCACTCCCGTAAGTAGATAAATCAGTATTATGACATGGAATCACTGATAAATCTTGTTTATAGGTTCATAATAATGATAATGGACTTGAACATAAGTTACACTTAAAACATAATAAGCATAGCTTAACATACAAAGTTTCTAGCAAAAAGTCAGGAATTGCGCGAGCAGAACTCCGACCAGAAAGCTCCTTCTCGTCGGGATCCTAGATATCTCAGAGCCTTGCTAAAGTAGTTAGAAGCTTGAAAAAAGTCGGGCTCAAGGGTGGGAAGAGATTCAGGGAGAATTGGCTTGAAATGTATGAAAAGGAATTGATTTTCGACATCTATATATAGTATGTAGGTGAGGCTCGCGGCACCCAAGGTTGACACTGTTCCATTGCTTTGTTGTCACAGGTCCAAATTTCGATGGTTCACATCCCATCTTCTAGAAGATCGCCACGTGACCCATTTCTATGGAACTACATGTCAAGAAGTTGTGGATCCACGTCATTATGTTGATCGGGAGACATGGTCACCGATTTTCCACATGGCACACTCTCGGGCCGCCACGTCATCAAGTCAGGTATTTTCCTGAAATCTTCGAACGACCATAACTTTCGCATATGAGCTCCATTTTTGACGTTCTTTATACTCATGAAATCCTCTCGACAAGCACTAAAACTTTCCTTTAGGTATCAAAAAGGCAAAAGCTAATTCTCACTCTATTTTGAATTCATATTTTTATAGAGATTATACTATTAAAGTCCATGCGAAAATCATAACTCCTTTATACGAACTCCGTTCTCGACTGTCTCTATATCGATGGATTCATATTTATGAGATCATCAACTCTCATTTGTATTGTTTTGGCTAACACTCAACCGATCTAAATTTTGATTTTTGTGTCGCACATTGATGTACTGAAATTTCGAAAAATCATAACTTTCTCATGCAAAGTCAGATTTAGGAGTTCTTTATATGTACGCTCTCGCTTTTATGACTACTACTACTTTTGTTCATGTTACTTAGGCTAATAAGCAACTTATCTCCAATTCACTTATTATGACAAGCTTTGTCGTATAGGGCCAAACGTGAAATTTTGATCAATCATAATATCATCATATAAAGTCAAATTTGAGCGTTCTATATACCCATATAATCACGATCACGACTACTGCAACTCTCATCAAGATTATTTAATCATCTTTTATCAAAAATGTTATTTCTATCACTTATAGATAAAAGGTCTTTATAGTTTGTTACACGCACGGCTAACAATTATCATATTCAAGGATTAAATTGCTCAATAAAATGAATAACTATTTATTATAATTACTAAAATCATGTAGCCCTAACTTGAAGGCGTTACAACCGATAATGTTTTATTTAAACAATGTTGTTGCAAAAACATGGTTTTGATTTTGATTTAAACAATTGTTTTGTTATGTATTGTGCTTTTTCCATTCCATTCTCTTTGATCCGGTGGATCTCCTATATCTAGGTATACCTTATGAAAAATATATTTTAGGGCAGATAACATAAAAGATACTACGTTTTCATTTTTATTTTATTTTTACATTGCCTTATTTTTTTGTTGTAAACCGAACATTACATTTGTGAATTTTTTTTAATGTTTAAAATTTCATCAAGACCATTCCAATTACTAGGTTAGCATGTTAAGTTGGAAAATGGTGACGACGTGACATGAAAGTCAATACATTATAATTTTTTCAATTTGGAGAATTCATTTTTTTAAAAGCTACTACATTATCATTTTTTTTATTTCAAACATTCAATTCCAAAGTCCCTTTTATCTAATTTAGCTTGTTAATTCAGTTTCATATATGATTTGGGGGTTTCAAGTCAAACTCTTCACCCCAAAGATCCATTTATCCATATGCTTTGTCAAGCTCGTTAACAACTTCTTTGATTCGGGGTGTTGGGTTCGAACATATCCATATTGCAGTTGGATCATGTCTGTCTTATTGCGATTGAATTATGTGGTAATAGTCAAATACAAGGACAAGGCATGATCCTTCCTTTATTTATGAGCTCTAAACTAAACTTGGATGCGAATATGTATCCCAGAGCATATGTTCAAGAGAGTTTACCAAATTGAAGTGAAATGTTGCAAATCAAATCTTTAATGGTATCTGAAGGTCTCAATTTTGCAGTTGCAAATGGGTTAATCATATTCGATGATGAAAAACCAATTGCAATCTCATTTGTATTATCATGTTATGGATGAAGTGGTTAGGATATGTAAGCTTCAAGCATCACTTTGCAACAAGGCTAATGATTATGGAAAAGAAATATTTAATACTGATGAACTTACCAAGATGTTTCCATATATAAATAGTCTGGAAAATGATATGAATGAGTTCAGATATGAGTTAGTCTTGCTAGCTCGATTGTGATAATTAATAGTATCACCATGGTTGATACTTTTCTTGATATAACATGACATGTCTTTTTAATTGTTATATTTTTTTAAGTTCGATCAAAAATAGATATGATGTTTATTTTTTATCTTACCAATGTTGGATAAATAGATGGAGTTGTGGTGTCAACAAATTGGTTTCCTCGTTATCAAGTCTTTTATCTTTTTAGGGATGCACATCAACGATCTTAGGTTCAGGAATATATATATATATATATATATATATATATATATATATATATATATATATATATATATATATATATATATATATATATATATATATGATAATTTATCAAGTTCTTGATACCAATGAAAAATCTTGTATGCGCAAGAATAATATTAAAGTGATATTGCTAATTAACATATGATACTAATGGGTCACACTAACAACAACTTGATATAATTGACTATTTATTAGAAATTGATTTTGATAAATATTCAATAAACTCTTATAATTAAACTGAAAATTATTTATTTCTAGGAAATAATAATTTCATTAGCAAGTAACATTACATAATTCATATGGTATGAATTAATAATTCTGCACAACATTTTGGACTAGATAAACACTTTTGTCTTTTACCAAAAAAGTTAAAGCTTATATTTTATAAACTTTTTTATAAAATATAAAAGCTTTTTGTCTTCTTTTTCCTTCATATTTTCCAAATTAAGAGACAAAAGATGGGATGGTCTTTTGACTAGTTTATTCAAAAGAAGGGCATGGCTTTATGATTATTTAATAGAAAAGAAACCATGCTTTGAGGAGTATGGGAGACAAGTAGAGTATAGGAGACATAATGTTCTTAAAGTGTTAAGGACTAATGGTCCTTGGAAGTGATTTATGAATGACTTTATGGGGCTTTCATTTGACACTCTCTCTTGCCTCACGAAAATTGTAACATGCTTGTATGCATGCATTCTCTCTCTTTTCCTCTGAAATCTTGAATATTACTTGCATATTTATGATCTCTTTATGGTCTTATTTTGATAAGAACATAAAGATTAAGAGTCTTAAGAGTTTTACATAAAAGAGGTAGCATTCTACATCAAGTTGAGTCATTGTTGTGTCTCTTAAGTTCATCATTCTTCATGAACTTCCAAGACTCTCTGAAGGTTTTTATCGATCGGATACACTTCAAGTATAGAGAACAAAAGAAAACTAATCTATGCAAACAAAGAACAGAACGTAAATAACACAGAGAGTTATCTAAATTTTCTTTGACCAATAAAGGGTTTGTCTTCACCAAGAAGATGGTTTGTCACAAAGACGGTTACCAAGATGAACTCTCTGCATTAGGGTTTACCCTAATGTAGATTATATACTAATATATACAAATATATCTCTTGATAGAAGGGATTGTATAACATTCCAAAAATATGATCCATAAATTTCATTTTTAATTTAAATAAAACAGTATACCAAAAACATTATCCATACAAATCAATTGAAAATAAGTATCCCAACATCATAACAATCAGAGTGATATCTCAAAAGCGGAATCCAGGTGATGTGTGTAATGCAGTCAACCCGAGCTCTTCCCCTTGGAACCAGAAGTACCTGAAACATAAACTGGAAACTGTAAGCACAAAGCTTAGTGAGTTCCTTAAAATACCACATACAATACATAATAGCACATAATAGGCCCCGCCTGGCATCGAGCCCCGCTCGATAAACAGATTGGGCCCCGACCAGCGTACATATAACATATATCAAGTAAACACATACAGATGCAATAATCACAAGATATATAACATACAAAATGGTCATCGGGCCCCGCCCGACATCGAGCCCCACCCGGTAAACATACAAGTACATAACACATGCAAGAGTCATGCAGACAACTAGTATACCGATCAAGGCATAATCATGGGCCAACTTTGGTGCCTTCGACCCGCTAAACAAAGTGAGGAAACTTACCTCTGAATCTGAGTGATAGATGAATAGGTCTCGAATCTGAATATCAGCTCTACCCGACACCTAAACAATAACCAAACCTTAGATATAACTCGAAATACCCCAAGACCCTCCCCTAGGGTCAAACTTGGTAAAAGACAAAAGTCAAGGTCAAGGTCAACAATCCATGTTGCCTTTTAGTCCATCGACATAGAAGACATCCTTCAACTTGATCGTCATGCATTCAAAAGTTCCAACACCCTTAATAGCTCTTCCACTACCATCACTAAAGACCACCATTGGACCATCCTTCTTTGCAAAGTCTGTTAAGAGGGACTTGAAACTAGTCATGTGTCTAGAGCTTCCACTATGTAGGTACCAAGTTTGTCCTAGATTTAGACTTGATCCTTTGACAGCGTGAGAATCATTAGCGTCACACATGTTATGTAACATCCCGGATTTCAAAAGTACGACTGAAGAGTTTAAATTGTAATTTCGAAGAAGGGACTCGACGAGTAGGTACGCTTACTCGCTGAGTCGGAGCGGGTTTGGGTCGCGAATTAAGTGACCAACTCGCCGAGTCGAAAGCTGGACTCGACGAGTTGGTGATGGGATGAGAAAAACCCTAATCTTAGGGTTTGCACCCTATTTAAAGGACTTAATGTGTTCCCCTCAGCTCCCTTAGCCCCCTTTGAGATCCAGTAAACCCTAGCTCGTGTGTATAAGACCATTGGAGGGAGATTGAAGCTTTGAAGAGGTGTTCTAGTGGAAGAAACTTGAAGATAAAAAAAATTTGCATCAAGAAAGTAGTGTAGATCCAGAATCTACTGCAGTTTTGGGCACATCTTGGAGATAATGAGTTGTTACCTTTCCTTTGTTGCTTCTAGATTTATTCTTGAATGAGATTTGGGGCCATTTTTGGTATGATTGAGATCCACTTCGGGTTTGGAGTCCAGATCTGAGGTTGCTACTTCAGATCTAGACTGGTATTGGTCCAGAAAGTCATAAAGCATCAGTTATTGAATTGTTGGTGAAGCCCTTTTGTCTAAAACCCAAGCCCTATTGTGTTTTGGGCCTATATCTCTTTGGTTTCACGTAAAGTTTGCAACTTTATGTGAGGGATAGATTGTATAAGGGTGGATCTACGGATTGGAGCCTCAACATGGCTTGAAAAGCCTCTAAAGGGATTGAGAACTGGAGAGACTCGACGAGTCACATGGATGTACTCGACGAGTTGTATGAACATGTGCATGAACTCGACGATTTGGAAGAACAACTCGACGAGTCTGTTGAAGATTGCCTTGGACTCGGCGAGTCTGTTCTTGGACTCGGCGAGTTAGGTCGTAGAACCCCAACCTCTTTTGGTTAAGGGCTTGGATTAGTGAGTCGGTTGGTGACTCAGTGAGTTGGACAGGATGGGACTCAAAGATCGTGGAATCGGCGAGTCTTGGGGCGACTCAGCGAGTTAAGTTGTGTCATGAGAGTTTTCTGGGTAAGGGAACTCGACGAGTCTCAGTGAGTAGAGTCAATCAGGAAGGTTGACTTTGACTGAGGACTTTGACCTTGACCAAGAGTTGACCAGTTTGACTTCCAAGGGTACTTTGGTAATATTGGTATTTATGGAATTGGTTCTTTGGTAGTGTTCAGTGGCGGCGATCGTGTCGGAGGTCGGAGCAGCTTGGTCTTATCTTTTCAGTCAGCAATTTCAGGTGAGTTATCCTCACTATATCAATAGGGTCTAAGGCACCAAGGCCGACCCTTTTAGTTGTTATCTTGGTTACAGTATGCTATGTGTGGTTATGATATGTTAGATTGGTATCAGAATAAACAATATTTTGTTATGCTCATGTGATCTGTTAGGATTGGTATGTTAGTGACCTGGTTAGGTCGATGCCTTGGTCATGAGAGATTTCTATGATCGATGAGCTGTGAGATAGTTATATCTGATATCTGTACTTGTACTGTTGATGTGCTTATTGATCTATTAGATCGGTGTCCTGGTAATTGGGATAGTATTATGTTAGTGACCTGGTTTAGGTCGGTATCCTGGTATATAGGATGATGCTATGTTAGTGACCGTTTAGGTTGATATCCTGGTAAGGATGATGCTATGCTTTATGATCTGCTAGATCGATTTGTTTGCCTATGGGCTGTTATGTGATTTCCTGTTATATGTACACACGGTTATTTGCTTGATGTTTGGGTTGAGGCGGTCCTGCTTTGTGCTGAAGGCCAACGTACCCTACGAGCGGTTTGGATAGATTGTAGGCCCGTATGGCGGTCCAGTCATACCGAAGGCTCGGATAGATCCAGATAGACTGAAGGCCCAGTGCGGGCGGTCCAGTCATACTGTAGACTCAGAGAGTGGACCAGGTGAACTGAAGGCCTGTTGAGGGCGGACCAGTCACGCTGCAGACTTGAGAGGCATGGTTGTTCTGTATTGTGATACAATATGTTTTGATTATGGTTGTATGTGGTTGGTATTTTGGGGGTAACTCACTAAGCTTTCGCGCTTACAGTTCAATGTATTGTTTCAGATACTTCAGGAGATTGTGGCAAGGCGAAGGCGTGATCGTACCGCTCCTCATGTTTTATGGTTCATGTGATATGGTTTTGGGGGATACTCTGATGTTTAAACTATTTTGAAAACAAGATGTATGAACTTAATGGTTTTTGAATGAAATAAAATGTTTTAAATTGGCTCAAATTTTTGGTTGTTACATGTTTAGATTACAATTAGGGGAATCATTGATAAGAGTTATTAGACCCTTAACATTTAGTCCTAATCTTTATATGTCTCCTCTTCTTCCACCCATTCTTCATGATCCTCTTGTTTTGCAATGAAAGCTTTTGGCAAAGAAATGTTCTTTTTCTTCATGTGGGCCACCAACTTCTTGTACAAAACTTCATAGTTCTCAGGACTTTGAACTTCCGTTTTCTCTTTGCAATCGCTGGCAAAATGGTCAGGACTACCACAGTTAAAACAATTACCTGATTTTTTCTTCTTTGAAGAGGATCTCCTTGCTGAACTACTTCCCTTAAACTGAGCTCTTCAAACCCCGCTTGATTTGCTTTCTTCGTAACGTTTGACGATAAGAGCAGCGTTGACAACAAGTTTATCAGTGAGATCATCATCACTTTCTTCACCCTGATTTGAGATAACTGAGTTGCTGACATGCTTCATTGTTTCATTTCGAGAAACCAAGGCTACAGACTTTTCCTTGCTCGAGTCTTTCATGATGTGTTTACAAAGCTCTCTGGTCTCTTCGTAATTTTGCAAATTTCCAAACAAGGAGTTTAGATCCATAACATTGATCTTTTCACTATTCTTAAGAACATTAGCGTTATGTTACCAAATTTTCCCAAGAGAGTCGAGAAACTTCAGAACCAACTGAGATGAATGCTTGATAGTTCCCAGCCTGCACATATCATTAACCAAGCAGTTAAACCTATTGAAGGTTTAGTTAAGTAAATCACCTTGTTGAGCAAAGAAATGCTCATATATTCGATCGAGGTTGTTAATGATTGTGGCATGGACTTCCACGGTGCCATCATAAGCCACTTTCAGCATTTCCATTATCTCTTAGGTTGAGTCACAATTTTGCACAAGATGATACACATGATAGGGAATAGAGTTTCTAATTGCTACTCTGGCTTTTACGTCAAGATTAATCAGCCTCTTGCCATCGTCGTCATAGCCGGTCTCTGGTTTTTGCTTTAGAGGACCAACTAGAGCATTTTTCTGCCATGGGTTGGTACATAGGAACATGAGGCTTTTTCAATAATTTCACGCATCTCATAGTCCATGGTTTCAAGAACAACCATGGCCTTAATTTTTCACATGGCGAAGTTGTGTTCACCAAAAGGAGAAATTTTATTAAGACCAAAGGATTTGTGATTATTAGAAGTCGACATGATTACATCAGTGTATCAAAAACCACCTTTGATACCAATTGAAGGTTTGTATCGATCGGATACACTTCAAGTATAAAAAACAAAAGAAAACTAATATAAGCAAACAAAGAACAGAAAGTAACTAACACATAGAGTTCTCAAAATTGTCTTCACCACGAAGACGGTTTGTCACAAAGACGATCACCAAGACGAACTCTCTGCATTAGGGTTTACCCTAGTGTAGATTATATACTAATTTATACAAGTATATCCCTTGATTGAAGGGATTGTATCTAATATATACTAAGAACCGATCTTAATCACAAGGATATTAGATCTGCTGTCTAGTCTATACTTATCTATATCATTACCTAATATACAAAAGATTACATAGAATAACTATACTAAGCGTTGACGCTTATGGACTTGATACGCTGACAATGAAGCTGATGTATATGCTGACGCTGACAGATAGGGTATAGAGTGTTTGACTCATCAGATCATAATATGTGACCTTACACTCCTAAGAGGACCCAAAGAACTACTAACATTGTTATTTCTTTATCTTCTTTGGTTGATGTTTAATCTTTCTACAACTTGCAAGATGATCATTGGTGAGTTTAATTTGTTTATGTTATTTAAAATTTATAGATCTTCCGTTGCCTAAATCTTATGTTTTTTAAGCTAGTTTTTGAATAAAAAACCAACATTTAGTACACTTCCATTTTGTTATAATACGTTTGTTTATATCGTGTTAACTACAACTCAATGTGCTTTCAAATAAGACTCCATAGTTAGAGATAGCAAGATGTGGCTCACACTCCAAATGACTCTCATATTGGAAAATGTATCTCTATGCTATCTCAATGTAAGTTTATGTTTCGTGAAACCCTAAATAATCTTTGTTATATAATAGTAATGAAAATTTTCAAATGGAATAAATTGATATTATAGTGAATTTTGAAAAAAATAATTATATTGTGTTAAAAAGATTTGATAATATAACATCGATGTCATATTAACATATTATTTTCCAACTTAACATAATAATCGGGTAACGGGTTAACGGATTACAAGAAATGTCATAGTGCAATAGTCACTATTAAACAAAACCCAAACTAATATTTGATTAAGAATTAAAAAATTTAGTGTCAAAATTGAAACCATAAAAAAATAATATTTTTGTGGCATTTACCATTATATTCTATCCGAGGTGTTTTTTTTTTTTTTTTTTGTTTTTGGTTTTTTTTTAACATCAACATTATTCCCAAATTCTTGATTTGGGTTTTCCTTTTTATATGAAATATTCATCGGTTCAAAATAAAGAAAAAAAAATCTTATATTCAACCAAAACTTTCAGAAAACACCCATGGCTTAAATCAATAATATTTTTTTTTTGAAGATAGTTCACAAAGCTACACATTTAATCATAATTACTAGACACTAGTTATATTTATTTATCAATTTTAGATCTTTCATATCTATCTTTAACTTTGATTTTGCATGCACAATATCTATAACTTCCAATACACATAGGACCATCTAGATTCCATCTCTTCTTACCCTTCGGCATTTAAGGATTTGGGCATAATTGTTGTTATTTTTGTATCATTATTCAATAAAAATATTCAATGTTATATCTCTATTTTAATAACCAACTAGTATCAATTACTAATTAATAACAAAAACACTATGTCTAATATTCAAAACCGATATGTTGGAAATCAAAAACAAGTATGAATCATGATGTGTGTAACTTGCAAAACCACTAAATTACAAGGACTCTTTTACAATTTAACCAAAGTAGACTCCAACGAAATCTTAAACTTCAATCTCCCTTTTAAAGATTTCAATTCCGTCCATTTTTGTTCTAAGCTTCGTCTTCTCCGCAGCTTCAACATTCCAAAATCTTCCAACTTTCTTTCTTCTTCCATCAAACCTTCCAAAAAAAACCAGCTTCAAATGCACTTAAGCTCCATGAAAACCCTCTAGAATTCAAGACTTCCAAAACCATGGATTTTGGAATTACACCTTTCCACAATACACAGTTCTTCAATCACGACGAAAAAACCAATGGATCTGGGTTCAACAAGCAAGAGAGATCCGACCCGGACCCTCCTGATGATCAAGAACTCTTTCTTCGGACCTCAAAATCTTCAAGAACTGATTACTTTGACCAACCCACCAAGACAATGTCGATGAGATCTGATTCTTTGCTTTCAGTTTCAGCTACTGATACCAACAATATGCTCAGCTTCTCTTCTTCTTCTTCGTCTTCTTCTTCCGCCATTAAAGATGCAAACCAGAGCTCGCTATTTTCTTTCTACCAGCCTTCGCCTTCTTACATTCGAAATACAGGTACATATACACACATATACGTATCTCTCATTCTCTCTGTGTTTTTCCATCAATTTCGTATCTGGGTTTTGTTCTGGTTGTGTCTGTGATCTTGGAAATATGTAAACGAAACTAAAATTTTGATGTTTTTAGCTTTAAATTAGATCCTATGAAAGATGGTTTTTCGGAAAATGAATACGTGTTTGATGGGTTTTAATCTTTTTCGTCGAATTTAGGGGTGAGGGAATCGGATCCTAGGGAACAAGCCCAAGAAATGTTTTTAGGTTTCGATTCTCGGTAATTTCTTTTTCCAGCGCTACAGTGACTTGTACTACATGCATTAACAAGTTATACATTTGTCTGTATATCCATTTTCGCCATTTGTGGTCTGAAAAAACCTAGACTTTGATAAGTCTTTTCATTGCTATCAGTGATCTATGTATGTCCTGTTATTCGGAAGCAGCTATTTTTTTGTTTGAGTCTTGTCAAAATGTCAAGTCTTTTCCTTTCTTCATTTTGAAGGTCGGATTTTAATGGCGCTTTTGGTTTCAGGGTATGGCTATGGAGGATTACAAACAGGTATGCATATGCCGGTTTCAAGGTATAAAGGGCCTTTTACACCTTCTCAATGGATGGAGCTCGAACACCAAGCTTTGATCTACAAATACTTCGTCGCTAATGTCCCAGTTCCATCGCATTTGCTCACTCCACTTCGGAAATCCCTCAACACTTTCCTTTTTCCGGCGACTTCGTCTTCAACCTCTTACGCCCCCAATTCCTGTAAGTAGTAGTTTCAGAACTTATTCCGGCGACTTCGTCTCTTTTCGTGTAAAATTAATGTATGTTTTTTGGGTTTTTGAAGATGGATGGGGAGCTTTCCATCTGGGATTTTCCGGCAACACCGATCCGGAACCAGGGAGGTGCCGGAGAACCGATGGGAAGAAATGGAGGTGCTCTAGAGATGCTGTTCCCGATCAGAAATACTGTGAAAGACACATCAACAGAGGCCGACATCGTTCAAGAAAGCCTGTGGAAGGCCAAAATGGCCAAGCTAATGTCTCCGTTCCCGCTAAAGTGGGTCCCGTCGTCTCCTCCTCCTCATCTGTACCAGTTTCCGGCAGCCGAACATCCACCGCTACTGTTACCGCCGCCGCCAACCACCACAATCCTCCCACCAACAGGTGAGTAGTAACATAAACGTCAAATCTCTTCCGATTTCTCCTTTCTTTAGTTTTTTTAAAACAAAATCAAACTGGTGTCGTGATTGATTGATTGATTTCAGGACACAAGAATCGCAACCATTCACTGCTATAAACTCGTCGGAGACTCTGATGTTTCCGACGAACTATAACTCTTTCATGGATCCGGTTGCACCGAGCCTGAATCCGACCCCGACCCGGAATCCGAATCCGAATCCGAACCCACTTCCAAGTTTTGTTAACGAATGGTCAAAAGAAATCAAACAAGACTGGACCCAGCTCTCGATGTCTATTCCCATGGCGTCTTCAGATTTTTCATCGTCTTCAAACTCACCTGCTCAAGAGAAACTTGTTGTTCCACCACTTGGTTTATCTCACGAGTTTGATCTTGACCCGACCCATAAACAAGCATCAAACTGGATACCCATTTCATGGGGGAACACGATGGGGGGTCCATTGGGTGAAGTGTTGAATCGAACTTCTAGCAGTGGGGTCAATAGCAAGAATGCGTCATCATCTTCGGAGATGTGGGACGCCATTAACAACAACAATCTTGGATCTTCTCCAACTGGGGTGTTGCAGAAAACCACATTTGTGTCACTTTCGAATAGCAGTTCAGGGAGTAGCCCGAAAGGGGACAAAAAGGACGATTATGGTGGTGGGCTTTGTGATGAATTGCTGCTTTCAAGTTTCAACACTTGTTAGTTGATCTTGTAAGTTTGAGAAAAGGGAAATGAAGAGGGTTTTCTTTTGTAATTTGTTGGTTTTTTTTTTGACCTTGGTTTTAGACAAAGGTTCATTTTGAAGCCAATTTGGAGAAAAAAACATGTGTATCTTCTTGATGGAAATGGATTTAATGCTACGTTTGAAGTGATTGTTGATGTTAGATTTAGTGTTTTTATATTCAAAGATGTTGAAAAATCTATTGTGTATCCTTGAGAACATTAGCAGAAACGGTGTCTGTGTTTTCCTCTTTTTCAGTTTTTTTCCAATCTTGCATGTACAAAAGTCGTGAAGATCTAGATTTTATCCAAGATCATTTTATGTTTTGTGAAATATTGATAGTAAGATAAGGTTGAAATTTATTTGCTTTGTTTGTGCTTACTGCTTAGTATTACCAAAATGAAGTATTTTTGAAATTTATTTGCTTTGTTTGTGATTAGTATAACTAGATTTGATTAAGATGTTGATGGTGGAATTAACTTCAACTCTTTAAAGTGAATAATAATTCTTGTTACAAACCGCAAAAAAAAAATAGAAGGAAGACATCAAAAACAAAAAAAGAAACAAGATAATCATAATCGTATATAATTAAAGACATAAGATCGTAAAGAGAATAACATGATTGCTATGATGCTCGTCTCGTTCGAGATGAATAGATGAAGTGGTGATATCTAATGAGACTTTTTTGCTTTTTGTAGTATGTGATGCTTGATTTCAAGTTGTATGGACAAATTTTGAGGTTTAACTATGTAACACCCGGTTTGGTAATCATCTTGTTAAGTTATTCAATTAATTTTTGGGCCCAAACCTGGGCCACGTCGTGAGCACTTTTGTGTCACGACATGACGTGACCTTTCAAAATGCACATCATCTTTAAGGCTCACGATGTGACCATATATGGGTCACGACATGAGTTTGACTACGAGAGAAACCTTAATTTCTGGGGATTTATCGTGTATTTAAAGGAAGTAAGGGCTAGGGTCAGCCCATCCTCAACCTCGATCACCTCTAACACGCCCCCTTGAAACCCTAATCCTCTATAGTTGATTTTGAGCTCATTTGTGGTGATTTATAGCAATGAAGAAGAAGATGAAGAGCATTTGGTACACTATCTCAACATTCAAGCCTCAACATCTAAAACGTCCCAAAAATAATGATATAAAATTTTCGTTTATCAACTAAATAAATCGATAATACATATCATTTTCATAAAACCATAGTAATCAAGATTTAGCAAACATCATCGAATCAGAGTAATTCACAGAATGTGGAAAACATGTGGTGTGTGCACTGCAACCATCCCGAGCTCTCCATTTGAAAATTGAAGTACCTGTAACACAACTAAAAATCGTAAGCACAAAGCTTAGTGAGTTCACCAAGATACCACATACCATACATATCATATAACGGACCCCGCCCAAATGAGATACGGGCCCCGCCCACACTCGTATAACGGGCCCCGCCCAATAAACATACATATATAAGCACATACAAGCATCACCCAAACAACAAGTATATTAACATAACCAATCAAGGGTCAGCTTGGTGCCTTAGACCCGCTAAACCCAATGAGGAAACTCACCTCGTACTACCAAATCATACAGAAAATGTGACATCCCCATTTCACGGTCAGAAAAGACCGATTTTGTTTATGCTTTATAAAAATCAGAGTACCTCTTTTAATAAAAATGTTGCAGAATTTGTTCCCAGTAAAACATGATAAATACGTTATCAAAGTATTTTCGAAGAAAAGTATTTTTAATTCGTTTTAAAACATTTGGGATGTCATCGTCAATACAGAAACATAAGCATAAACATAACTTACATTTATTTACACTAGTGATCTACATCTCTTTAATCTCTCAGTGTAATGTGAATTCATCTCAACACCTGTAATATAAATAAACTGAGTGGGTCAGGTTGGGAAACCTGGTGAGTACATAGGGTTTTCAACCTACAATAATATACTTATTATGTTTAAACAATCAAACAATCGACCTAATTACCCATCCCCATTATCTTCTTTACTCTTAAGGATCTATCCTAAGAGTCATATATCCCGCATTCGTTCATTCTGAAGTCCTTTGCTTCCAGAGTTATAGGACTGACACTAAATCCATAGCTGCCAATGATCGTTCGTAAAGCAATAATTCCATAGCTGCTGGGTACTAAATCCGTAGCTACCAGTGTTTATCTATTAGGTACTAAGTCCATAGCTACCAATTCCTAACAGGTGCTAAGTCCATAGCTACCAGTGTTTGTCCAATAGGCACTAAGTCCATAGCTGCCGATGTTATTAGTTAGGCACTAAGTCTATAGCTGCCAATGTTTACTCACATCATCTTTTATCTCTCATCATTCATCTACCCATCTCATACCCAACATACTTGTATATTTAAAATACGTATACAGTTCAAATCATTTAAAACATGTATAAAAAAACGTTCATCCAACATAAACAGCAAATATTCAGATAATATGTACACATAGCATGTAATTTATATAAAATACTTCATATCTATGAGTAAGATGAAAGTAACTATGCACTCACCAGAGAAGGTGTGACTCGGTACTCGGACAACGCTTCGTTTACTTTAAAATAATTTCCTTCGACGAAATCTAGTATTATTACCACTAGATTTTAGTCTAATATTTACCGTGACTAATTATTAGTCTTATTATTATTATTATATAAGCGTTTAAACAATACTTTCCAACCACTATGTATAGACAGGGGCCAGACATAAAACACCGGAGGGTAGGACCATTTAGGCGTATAACACTTCTGAAACCCAACAACCCTATGCGGCCCTTTAAACCAGATTCCCCGTACCGTGAGTAGTTAAAAAGATATTATAACGACACTTATATAAGTCATAATAATAGCTCAAATATTTATTATAAATTTATAATAACAATACTAATTTTAAATATAAACTATATTTAAAATAGGGTAAGCAGAACTTACTTACAAGGCGATTTTAGCTAGGACTCGGGCTCTACAGGGGCAGAACTTCGTCGCTGAATCTTTCTAAGAAAGATTCGTGCACCGCTTCAGCGCTCACCTTACTATACTAAAACTACAGAAAGAGAAGTCGAATCACGAGGGACCAAGATGCTCGGGGGATAAGGAGAGAAAGACTCTTGAATCAAGAGAATGGTGCAAGAAATATAAAAGCCCAAGGCTCTTATTTATACTAATTAAATTTTCAAAAACTACCCTCCATAATTTCTTAATGACTTTTTAGTTATATAAACAACTAAACACCCCTTTATAATACTACTTTAAACAGATTTAACGATATTTGTATTGAACTAAAGTCGAAAGAACTCATCATTAGTCTTATAATCACCGCATCGTCGATACCTTTCTAGTGATATATATATATATATATATATATATATATATATATATATATATATATATACGTATATATGATTTATACTTTATTTTAATACGTAAATATGCTATTATAATTTGAAACTCGTTCATACGAACTCCGTTTTTGACGTTATTTATATCTACGCGTAGGTGGAGACGTACTTTATAACTTTCGTTTAGACTCCGTCGGCTAATTTTGACTTTATTTTTAAAGTTATAGTTTTAACAGGCGGGGATAGGATTGGTCCGTTAAAATCTCATAACTTCTTCATCCGATGTCCTTTTTCATCTGTCTTTTTATCGTTACGCTACTAATAACGAGATCTTTGATTCTCGTTTTGGTTGTGTCGGCTAAAAACCGCTCGATCTAACATTCGCATTTCGGGCTGTACACTGCTAATCCGAAACTTCGAAAAATCATTACTTACTCATACGAAGTCAGATTTGGGCGTTCTTTTTATGGACGCTTTCAGTTTAACGTATTATACGACTTTCATTTAGATCGCTAAGACTAAATCTCGCTCTATCGTAAAATAACTATTTACGTTTCCGGGTATCGTGCCGGTTCCATCGCGAAACTTCGACGGGTCATAACTTTTTCGTTATAACTCGGATTTCGACGGTCTTTATATGTACGGAAACCTTGTAACATATACTAAAACTTGGTTAAGATTTTTTATTCTAAATAATATTTTTCCGAAAAGTCATTTTCGACACTTATTGCTTCTAAATTGACTAGCCTGGATCTACGGGCGTTACAATTATCTCCCCCTTAAGATGATTACGTCCCGGAATCATCAACGAAACAAGGCTCGTATAATGACTCCATAAGTCGTCTCTTCATCCTTGGTAATAATTATAACTTCTATATTCCTTCAAGTCTATCTCTTAGACTTATTGACACTAAGCAGTACTCGATCGTGCATTTGCTTTCTATCTCAGGTTAGACTCCAAATTATGACCTACCATCATGTGATGCACGTTTAGACTCAGGTCTCTTATATTTATATTCTAATACAGAATATACCTTCCTTCATGTTCTAATGTGATATAATCACGTTTTAAAAGGTAGCATTTCTAGCTACAAGTAACTTTTTGTGATACCTCTACTGATCGCTTTTTATTCCAATCTTCCGTCTTAAGTCAGATGCTACATCGAACTTGATTTTCTAAGCCACATAGCATACTCAGCGTAGTCGGACTCAATTCTATATGACCACTAGGGTCGGAATATCAACAATCTTTTTAGTCATTACCGAAACGATGGGAACGACATACTTGAATAAAACAGTATCAATTACTAGCTTCTTGGTAACCTTGTGACTTTTCCTGATCCAAATGTGAGTCCTGTGCTTCCGGTAGTATATACATCTACTACCTTTCACACCTACTCATACTCGTCCCAAGTATTGTCTCACAGTTTTCCAAGTCACCATACAAGAAAATCACATAACAGTTTAACACATCAGATAGCAAAACGAAGGCTTCATTATTTCTTGAAACTATTACATAGGTGTTCAAGTTCACCCTAGACTATGCCTCTAATAGGCTACATCATATTGTTCTATCTCTTAGGCTACCTCATAACTCGGTCTTCGGGTATGGATTCCTCATCCTTGGTTCCTTGCATGGTTTTCTGCCTCGTCAAGGATCATGTGGAACACCCTTGGCCTTGGTGGTGTGTTTGGCTTTGCTGCATCGTTTTTCTTTGGGCAATTTCTTGACAAGTGCCCCTTGCCTCCACATCCGTAGCATACCTTATCATTATGTGTGCAGTCCTTGGAATAGTGACCAGTCCTTCCACACTTGTAACAAGTTACTTCTTCGTTGCACTTCCCATAATGCTTCTTCTTGCATTTATCACACCATCTCGCTTCACCTCCTTCTCCTCCTCCAAGCTTTGAGAATTTTCTCTCCTTGTTGGACCTTGAAGATCCTTCAAACTTCTGCTTCTCTCCTGCCTTATCTTTTTCTAGAACCTTTTCTCTTATCTGGGTCTCTACGTTCTTAGCTGCCCTAACAACTATTTTCAAGGTAGTTACCATTTTGACCATTGGGCCAAAGTCAGTGGGCAATCTGTTAGCAAATCTATCAATCTTGGAGAGTTCAGTAGGAACCAAGTAGGGAAATAGCTTCATCCTCTCGGTGAATGCGGTGGCATACTCATCAACACTCATCTTCCCTTTCTTCAGGTTCTGAAACTCGTTGTTCAGGTCTATCAGATCTATCTTTGAGCAGTACTGCATTTTCAACTGTTCCAAAAACTCTTCCCATGACATCCTTAGGGCTTCTCCTCATGGCATCGTATCTGCCAGTAGCTTCCATCAGCTCAAGACTCCTGTTTTCAGCTGTCTTACTGCGAAGACAATCTTCTGTTTCTCGCTACAGCTACATCTCTCAAACACCATCTCCATCTCGGAGATCCAATCCATAATCTCAATTGCCTTTGGGCTTCCTGAGAGAGTTGGTAGTTTCGTACCCAAGAAATTCTTGTACATTCACCCATCCTTGTCGTTTCTCCTTTTCGGGCCATCCCTTCGTTCACCTTGAGTCCCCACTTAACTCACTTGGCGGCTGTAGTTCCCTTCCTCCGATTGCTCGAGAATCAGTTCGGGTTGCTCAATGGGCATAGTAGGTTCGTCCCTATTCAACATCTGCCTCATTTCTTCCCTTTGTTCAGCTAACATAGCCCAAACCATGGCTTGTACTCCAGCCATGGTGATTGGCTCGAGTACATCTTCTACTACGACAGGTATTTGCTGAATCACCGTGGGTTGATTCCTATTCCCATTTGCATTCCCAGCTCCACTGCGGGTTCTTGCCATTTTGATCTATACACCGAATAAGGTGAATCTAGATCTTAATTTAGGATTGACGTTTAAATCATCATTATCACTCCGAAACGTTTATATGCTAGTTCTAATATCGTAATCGTATGTTTAGAATCCTAAACACATAAGGTTTCCAGATCCGGTCGGCAACAGACCATAGATCCGATCAAACTGTAGCATAAAGCATAACAAATCATTTAGCACGTAAAAGCAATTTAGGCATCATTCCTAAAATAAGCTAGTGCTTGTGTCTATTCAGGTGTATTACCTAAATCTATTAGACACACTCCTCACAAACATCACTTAGCATTCTAAGTTTAAGTCTAGATATTTCCTACAAATTCCTAGTTCGCTTAAACTAATGCTCTGATACCAACTGTGACATCCCCATTTTCACGGTCAGAAAGGACCGATTTTGTTTATGCTTTATAAAAATCAGAGTACCTCTTTTAATAAAAATGTTGCGGAATTTGTTCCCAGTAAAACATGATAAATACGTTATCAAAGTATTTTCGAAGAAAAATATTTTTAATTCGTTTTAAGCATTTGGGATGTCATCGTCAATACAGAAACATAAGCATAAACAGAACTTACATTTATTTACACTAGTGATCTACATCTCTTTAATCTCTCAGTGTAATGTGAATTCATCTCAACACCTGTAATATAAATAAACTGAGTGGGTCAGGTTGGGAAACCTGGTGAGTACATAGGGGTTTCAACCCATAATAATATAATTATTATGTTTAAACAATCAAACAATCGACCTAATTACCCATCCCCATTATCTTCTTTACTCTTAAGGATCTATCCTAAAAGTCATCTATCCCGCATTCGTTCATTCTAAATTCCTTTGCTTCCAGAGTTATAGGACTGACACTAAATCCATAGCTGCCAACGCTCGTTCGTAAAGCACTAATTCCATAGCTGCTGGGTACTAAATCCATAGCTACCAGTGTTTATCTAATATGTACTAAGTCCATAGCTACCGATGTTTGTCCAATAGACAATAAGTCTATAGCTGTCGATGTTATTTGTTAGGCACTAAGTCTATAGCTGTCAATGTTTACTCACATCATCTTTTATCTCTCGTCATTCATCTACCCATCTCATACCCAAAATACTTGTATATTTAAAATACGTATATAGTTCAAATCATTTAAAACATGTATAAAAAAAAACGTTCATCCAGCATAAACAACAAGTATTCAGATAATATGCACACATAGCATGTAGTTTATATAAAATACTTCATATCTATGAGTAAGATGAAAGTAACTATGCACTCACCTAAGAAGGTGGTGAATCGTTACTCGGACAGCGCTTCGTTTACTTTAAAATAATTTCCTTCGACGAAAGTTAGTATTATTACCACTAGATTTTAGTCGAATATTTACCGTGACTAATTATTAGTCTTATTATTATTATTATATAAGCGTTTAAACAATACTTTCCAACCACTATGTACAGACATGGGCCAGACATAAAACATCAGAGGGCAGGACCATTTAGGCGTATAGGACTTCTGAAATCCAACAACCCTATGCGGCCCTTTAAACCAGATTCCCCGTACCGCGAGTAGTTAAAAAGATATTATAATGAAACTTATGTAAGTCATAATAATAGCTCAAATATTTATTATAACAATACTAATTTTAAATATAAACTATATTTAAAATAGGGTAAACATAACTTACTTACAAGGGGATTTTAGCTAGGAATCGGGCTCTGTAGGGGCAGAAAAATCGTCGCTGAATCTTTCTAAGAAAGATTCGTGCACCGCTTCAGCGCTCACCTTACTATACTAAAACTACAGAAAGAGAAGTCGAATCACGAGGGACCGAAATGCTCGGGGGATAAGGAGAGAAAGACTCTTGAATCAAGAGAATGGTGCAAGAAATATGAGAGCCCAAGGTTCTTATTTATACTAATTAAATTTTCAAAAACTATCCTCCATAAGTACTTAATAACCTTTTAGTTATATAAATAACTAAACACCCCTTTATAATACTATTTTAAACAGATTTAATGATATTTGTACTAAACTAATGTCGAAAGAACTCAACATTAGTCTTATAATGACCGCATCGTCGATACCTTTCTAATTATATATACATATGTATATATATGTGTACGTATATATGATTTATACTTTATTTTAATACGTAAATATGCTATTATAATTTATAACTCGTTCATACGAACTCCGTTTTTGACGTTATTTATATCTACGCGTAGGTGGAGACGTACTTTACAACTTTCGTTTAAACTCCGTCGGCTAATTTTGACTTTATTTTTAAAGTTGTATTTTTAACAGGCGGGGATAGGATTGGTTCGTTAAAATCTCATAACTTCTTCATCCGATGTCCATTTTCGTCTGTCTTTTTATCGTTACGCTACTAATAACTAGATCTTTGATTCTCCTTTTGGTTGTGTCGGCTAAAAACCGCTCGATCTAACATTCGGATTTCGGGCTGTACACTGCTAATCTAAAACTTCGAAAAATCATAACTTCCTCATACGAAGTCAGATTTGGGCGTTCTTTTTATGGACGATTTCGGTTTAACATATTCTACGACTTTCATTTAGATCGCCAAGGCTAAATCTCGCTCTATCGTAAATTCACTATTTACGTTTCCTGGTATCGTGCCGGTTCCGTCGCGAAACTTCGACGGGTCATAACTTCTTCGTTATAACTCGGATTTCGGCGGTCTTTATATGTACGGAAACCTTGCAACATAGACTAAAACGTGGTTTAGATTATTTATTCTAAATAATATTTTTCCGAAAAGTCATTTTCGACGCTTATTGCTTCTAAATTGACTAGCCCGGATCTACGAGCGTTAGAGAAAATCACTAGCTGTTAGCTGACAGATCCCCGAACTATCAAAATCAAAAGAACACCTAATAAACAATTGGGTTCCAATCAATATCCATAAATACATACTCGTGGTAAAAAGACCATTTTACCCATATCCTATATTGGATCAAGATTTAGGCCTAAACCATATAATCCACAAGGCCCAAATACAAAAAACGACCCAAGGCCCAATCCATGGCCCAACTTTCCAAATTGGGCCCAAACCCATTATAGGCATTCTCAAAATAATTATCAAACCAAAACCTGATGACCCAGTAGGGCCCAAGACAACTAAGCCCAAAAGATGGCCCAAACCGAAGCCCAATATAGAAAATTCTTCCTGACTGAGTACGCCCCATGTAATCAGTGGGTACGCTAAGCGTACACATAAGAAAACCAATAAGCCCTGTGTACTAACCTTGCCCACAACCAACCTAGAAAACGTCTTAATCCCTTAAGTCAAGATGTCCAAAACCTCATAATAGCTAAATATAAGAGACTTGATCCATAAAGTCGAAGACTTTAAACCTTTGCATGGCTTAATGAAGCCCAATCACCAAAGATGAATTCCAAAGGTCAAAATCACGCCGAAATGTCTTAAACTTCTTAATACCTTAAGACCTTAGTCCAAACTTCCAGATCTGATTCAAAGGGACTTCTTAAGTCATAAAGTTGCTGACTTTATGACTTAGCATGACTTAATGGGACCCAAATCAAAACCCTAAGTCCCAAGCTCCACCAAAAGACTACCAAATCATGCATGGAAGGTTTATACTCATCAAGATCCAAACTTTATGACTACATAACCCCAACAAAGGCCAAATATGTAGTTCAAAGGTTCTGGAGTAAATTCTACTCACAAGAACCACCACAAAGGGATCAAAGTCATAACCCAGTGCCACCGAGCTAGATCTACAAGAAAGAGTTGTCAAGGTTGAGAATTTATACCTCCAAAAGTTAGATCTAGGTGAACAAAGCCTGGATCCAAAAGCTCCAAGTCAAGCAATGATTCTTCAAGAAGTTCCTTGTTCCTCCTCAAGCACCAAAAACACACATAAATCACTTTGAAGCTCAAAAGTCACTCAAACGGGGGCTAGGGATCGATTTCTAGAGTTTAGAGGAACGAAGGCTAAAGATATTAGGGTTAGGTTAAGAGATAAGGAGCTTAAATAGGGTCTAAGACCCTAAAATAGGGTTCTGGTTTGAATAGAGTACGCCCAATGTATGCTGAGGTACGCCCTGCATACTGCCTTTGTTAGTAGTATGCTACGCGTATTCCTGTGTACGCCCCGCGTACCCGGCTAAACCCTAATAACCACCAAACTTCCGAAGGCCATAACTTCTTCGTTATAAGCTCGTTTCGGACGATCCTTATATCCATTGAAAGTTAACGAGAAGCCTTACACTTCTATCATCTCATACCATCCTTAAGACCTTTCGAACAAAAATCCAATTTCCACAAAATCCCGAACTGACACTTTACCGAAATACCCCTAGGCTCCAAAACATGAATCGAACACCCGAATCACTTCAAATACATCACTCGCACTCAAATGGGCCTAGATAACATCTTTTGAAAGGCCCTAATCCTTATGATAACTGATGATCCAGATACGGCCCCAATTGTTCAAGCGATTTGAAACTAAGTGTTAAAAGTCTCCCCCACTTATATTCAATTTCGTCCTCGAAATCATTCCTTACCATCCTCGGCAAACCCAAAAGCTTGAGGGACACAATCAAAACCTTGAGTATAAAACGGACTTCCCAAAGCAACCGAACCCAACCTAAATAGAACTTTCCAACCCGAAGAATATGAATCCAAAATCCCATACATAAAACCAACTCTACTTTACCTGAAATCTAAAATCTTGAATTAGTCTGACTCCCCGATAGACCGCCCATACAGTACCACTACTAGGCCAAAACCTCATTGAATCTCTGACTTAAACAGAACGCTTCCAACCCTTGAATGACTTGATTCTTCTAATTGAAACAAAATCCCTGACCAATATTGTTGTTGAACACTCATACATGATAGAAAGCTCAGATAATCCTTTGAGTGGAGGACTCATCCCTGCTACAGTTAGACTCAAACGAGAGCTACACAAGAGGGTCAAATATTTTACTCTTAGATTATTTAACCCAACTCCAAGTGACCTACACATATTCTCCAATTTACAAGCGACTCCACACATGAGATCCAATTCAATAATACTGCCTTGACTTATGTTGATGCTGTTCACGAATAGAACCAATCCAAGACACAATCACACAGGTTTGATTTATCATCAAAACTGAATCCATTCATTACCCTTGAACCCCTTGATTGAT
This sequence comes from Lactuca serriola, assembly GCF_051521515.1. Classification (NCBI taxonomy): domain Eukaryota; kingdom Viridiplantae; phylum Streptophyta; class Magnoliopsida; order Asterales; family Asteraceae; genus Lactuca; species Lactuca serriola. Next base: position 338,411,215 of record NC_136411.1, read on the forward strand.
ACCCTCATCATATAGATACCCCCAATTCTTACCCTAGTGAGAAAATGAACCTGCACATAAACACCCGTGATTCCCAACTCAAGATCTCAACTAAAAAACCATCCTGATACATAACTCATAACCCGAGACCCACACATCTATACTTTCATTTCACCCGAAACCTTTTGATTCACGACAACCCCTCACTAGACCAAGATATAATGGTTCCCAAACCATTGCTGAGACTACCAGTCTAAAACCTGGTCCAACCACCAGATTTCCAAGAGTCGAAATTACAAGGCTACCCAACCTATAAACCCCTCCGCATTACACACTGACCATCTACTTAATCTTGCCACTCAAGATCCAAAACCTTGGCCCAATAGCCTCTACCGGGTCCCACCGGTATCGTCATAATCACACGAACCTCACCCATGGGTCCCACCCAACTATACCATGGAGCGGCCTCGCTTACGGGTGCCGCCTATCAAGAGCTATCCAAGCACGACTCTGCCTTAGACCCCAATGGTCCTCAACCTAAAACAAAGAAATACTCCTCGACAATCTTGACTAGCATGCCTAAGGCACGAACTGATTTCCCCTTTTATGCTCATGACCATCTTGAGTGATAGTATACCTCGAACTGGTGAATGCTACGGTCCCATCGCAGTCTTATAGCACTTCAACCCAACCATGGTTACCACCCATGGCCTTACCATACCCAAACCATCACAACCCCACTCATTCTGATTCGAAACTTACATCTAACTACATCAAATCAGATGTTCGGGTCATACTTTGAATTCCGAAGTCCTAATACTAGGCTCACCCACAATCCTGCTAGGCATAATAAATAAGACACCAAACAGGGGTTGGAAGTTTCCTGAACTCCCACTTCCATATCTCAATCTAAACGACCACTTAGGTCGTCTCTCTTCCTAGCTAGGATGTGAAACTTGACCTAGTGCCACACTCTTAAAAACTTCCAGAAAGTCTGATCGATTTCCCCCCACTTTGATTTGGTGGAGCTCTCCCATCTCTTGAATCCCGATGGATTCTCAACCTGACAACCTCATAAAGCATGAACCGCCTATGTGCTAACACTACTAGCGTTCCATTACTAGCCAAATCCAATGATCGCCCGACTTCTGAAACCCTAAAGAATACTCTTGAAATCTTAACCAATTTGATATTCCAAATCACCTCCCATGATACCATACCAATTCCTGAGTTTTATGCTAGCGGCTAAAATTATAACCCTTTCCCGGAACCGATGAATCTTTATCCCAACTTCCATTCTCAAAGAAACATTGAATTTTAACCAACTACAACGCATGCGAATATAAAACTCCCCTGGCACTTCCAATGACCAACAATTCATGCATCTGACATCACTATCTTCCTGCTACCGCTCCTCCCCTAGTAATAGTAGGGTTTGAACCCAAAATTTCTTCCATAAACAACCACCGATCATACCAGAACAGATGATAAAACCACTGAAATCTGACCAAAGATCTTCCAAGCAACACCCCTGAATTGATCCCGACCAAGACCCAGATCCACCATTGAACACGCTGAAGCCCACTCAATCAAGATACGACCTCTGAAGATTCATCAAAGATTATCGGCATGAAAAATGGAATATAACACTTTATGATAACCCAGAAAATAGCAGTGAACCAACCCGAAATATAACTTACCCATACCTAAGCAAAATTCCAATGCAATTCAAATTTCTTATAACAACCCAGAAGAGAACAGAAGATGGCATACCTGCAAAAGTATCTAATGGAAATCTTGACCTCCCCCTTAAATTACCCCAACGATCTCGAGGTCATGGTGCAAAATTCACCTCCAATCCCAAATGGCAAGAACTAACAATAACATCCTCCTCCCTGAAGGATTCTAAGGATCCACAAGCCTTAGGCTCCCGACCCAAAAGGCCCCAAGATGACCATCAAAGAGCTCCAAAATCCATCTCTTGGCTAAACCAAAGACCACTGAGGTCCCTTCCATAACACCACGAGTAATCTCCGATGAGACGAACTCTTGCGACCATGCATCGGTCGGCTCAGTACCTGCTCTTGAGCCGAAACAGAAACCAGAATTTGAATCTCATTCCCATACCGAAACGACATGAAAAAGATCCGATTATACCCAAGAATCCTCATCCCACATGCTTCTTAGATTTTCCAAGTCTCTCCCCAATTCGAGTATGGATCTTGTGCTTTCAGTAGTACAGACCCAATACTACCTTCCACACATATCCATACTTTCCTGAAGAATCCTCTCGAATCCTCTAAGTCACATTCTCAAATCTATACACCCACTAAAGTAATCCTTAGGCTTTCCTAGGTTCCGAACCTCACCCTGCCATCAACTGCTGAAAACTTCCCACAATGTCAGTCACCCACCTCATGAATGTCATCACATGCAACAAAGCTTAGATAATCCTTCAAGTAACAGAATCATCCCTACAACGGTTGGACTCAGACAAGAGCTGCGCAATAGGTTCAAATACATCAGTCTGAGATTATCTGAACCTTGTCACATGTGACTTGACATATTCAATTACTAGTTAACTCCCATTACCTAAGAGTTCCACAAATCACAAAGCAAGTAGCATTCGAGCAGTAGCACTCCAATCCCACGTACCACCACTCAAAACTAGGAGCTCCCACTCTTGCTAACGATTTCCTTACACATCCAAATCATACCCGAACCAACATCCCATGCTTCCTAGGCTACCAGGTATCACATAACAGGCCAACCTATCTCTGGCTAATAAGAACTAGCATGCATGTCTACAAGCTCATATAATATGCATACAAAGGCATCTCCCCTAGCATTCTATCATGTAAAAAAATGAGCATATCCTTAGCCCTAACTAGCATGCGATTAACAGATTCACGGATCAGAACATAACCAATAACATGCATGGGTATTTTGGGAAAAGTTACTTGAGCTCAACTGGTTGCATGCACCACAACCTTTCTTCTTTTAGGAAAACACCTTTCCAAAAATATATTTCTTTTGAAAAACTTTAACAAATCCTCAGTTTGAGTCAGACACACCCGAGAGTGTGCCCGAATACCTCAAACTAAGGCTCTGATACCTACTTGAAACGTCCCAAAAATATTGACATAAAATTTTTGTTTACCAAGTAAATAAATCGTTAATACATATCATTTCTATAAAACCATAGTAATCAAGATTTAGAAAAACATAATCGAATCAGAGTAATTCACAGAATGCAGAAAACGTGTGGTGTGTGCCCAACAACCATCCCGAGCTCTCCATTTGAAAATCGAAGTACCTGTAGCACAACTGAAAACTGTAAGCACAAAGCTTAGTGAGTTCCTAAAGATATACCATACATATCATATAACAAGCCTCGTCCAAATAAGATACGTGCCTCGCCCACACGCACATAACGATCCTCACCCAATAAACTTACATATATAAGCACATACAAGTATCACACAGACAACAAGTATATTAGCATAACCAATCAAGGGTCGGCTTTGGTGCCTTACACCCGCTAAACCCAGTGAGGAAACTCACCTCGCACTACCTAATCATACATAAAATCCTTGGCTACTAGTTGATAGATCCCCAAACTATCAAAATCAAAATAACACCTAATAAACAATTGGGTTCCGATCTATATCCATGAATCCATACTTGGGGTAAAATACCATTTTACCCATATCCTAGCTTGGACCAAGACTTATCCCAAACCATATAATCCACAAGGCCCAAATACCAAAAACCACCCAAGGCACAATCCATGGCCTAACTTTCCAAATTGGGCCCAAAACTATTGTAGACCTTCTCAAAATTTATAATTCACACATAATGAGTTGGTGCAATTTGAGTTTCATATACCTAATTGTCTTCCATTTGGAAAATTATTTTTATTCCAAGGATATGAACCTTTTGGGGATCATTTCTTACGTCAATTGAAGTGTTTTAGCATGTATTTGAATCTCCTTGAGTCATTTGGGTAAGTTGTAAGATGTTTGGATCATTGGGACAAAAGTACAATGTCTAAAAGAGAAATTTTGGCCATTTTGACCTGCTGGGGTTGACATGGGTCGTGTCTTGAGCTCTGATCTCATGTCACAATGGAAAAACTTGTTTTGGGTAAAACGTTTTCATTCGGACTCGAAATCACGCACGATTTTTGCCTACATTCTTATTTTAACACGAGGAAGGTTTTGAAACCATAAAAATTAAGTTTTGGAATTAAGAACTTAATAAGTGACTTAATGGATCGTTTTGGGGTATTTTAAACTTAGAATGTTAAGTTGACCCTTAGAAGGGTATTATAGTCTTTTGGCATTTGTAATGATATTAAGTGTTTTATTTGGAGATTTTGGAGCTGGAAGTGGCATAAATCATGATTAAAAGATATTTGGTGTTGCAAGATTAAGACTTAACGTAAGTACACTTACCTTGGAACACTTGTCTCCAAAATGAATATTCTACTTGTGTTTCCCCTTTTGTGATATATTATACATATGTGTATTATTTGAAAATATATGTTTCACTTTATCGTTATGATAGTTTATTATTTGGGGATGTCCTTTTGAATTAAGTACATATTTTGAGAAATTGATTTATTTGTGGGGGTTTAACTTACTCTTTATTATTATGGGTACAAATGCCCTTTTTGTTATATTGTAAGTTACCAGGAGCATATATCCCATATTATTGGTTTTTGTTGTTGTGAAACTATTTAACACATACTTGATTGCTAGTTGCTCGTATGGGTATTGTTTATGCATTTGTGAAATGTAATTTTTAGAAATGATTTGATACTTAAAGCAAAAGGCTTTATTTTTGGAAAATTGTTTTGAGCATCCATACTTACATTTCATGCTAGGATGGGTGTGACTTTGTGGTCTCGGGTACCTAATTGGATAGTTGTTGTTGCTTGTATTTGTTTATGAGTGGATTTCTAGATAATCCTCACATACACGAGTAGAGGATCGCTACCCCTCGTGTGGCCTAAGTTAGATGGCCCCTAGTGCCTGGTTTGTTGTGAGTGTAAGGGAAACTTGACAGTTTTGTCTATCGTGCGTTCTTTACACCTGGTTGTGATTACCTTGTTGTCGGATGTGAGCACAAAAGTTGGATGTCTGTCATGAGTACTACACATCCGACGTTTGTTATGACCTAAACGTTTACATTGACAAGGGTTTGGGAGTATTTACATGCATTGCATCCTACATGTTATGATTGATATTTTGTTACCCCTTTGTTATCGTGAGACATATTGTCTCGTTTTGGAAACTTAAATGTTTTATGGAAACCTTTTGGGAATGTAAGACCCTAAGACCCTTCAATTATTTTTGGATTATAAATCCAATTTCTTATATTGATTTGGATGTATTGGAAATATTAAATGTGAAAATGTGGATTTCTATCATGTTTTAGCTCACTTGAGCATTTAATAATTTATCTATTGTATTTTGTTATGATTATTAAGAGGTGCTACTCTGGGTACACCCACTTGGTATTATTTACTTAACAATGAAGTTTTTTTGAGAACTGTCATAAATAACAATGTAATTTGTCTCATGTCTCATTATCTCCCCAAGATAACCTTTGATGTTGATTTGTTGTTTTTGAGAATGTATGGGTTTGTACATTGGTGTATGAACCATAGTGTTCATTCATACATCGTCCATAATGTCTAACCCTTATACCATACTCACTAGGCTTCCCCATAGCCTAACCCACTTGTTGATAAAATGTTACAGGTTAATAGATATCGTCAAAAACTTAGGAGACTTATGTGCTTTGGATATTTAGAATACTTTTGGTTTGTGATATTTTCTTAAACCTTTGTTTTGATATCTGTTGTAGCACTCTCACATGAATTGTTGTATTAAGCCAATAAATGTTATATAAATTTTTAATTGAGACTGTTATCCGCATTTGAACTCTATAAAATATATTGAATTAAACTTTGGAAATTGTTTTTTTGCAAACTAAAACTTTGAAATTATTTTCAATGACTTTATTAAAGGCTAATTCAAATAGGCCTATGCTAGGGGAGTTACAAAATAGTTTCACAACAAATAGGCAGATGCTGTAACATTAGAATATAAGACTTTGATATACCAAATATTTCCAAACTTGCATAAAAACTTTTCAATTTAACACGGGTCATGTCCGGTGTCCTGATCTCATTTCACAATGTAAAAACTTTTTTGGTTATAACTTTTTCATCTGGACTCGAAAGCACACACTGTTTTCGCTTATGTTCTTTTTTTTAACATGAGGAAGGTTTTGAAATAAAGAAAATTAAGTTTTGGAATTAAGAACTTAATAATTGACTTAGTTGACCATTTTGGGGTATTTTAAACTTAGAATGTTAAGTTGACCCATAGAAGGGTATTATAGTCTTTTGACATCGTGTAATGATATTAGGTGTTTATTTGGGGATTTTGGAGCTGGAAGTAGCATAACTCATAATTAGAATATCCTTGGTGTTGCAAGCTTAGGACTGAAGGTGAGTACACTTACCTTGGAACACTTGTCCCCAAAATGAGTATTCTACTTATGTTTTCCCTTTTATGCTATGTTATACATATGTATAGTATTTGAAAATATATGTTTTGTTTTCTCATTATGATAGTTTATTATTTGGGGACGTCCTTTTGAGTCAAGGACATGTTTTGAGAAATTGATTTATTTGTGGGGGTTAAAATTGTTCTTAAGTAATATGGGTATAATTTGCTTTTTGTTTTTTCTAGTGAAATATTGGAAGTACACACACACACCTTATTGTCGATTTTGTATTTTTGGAAACTTTTTGGCATATCCTTGATTGCTAGTTGCCCGTATGGGATTATTTTGAGCATTCATGAAAAATTATTTTCAAAAATGATTTTGATTGATGTGACATCCCCATTTTCACAGCCAGAAAAGACCGATTTTGTTTATGCTTTATAAAAATCAGAGTATCTCTTTCAATAAAAACGTTGCGGAATTTGTCCCAAGAAAAACATGATAATTTCATTATCAAAGCATTTCCGAAGAAATGTATTTTTATTCCTTTTAAAACATTTGGGATGTCATCGTCAATACAGAAACATAAGCATAAACAAAACTTACATTCATTTACACTAGTGATCTATATCTCCTTAATCTTTCAGTGTAATGTAACTTCACATCGTCACCCGTGATACAAGTAAACTGAGTGGGTCAGGTTGGGAACCTGGTGAGTACATAAGGTTTTCAAAGCACAATAATATAATTATTATGTTTAATCATCAAACAATTAACCTAATTACCCATCCCCATTATCTTCTTTATTCCTAAGTACCTTCCCTAAGGATTTATCCTAAGGGTCGTCTCCTATATCATATTTACCTCTCATCTCATCGCATTTCCTTATATGTTTGTTCCTAAGGACTCTCCCTAAGGATCATCGCCTACATCGTATAGACAATATTGATTAAGGAATTACTCCCTCAATACATGCCCAACAAGGGTTAGGGTATCATCGCATGAATACGTAGTTACAACATCGCCTGAATTCGTAATTCATAGTAAGGGGTTAGAGTATCATCGCATGAATACGTAGTTACAAATCGCCTGAACTCGTAATTCATCACCTACAGGTTATGAGCCTGCTGGTGTTTCCACGGGGTTGTCTATAATAGTCTGTGGTCGCCATCTATACTCTGGTAGATGACTACATCTCCAAATTGCCGGACAAGGTTATAGTATCTTTCATCCTACATCATCGATTCATCATTACCTATCTATCCTCACCTAATTATCATCACCTATCTCTCATCATTTTATTTCATCACACATCAACTATTTCATCTACCCATATTTCATCCCAACATATTTGTAGATATAAAATAAATATATAGTTTAAATAATTTAAAACATGTATAAAATCATTCATCCAACATAGACAGCAAGTATCCAGATAATATGCACACATGACACATAATTTATATAAAATACTTCATATCTATGTGTAATATGAAAGTAACTATGCACTCACTTGTTAGAGTGATGATTCCAAACTCGGACAAAGCTTCGCTTCTTAACAATATAATTTCCTTCGACGAAACCTAGTGTTATTACCACTAGATTTTAGTCTAATATTTACAGAGACTAATTATTAGTATTAACATTATTATTATTATTATTATTATTATTATTATTATTATTATTATTATTATTATTATTGTTATTATTATTATTATTATTATTATTATTATTATTATTATTATTATTATTATTATAAGGTACTAATAACATTACTATATTTAAATAAAAGCTATATTAGAAATAGTGTAGGCGTAACTCACTTACAACGGGTTTTTATTAAAAAAACCGGGCTTCGCTGGAGCAGCGTTTTCGAGCCGAAAGCTTTTCTTCTCGGAGCCATCGGGCGCTACGGGGTTTCCTTCTCGTGCTAGGGAGGTTCCCTAGACTTGGGAGGGGCTTAAGGAGGCTAGAGAGAAGTTAGAGATAGAAAGAGAGGTTATGGTGTGAAGAAAATATGAAGGATTCATCTTTTATTTATAGGGATTTTATCGTAGAGTAGTCTCTAAGCTTCGTCCGTATCTTCCGTGTACGAGCTCTGTTTTCTACGTTATTTATATCCACGCATTGGTATTTATGAGTACTACAACTTTCATTTAGACCCCATCGGCTAATTCTCATTGTATCTCAGATATACAAAACTGTATTCGAATTCGCCGCGCTCGAAAAGTAGAGACTAAGCTTCGTCCATATCTTTCGCATATGAGCTTCGTTTTTGACGTTATTTATATCCACGTGTTGGTATTTATGAGTACTACAACTTTTATTTAGAAACCATCGGCTAATTCTCATTCTATCTCGGAATTACAAAACCGTATCGAATTCGCCGCGCTCGATGAGTAGAGACTAAACTTCATCCATATCTTTCGCATACGAGCTCCATTTTCGTCTGTCTTTTTATCGTTTAACTCCTATTAATGATATCTTCATTTTTCGTTTAAATTATTTTGGCTGAAAATCGAACGATCTAAAATTCGAATTTCGGGTTGTGTACTGCTATGCTAAATCTTAGAAAAATCGTAACTTCCTCATACGGAGTCAGATTTGGACGTTCTTTTTATGCACGCTCTCAATTTAACATATAATATGACTTTCGTCTAGATTTCTAAGGCTAGAAAGTATTTTGTCATAAATTCACTTTTTTACGATTCCCGGTGTCGCGCCGGTTTTGCCGTAAAACTTCGATGGGTCATAACTTCTTCGTTATAACTCGGATTTCGGTGTTCTTTATATGTACAAAACCTTTGTGACATATATTATAACTTGGTTAAGATTATTTATTCTAAATAATGTTCTACCAAAAAGTCTTTTTTGACGCTCATTGTCTCTAGAGTGACTAGCCCAGATCTATGGGCGTTACAATTGATATAAAGCTAAAATGATTATTTGAGAAAAGAGATTTTTGGCATCGTACTTGTTGCATACGTACATATCATGCTAGGATGGGTGTGAATTTTTGGTCCCGGGTACCTAAATGGACATTTGTTATTTCTTATTATTTGTTTTTGAGTAGATTTCTAGATAATCCTCATGTGCACGAGTAGAGTCTCATGACCCCTTGTGTGGCCTAGGTTAGATGGACCTAGTTCCTGGTTTCTTATGGGTGTAAGGGCGACTCAACAATTTCATCAGTCGTGCGTTCTTCACACCCGGAAATCATTACCTTATTGTCGGAGGTGAGTACAAAATTAGGTTGTGTGTCATGTGTACTGCACATCCGATATTTGTTGTGAGCTGGAATTTAAGATTTATAAGGGGTTAGGGTATTTTGATGCATTTCATCTTACTTATTGTGATTGATCATGTTTTACCCCTTTGTTATTGTGAGACATATTGTCTCTAATTAGAAACTTAAATGTTTTATGGAAACCTTTGGATATGTAAAACCCTTATACTATTTTGTATTATAAATCCAATTCCTATTATTGCTTTTGGATATATTGGAAACATTGAATTTGATAATGTGGATTTCTATCCTGTTTTAGCTCACTAGAGAGTTTAATAGTTTGACTATTGTATTTTGTTCTGATTATTGAGAGGTGCTACTCTGGTACACCCACTTGATATTATTTACTTGACACTGAAGTTTAATTGGTGATTTTCATAAATGACAACGTACTTTGTCTTTTACCCCCAAGCTAACCTTTGACTTTGATTTGTTGATTTTGAGAAGGTATGTGTTTGTATATTGGTATATGAACAACAATGTTCATTCATACATCGCCCATAATGTCTAACCCAGTGATCGTACTCATTAGGCTCCTTATAGCCTAACCCACTTGTTGATAAATTGTTGCAGGTTAGCATATATTTTCAGAAGTTTAGGAGACTCATAAGCTTTGGATATTTAGAATACCTTTTTTGGTAATATCTTCTTAATCTTTTTTTTTTTTGATATTTGTTGTAGCACTCTCACATGATTTATTGTATTCAACCACTGAATGTTTTGGAAATTTTAATTGGGACCGTTATCTGCATTTGGACTCTGTAACGTATTTGAATTAAACTTTGGAAATTGTTTTCCACAAAATAAAACTCTGAAAGTATTTGAAATATTTTATTAAAGGTAAATTTATATAGGCCCATGCAAGGGGTATTACAGTTTGGTATCAAAGCTTATTTGAATTAGGAATATACCTCATTTATTAATATCTTGATTCAAAGAAAGCTATTTGAAAGATATTAAATGCATTTTACTTCTAATAATTCAACCATGAGAAAACAAGGGGATTCAAAATCTAAAATAGAAGTACTTTATCTCTCTTGTCTCTACATCTAGTTTCTAGTTTTCATAGTTTTGTTTTTGGTTTCGTTTAAATTGAGTTTAAACAAAATCTCGCATTACTTTATTATGTATATTTTAATGAACATTTAAATTATCTAATTTAAATCATTCATTTTCCATTGTGTTTGACACATTTTCTTACCATAAGTACACTATTTCATGATTAGGTACTCTGTCTATTGTGTGACATTTTGGTTGAGATAAATTAGGATTTATAAGGATAATGATTTTTATAATATATAAACCACACATTATATATATATATATATATATATATATATATATATATATATATACATACACACACCGTGTCGTTGATGCTACTATTATATGTCACAGATTATGTTTGATGTACTTGTTATGTTATCTAGTTCTCATGCTAGATTATTTTGTTGTTTTAATGTTGTGCAATTTAGTTGTCATGCTAGGTTGCTTTGCTCTTTTGATGTTATGCTATCAAAATTTCATTTGAAGTTGTTGGTGTTGTTTTGGTTGTTATACCATGTAGTTGACATGCTATGTGTCACACCCCAAAACCGGAACGGCGGAAACGTTCTGGGGTGGATGACGTCATGTCAAGTATCACAACACATGCATTATAGTAATCAAAGTATAAAAACCATTGCATTAATAGTAATAGTTTTACATGGTTTACATATCAATAAATCAAAGTAATACAAGTAATAATATCAGTACAGCTTGGTACTAAGCTATCTTCATCAACAGCTCCGGAAATGTACCTGTCTAAAGCTGACATGAGAATACAAGTTATTTGAAAAGCGAGTATTAGCATTTTTACAAATGCTGGTGAGTTCATAAGCATTTAGTGTCATTTTATCCAAATAACTTTAATAAAAGTGGTAGTTTTAGAGTGTCCATTACATTAGTGTCTTTTTTTTTTCCAGAAAATCCTATATTTTCTTTAATAAAAGCAGTCTTCTACCAAGACTGGACGAAGTTATGTGGTAAAAAGTAGTTTTCCCTTAATAGCTATCACTATCAAATACAAAATTTGATTATTAAAGAAAGCAGGAGAAAACAGGAAAAATAACATATGCCTCAGAAGTGAAGACTGCTGACTAAGGCAAGAGGAATCATAGACTCCAAGAGAGTATCGAACGAACCACACGCCTGGCTCAGTCTAACAAAAGAGACACAAACCCTAGACGGTACCAAATGAAAGGTACGACTAGCAAGGTCTAAAAACAGAGGATACAGACCCCATACAGTATCAAATGAAAGATACAGCTAGCAAGGTCTAAAACAAAGAATACAGACCCCAGATAGTATCAAATGAAAGATACATCTAGCAAGGTCTAAAACAAAGAATACAGACCCCGGACAATATCAAATAAAAGACACAGCTAGTAAGGTCTAAAAACAGTGTGACTCTGAGAGTGGGTTTCCAACATACAGTGTAAATTGCTGGTGAAATACCATTACCTTAAGGCCATGAATTATAAGGTAACCTGGGATACTCGTAACCATACTAACCGACACTAGAGTACCTGACGCCCTACAAGCGTCTATAAAATGTGACATTTGTCACCCCTTGGCTTGGTAAGCCGTGGACTGTAACTAGCAGTCAGGGTGCGGGGGTGTCAATCCCGTATAGATCTATACACACAATGTCCGCTCTCCCTACAGGAGACTCTGGTTATCAACTAGACGATGGAGAAGGCCATGTCCCGAAGATGCATCCTAAATAGTGGGTAGTGGGTTTCCAATGTAAGTGCTGAACTAGAGGTAGAGACTCATAACTGAACTGACTAGAGTAAACCTATATGGCTATGCTCGTATACATAATATATAACTAATGAATCAAACGACCTTCAGACGGACATCCGATCCCACCAGACCACATCTCAACGAAGAAATGGAAATAGGGCGGACAAACCTTCCTAAGTCCTTCAACCATTATTTATATGCATCTATACAAGCACATACATACATCTAACTACGTTTGAGTGTGTAACAAGTGGAAGCATATCATGAAGTATAACCAAATCGTGTGGAATAACCGAATCGTGAAGTATAAGCGTACAGTGTGGAATAACCGAATCGTGAAGTATAAGTGTACAGTGTGGAATAACCGAATTGTGAAGTATAAGCATACAGTGTGGTATAACCGAATCGTGACGTAGAAGCGTACAGTGTGGAATATCCGAGTCGTGAAGTATAAGCGTACAGTGTGGAATACTCGAATCGTGAAGTATAAGCGTTACCAAATATAAGTGTATCACGAAGTGAAAGCGTTATCGAGTAGGAGTTTAAACTAGGTAATAGCGAAGCAGCGGTATCTAAAAAGTAAAAGTAAAAGTATACGACATGAAAGAGAACTTTGATGAAAACCTTGGAAAAACCTTTATACTTAAGAAATTCAAAACCTGGTATTTGTTGGTAAAATAAGTTTCAAAACCTTTAGAAATTCTTTGGAAACCTTTCGTAAACCAGTTTAAAATGAACTTTGGGAAAACAGAATCAGTAAGAGTTTTGAACGAGTGAAAACATTTCAGAAAACCTTTTATAGTATCCTACTCGGTAAAACAGTTTACCGTGTGGTAAATCCTTGTGCATGCGGGTTATCAATCACATGTGATTGATATGATAACTGACATGTTTAACTTGTGTTCCCCCCCTATAAAACATGTAAAAACATTTAAAAGGTTCATTCAGGGGTATGAACTCACCTGGTGTAAGTGGATCCGACGAAGGTGCCGGTTGGGTGCTCGGTGTCAAGTAAAGACTTGGACACAATTAGTGACCTATTTAACATATGATAACATATGTTCACATACAATTAGTACATTTAATACTAATTAAATAAGTATACGCAGCCTAAAGAGTGGAAAACACTTTGGTTAAGTGTTTGGGGTGTCCCGGGTAACATTTAAGGGCTTGAATGGCTTAGGAATGGAGTTTACTCTCCAAGAGTAAACTCTCCATATGGTGTTTACGGCCCTGGACAAATCCCCATGAGTTTACGGCCGTAAACTCATGGTGAGGGTGTTCTAGGATGTTTAAAGGCTCTATCTTGATTGTGGAATTTTGCTAGGTCCAAATCTAAATTGTATGAGTGGGTTTAGGGCTTTTAAAGGGACTATATGGGAGTTTACGACCCATGAACCACCCCAATGGGAGTTCACGGCCGTGAACTCCTACCCTTTGATTTTATGGAGGATTTAGGCCCTTGTTTCATTTCTAGTAATTTGTAATAAAAGTCTAAGGCCATTTGGGGGACAAAAGCTATCCTTTGGCAAGTTTCGGGGTGTTTATGGCCTAAGCACTTGCTTGGGCCATAAACTCCAATTTACCCCACATTTCTTTGTGTTTGAATGTTCCAAACTCGAAATAGCAAGCTCCTAATTTATGTATTAAACCTAAGGGTGGTTTAAGAGTGTTTGGAACTTGATTTAACAAGTCTTGAGGGTGTTTACAGCCTAAGCATGTGCTTGGGCCGTAAACCCTCTTTTAACTCCCAAAATTGATTGTTTATCGTTCAAACATCCCTAGGCTAAATCCCCAATTGGTTTCTAAGCTTCAAGGGACAAATTTGGGTCATTTTGGCCACTTTTTAGGGGTTTACGGCCCTAGAGTGATCTTGGGCCGTAAACTCCTCCTTGTCAGCTTATATGGTCGAATTTTGAGCTATAATCACAAGCCATGATGTTTAGAATAGTTTAGGGTAAAGAGACTTACGTTTTGGAAGCGGTAATTCGCGGTTTTGAGGTGAAAACGAGCTTTATGAGAGAGAGTATAGAGAGAGAGTGAAAAGGGGTGGAATGAAGTCCATTCCCCCTTATATATGGGTTGGAGTTGGAGCTCAGTGGGAATCTACTCGATACTGCCGTCAAATGGGGCTTTTGGTCGCAACCGATTTAGTGGTCATAATAAAATTTAACTTTTTCCAAATTAATATGGAAATGTAAAGTAAGTGTCTTTATTTCTTTTATCATGACGTTAACGACATATAATATAAATAAATAAAACATTTATTTATTTGGCAACCTCTAATTAACGGAACTTTTATAAAATGGAATATTCCGTTAACGGTAACGGGGTAATGTGACGGAATAAACTTTGGGTTGTTACACTATGTTGTTGTTGCTGTTTAGATGTTACACTATTGGTAGGTTGTTATTTATAGTAGTGTCACACCCCCAACTGACAGAAAAAAATGTTGGGACGTGCGACTTAGACATGGATCACGAGACCATGAGAAAACGTAGCGTCAGTTGGGACCGGAGTGCTCGTTGCTGCTGCTGTTCTCAGCTAGAGGTCGCGCGTACTAATCTCTTCATCTCCTCTTCTTTGCAGACGTCGTTCTTCTCCCTTTGTTTTCACTCGAGCCCGCTGCTAGCCGCCGCCTGCCGCCACGGAGTAGCTGGGATGGGTGTGTGGTTCAGTTTAGATCGATGAGTGGGTTCGTGTTTCAGTAGCGTGGTGTATGGGGGTGTGTTTTGTTGGCCGAGAAACATGAAGAACCACCATGGCAACCAACCATGGTGGCTGCCGCCCGTGTTGCTCTTTCTGCCGCCACCAGCCATCGTGTGTGGTGGCTGTGTGTGTGTGTGTGTGTGAAATGGGGTTTAAGTGTGTGTATTTTAGTTTAATGTAGTCTTTGGGTGTTTCTTGATCGGAAACTAAAGAAAAACCACCAGCACCACCGTGAGGTGGTGGCTACCACTTCCTGCCACTGTCGGCCACCATTTTGGTGGTTGTATTGGGCTTATTCCTTGTTCTTTTGGTGATAGTGTGTGTGTGTGTGTGTGTTGTAAGAAATTTTATGTACATTGGATTGTTGGAATATTATTCAAACCGGCGCCGTGTGCAGGTGGCTGCCGCCTCCTGCCGTCATAGACCTCCGCCGACCACCACTGCCCAAGGTGGCAGTGGGTGGTGCGCAACTTATTAATTACATATTTATTTATTTAATTAGAAAATCGATTAACTTTAGGGTTTGGAAACCCTAATTAGGGTTTATAAAACCTTAATATCAAGAAAACCCTAATTTTGGAGTTGGTTGGGACCCACGTTAAAACTATTATTAATTAAACCTAAAATAATATTTAATAATTCTCCAGAATTAACTTGATGCGATAATGGACTTAATGAATTAAGTCCTTAATGAGTTAAGTGAGGAACACTAACCCTAATTATCCTTTATATGTAAAAAACCCTAGAATCGAGGTTGCTTTATTTTGGGCAATAATCGGGCGCGTAATTAGGCTGTTGACTGGATTATTATTTCACCCGAAAACGACTAAGTCAAACCTTAATCAATCATACCCTTAAGTGGTTAAGTCCTTAATGGGTTAAGTGTACTTACTTAACCCTAATCGTCATTTCATGTGAAACCTAATCGACATTTCATGTGAAACCTTAATCGTCATTTCATGTGAAACCCTAATCGTCATTTCATGTGAAACCGTAATCGTCATTTCATGTGAAACCCTAATCATCATTTCATAAGAAGTGGTCACTGTTGCATGTGACTATGATCTGTGAGTTGAAGCTGGTAGAGCCCTTCATTGCTACAGTGGTTTCTGTTTGCACATCTAGGTGAGTTTTTCCTCACTTTACCCGTGGGTCGAAGGCACCAATGCCGGCCTACTAGTATTAATTATCTGCTAGTAGAGGGATACCTTAGGGACTGTATATAATTATGCAGGATAGATTGAGGACTCTTTATCTAAGATCTCTTATCTGTTCCTTGTTTGCTTGTGGTTTTCGAGTAAGATCACTTGTCCGGGTGACTATCTCACCTTTGAGTATATACGGTTATGTATTCCTTGGATTGTTGATATTTAGTATGTTGTTATGCTGTAGTGATCTATTAGATCTGTGTTCTGGTATTGAGTATGTTGTTATGCTATAGTGATCTGCTAGATTCGTGTTCTGGTATTGAGTATGGTGATATGTTGTAGTGATCAGTTAGATCTGTCTCCTGGTATGGGGTTTGTTGCTTTGTGGTAATAAACTGTAGAATGTATATTATATGTGCTTGTTGGTTATCATCGATGGAGTGCCCTTATGAACTCTCGGTGGTTATGTAGGATAGCCTGAGAACTCTTGGTCTAGGCTCTCTTTCATGTTCCTTGTTTGGTTGTGGCTCGAGAGTAGGACTATCAGTTCGGGTGGCTATCTCACCTCTGGCTACTTATGGTTACACATTCTATGGGAGTTAGCTGGTAGTGGGAATATATATGGTTAGAGATTAGTTGGCAGTAGTGAGCTGTATGATTGTTGTTGCCTGTATTATTTGCCTACTTGATCATGATTGTTTATATGTCGACATATTGTGTTTGGTTGGGTTGAGGCGGTCCTGCTTTGTGTGGTAGGCCAAGATACCCGGTGCGGACCGGCTGTAAGCCATAGGCACGGATGCTCGGGATGAGTGGTAGGGTTGAGGCGGTAGGCCAACAAACCCTGGGTATTCCAACCTGATGGTTGATTGGATCCGACATATTGGTATTCTAGCCCGAGGGTGATTGGGCCATGCGTGAGTGTTTGCGTTTATGTTTTGTTTTGTGTGGTGGTACTTTGGAGGAAACTCATTAAGCTTTGTGCTTACAATTTTGTTTATGGTTTCAGGTTTTTCAGATGATCAGAGTGGCACGGCGATGGCGTGCCCGTACACATCCTTGATTTTACAACAGATTGGATCTTGGGAAACTCTGATTTTCAAATAATGGTTGAGAACACTATTTTTATAAATATTTTATTACTAAAAGGATCTTTTTGAAAAGTTTAAATTTGTTGAAAATTTTGGGACGTTACATGTAGGCATCAGAGCCTTGGTTTGAGTGAATTGGAGGAACACTCGTGTGAATCCAGTCTTAAACTAAGGAAAAGATTTTCAAATGAGTTTCAAACGGTTTTCAAAATACTAAAGGAGAATGTGATGTGTACGATCAGCCGGAGCCAGTATGTAGATCCCAAAATACCGCACTACTATTTGATATTGTGATAAGTTAGAATAACATGCTAGTAATAGGCTAGAGATCTTCAAGAATTGCATGATAGAATTGCCTGATTGTATGATGCTTGATAGCCTATGGTTCTTCTTTATATGGAATTGACATCATTACTGTAGTTGCTTAGTATATGCATCATAGTTGTACACAATTAAGATTCTATAGCCTGAGAATATTTGGTTTGGCCTTATTTTCGTTCTTTGTCTGGCTGTGGGCTTAGAGTAGGGCTGAGTATTCGACTATCTATAGGATCCAACATTATGTATGACTAGCATACACGAGTGCAGCAGGGTTGGTGGAAGTGTCATGGATGAGTCGTGTGGGGTCATTCGGCCAGTGTGAGATGTTTAGCCTTCCACTTGAGTGAGGATTGAGTGCTCGCCTATGCTTATGTGTATTGTTAGGGCGTTGTGATGATCGTTGAGACAAATATGGGTAGGTATGGAAGGTAGTATGGGCCTGTACTACTGAAAGCACTGGACCCATACACGTATCAAGGAAGTCACAACCCGTAGGGTTTAGTCGGGAGTTGGTTCCCTATTATTTATGTGAATTATCTAATATCTTCCTGGTGTATTTTCAGTATGGTAGTTACGAGGCGTTTTGTGACTAGATCAGGATCGGGATCAGGACAAGGTAGTCAGGGTGCCCAGATAGTACCCGAGACTATCAGCCAGGATATGCCAACATTGACAGATGATCGTGTCAGGGAGATCATCCGCGAGGAGGAGGTCGAGATTGTCCGGGGTCAGATTCCAGAGATGTTTGGGTCTATTAAGACCGCCATGATGGAGTATTTTGATGACATATATGTAACCCTTGCTTCCTATAAGCTCTCTCCTAGATCTACTGCTTCCTATAAACTCTCTCCTAGATCTACTACTTGTGTCTACCTTGGTCCTTCTTCCGATCATAAAGGATACAAATGTCTTGACCCTCTCACTCAAAGAGTCATCATATCTCTCCATGTTGTTTTCAATGAAGACTACTTTCATTACAAACACTTTCATACTACTACCTCTGATTATGAGTATGATGCTTTTTTTCCTGATGATGATTCAACCTCTCAATCTATACTATCTCCTTCTTACACTCCTTCCACCACTACTTCACCTTGAAATGATGATGTTTCCACGAATTCTACTGTCGATTTGGTTTCCCCTTCAACTACTTACCATTCTTCTCCTCCCACTTCAAACCATGTCCCCCCTCCACCACACATACAAAACCGGCTCCTCAGCTATAACATCCATAAAATTTGAGCCAATTTTAAATTTTAAATCATTTAAAAAGCATTGAATTATTAAAATTAGTTTTCAAAATAGTTTAAACTTCAGAGTTCCCAGAAATCATAATCATCAATCGAGGAAGTGTATGGTCATGCCTTCGCCTTCCCGTGGCCATCCGCTGAACCTTAAACAACAAACTATAACCGTAAGCCCGAAAGCTTAGTTAGTTACCCCCAAAATACCAACTCCATATTGATAATCATGTCATATAAACATATAAGCAACAGAAAAACAATGTATCTCGAGTCTATAGTGTGACTGGTCCGCCAGCACCGGGCCTTCAGTCCACCTGGTCCACTCTTTGAGTCTACAGTATAATTGGACCACCCGCACCGGGCCTTCAGTCTATCTGGCCCACTTTCCGAGCCTCAGCACACCTGGACCGCCCTCTCGGGGCCTTTAGCCTATCCGGACCGCTCGCCGGGCCTTCGGCCTGACTAGGTGCCCTCCTGGGCCTGTAGTCTATCCGGTCTGCCCTGGGTATGTTTGTCTACAACACACAGCAGGACCCGCCTCAACCCAACCCCTATACCAATCAAACAATCATGTGCACATAAATATTATACGTTGGCATGTATATAACATATAATCATACCGATCTTACAGATCACTAACACAATAACCATCTGATAACTAGGATGCCGACCTAACTGGTCACTAACATAACATCATCCTATATACCAGGATACTGACCTAAACTAGGTCACTAACATATTACCATCCTAACTACCAGGATGCAGATCTAGCAGATCAATAAACATATCAAGCAAATACCCGGATACAAATCCGATAAAGGGCCGACCTTGGTGCCTTAGACCTTGTTGATATAGTGAGGATAACTCACCTCACAACTAACGCGCTGAAGTGATAAGCTCAACTCTCAGACCACCGTCACAAACTCCACCACCCATATCCACATAGAACCATATCCATAAATTTCCAATTTCCCAAAATGCTCCCAGAAGTCAACTAGTCAACCTTTGGTCAAAGTCCAAGTCAATGGTCAAGGTCAACAGTCCATGTTGAACTTAACTCGCTGAGTACAACCAGCCACTCATCGAGTTCCTTGCATAACTCGTCAACTTGCCGAGTCACTTGAGTGAATCGTCGAGTTCCTAATGTTTGCGGCAGTAAACTCCTTGGCCTACTCGTCAAGTTTCCCTGCAACTCGCCGAGTTCATGCATGCCAAAAGCTGGGAATTGCTAAGACCATATGAATCGATTAAAACCCCAGATTTATACTATAACCACGATGATTGAATAAAAATACTAAGTTAAGTCCTAAGATTCCCTGAGTAAGAACCATCGGATCATCACTTATTCCACGAATAGATAATTACCAAAAATATGAAGAAAATTTTGTCTTTGATTCAAACTAAGCATAAATAGGCATTTAAAAGAAGAAACAATTTCGATTTATTTTTAGAAATTCTAATTCTACCCTAACTGACTCGCCGAGTTCACGACAATCTTCATCGGACTTGCCGAGTTGACCATGCAACTCGCCAAGTCCCTTCGGTCGATTATCCATTCAGATGCTTTTTAATCCATCTTAAGGTTCCATATTGCAGATCCAGCTTCCTAAGGCTTGTTTATCACGTAAAGTTGCAAACTTTACGTGCATGCAACGCTCTAAAGCCTTATAATGACAAAACCAAGCTTGCAATGGAGTTTTACACTTAAGGAGGGGTTCATACTTGCCAAATCTGATAGCTTTATGAACGTAGAGACCAAAGAGAGTTTAGATATGAAGTTACAACTTCAGATCTGAGCTCATGCCCAAGAATAGCTTCATAATATGCTAGAAAAGCCCAAATCTCTAACCAAATGAGATCTAGAATGAAATGAGGTCAAGGTAACAACTTGATACCTTCCAAAAGATGCCAACTGAGGTAGATATCGGATCCCCACATGTTCCTTGCTTCTAGCCATTTGCTAAGCTCTCCTTACAAAGATCATCCTTCCAAAGCTTAAAACACTCAAGAATGATGTACACACACGGATTAGGGTTTATGGACTATCAAGAGGCTGTAAGGGGAGGCTAAGGAGTCTAATGATCCTTTAAATAGGGTGCAAAACCCCAGAAATTAGGGTTTCATCCTCCAGATCCTACTCGTCGAGTCCCTTATTGGACTCGGCGAGTAGGTCACTTAAACACGTTGACCAACCCGCTGCTACTCGACGAGTCAGGAAACCAACTCGTCGAGTAGACCTTGAAATAATGGGAATTCATAACCATAAATTGATGCTCGAGAATCGGGGAGTTACAATTCTCCTCCACTTGAACTAGACTTCGTCCTCGAAGTCTGCTGCGGTGAACATCCTCGGATAGTTATCCCGCATCTTTGCCTCTGACTCCCACATCCACTCGGACCCTCTTTGGTTCTCCCACTGTACCTTTACCAAAAGTACCTCCTTGTTCCGCATAACCTTCACCCTTCTCTCTAGTATGGCCACATGCCTTTCAACATAATCCAGGCGCTCACCGACCTGAATGTCATCCAACGCTACTATCGCCTCCTGATCCATGATGCACTTTCGCAACTAGGAAATGTGAAAGATGATGTGAATCCCAATCAAACCTTTTCATAAGGTCTGTCCTTCATGCCATTCTCCCATCTTGACAAAATCCTGAGGATCCAAAGAATCGGAAACCCAACTTTCCCTATTCCTGAGGTGAACCCTTTGTGATGATAGGACATTTTTTCCATAATATCATACAAAATCAACCCCCTAAAACATGAACACTCATGTCTGGCCCAATCAGCCTCGGGCTGGAATACCAGGCGTGCCTACAACGGGTCTACTCATCCCTAGGATGGAATACCCTCGCGTCCTGCACATGAATCCCAAGTCAAAAACCTACTTCAACTCTTCCTGCTACCATATGTTGTTTCTCAGATGAAGTCGAAACCTCCCTGGTCCCAACTTGTCTGCCCACTACCCGAAACATCGGACGCCTCACCGATTACTGAACCAAAAGACCCACACAAACAGTGGTCCCACGTGTCTCCTTAAAAGAAAACCGACTGACTGGACTTGCTTCCATGCCCTGCCATCAACTTCTGCTAACATAATGAATGCTACATGACCCACGACAACCTCACCTCCTACGTGGTCTTCAGCGACCCATCTCCTCCTCACTTTAGACACGTTATGACTCTTTTACAGATGAAATCAAACCCTTCTGGTTGGAATACCAATCATGTCTAATCAATTCAACTATCAAGCTGAAATTCTCAGGGTTTGTTAGCCTACCGCCTCAACCCTACCACTCCCTTTGAGCCTCCGTGCCTATGACTTTCAGTCGGCCCGCACAGGGTATCTTGGCTTACCGCATAGAGCAGGATCGCCTCAACCCCATCCAAATTCCATAAACGATTAAGAAAAGATCTAACCTGCTTCCCAGAACCTGAATGATGGAACATTCTAACCCCAAGCCTTCCCAAAGCCGACGAATACCCATTCGGATCTACTCCCAGTCCCCAACTGGAGTATTACCCAGTCCAAAATATTAATCCTTAGAGACACTTCGGACTAATGAGATCACCAAGATCCTCTATACTCCATCTGATCTCTAACAAGAACTTCGATCAAACCAAAATACATTGGAGTCTTCAGCCTACTCCAGCAACATGTTCAATACTTGGGGAAAGACCTACTGATTGATATAGCATAGCAGCATACCCAATACACGTATATATATATATATATATATATATATATATATATATATATATATATATATCTACAAACACATATAGAGTCTTCAGCATGACTGGACCGCCTCACCAGGCGTTCAGTCTATCTGGATCACTTTCAGAACCTTCAAAATGTCTGGACCACCCTCCTTGGGCCTTCATCCTGTCTGGACCGTTCTCCGATCCTTCAGCATGTCTGGACTGTTCTCTGAGCCTTCGGCCAGACTGGTACACCCCACCGGCCTTCAGTCTATCCGGACTGCTCTAAACTATTGAGCATCTCCCTGGACCACCCCTCATATGATCCTTTCCATGCAGACTATTCTCACCCACTTGGGTTCCGAAATCCTGATCCATTCTGCGGACTCTAACCCCGGCCTAACCTGTGTGTCTACCACATACGCTAAATAACCCGCACTCCCATGCTGAATGTATTGTCAAGCCCTGGAAGCTAACAAAACACTCAATCTATCAATCTACAAACCCTCAGAGTCGAGCACACCCTCGACCGAATACTTGAACTGAACTTAATTCCTGACTAAGACTCCAACTTGGTTCCCTATCTTTTGCTATCAAGCACCAAGAAGACGTGTTTCTTATGCTGGGAAGTTTTTCCGAACCCCCAATCAACACAACCCTCAAACCAAGCAGCCACTAGAGCCTCCATTCTCCCTGTCGCATTGTGAAACTTATCCCCGTTTCAAAACCTCTCCCGCTCCGCATCCCGGGGTAACTCTCCCCCACTTAGATTCGACTAAGCCTTCATAATACATGAATATTGGAGGATTCCTAATCCTTCTCACTTCCCAACGATCGACCCGATGACAACCAACTCTTTGCCGCTAGTGCTCCATTACTAGCCAATCCCGATTGATCACACACTTTTAAGAACCAGATGAACACTTCCTGAACCCCAGTGAAACCGATAGTCACTAATGCTTGGATAACCTCACACTCAAGTCCTGGAGACCACAAGATAGATTCTACAACTAATACCTCGGCTACGAGCTACTTCCCTTGGCGCTTTAGTCTGTCAATCACTAACGGTTGCCAAACCATTGAATCCTGATAATGCTGAATAACCCTTCTGTGGGACCTTGACTCACTTACCCGCTCAAACGTCCACAACTGAACTGTAGTAACTGAAACAACCTTTCCCCAAAATCGAGCTACAAACTGCTCCCAATACATAGCCTACGATCCCAAAAGTGCAATAGGTTGCATAATCAATCCTTACCGCCTGATAAAAGAGATCTAAGGCAAACCGAACCTCACAATTACTTATGCCACATCGACCCACTTATGCTCACTGGTGTTGAAGTAATGTTGCCTATTCCTGCAACCAGCTGACCCCGAGCTGGAATACAACCTGATCTTGGGGTCACAAGCCTGCTCACTCCTTCGAACTCAAAAAACTGAGAGGGCACAATCATTTCCCTACAAAACGACACTCCAATCCATCAATTAACCATTCCACCTCTAGCTGCAAAACCCCAGCTGAACATAATCATCACTCCTTTTCGGAGTTCCCGCGACTCGCATTCCGGCCTCGAGCAAACCCCCGAGCCTCAAATTTAGAAACTTACGTGTGAGCCTCTCCCGCTCACCCGCGGAAATAAAACAAGTACATATCATCTTCCTGATCCCAGATAACTGCAACCCTCTGCTCATCAGAATATGCACCAATATCAAGTCCCGGTGCTAGAAAGCTCGGCCAACTCCTCTCCCAGCTGTTGTTACAGCTGCGGAAGCTGCTGCGGCAGCCGTCTCAGCAATGGTTGCACGACGCTCGACAAAATACTCAACCATGGAGGTCTAGAAAGACCAAATCATCTCCGGAATCTGTTCCCGAACGATCTCGATCACCTCTTCCCGGATGATCTCCTTCGCACGATCCTCTGAGAATACTGTCCTATCCTGCCAGCCAGCTCTCGATCTTGATCCGGATTCGGTCTCAAAACGTCTCGGATATCCCATATAATAACAGGGAACCAACTTCCAACTAAACCCCAGGGGTTATGACTTCCTTGCTACGCATATGGGTCCTGTGCTTTCAGTAGTAAGGGCCCATACTACCTTCCACACCTACCCATATTTTTCTCAAGTATCACCACAACACTCTAACAATATACATATACATAGCGTGCGTTCAATAATCACTCCTAAAGGAAGGCTAACTATCTCACAACTGACCTACCGGTCCCACACAACCCACCCATCCATGAAACTTTCATCAACTCTGTAGCACTAGTGTAGGCTAGCCATACATAACGCTGGACCATATAAACTTTCGAATATCCAATCCTACCCTAAGCCCTCAATTAGATAAGAACAGAACATAAGGCCAAATAAAACATTCAAAGGCTATAAGATCTTAATTATGTATAACCGTGATGCATACACTAAACAACTACAAGAATGATGTCAATCTCATATAAAGGAAACCCTAGCTAGCAGGCATCATGTAATCAGACAATTCTATCATGCAATTCCTGAAGATCCCTCGCCTAGTACTAGCATGCTGTTCTAACGTATCATAATATCAAATAACAGTATGGTATTTTGGGGTCTACTTACTGGCTCCAGTTGATCGTACACTTCGCATCCTCTTTTACTTATTTTGAAAACTATTTAAAAATCATTTTGAAAATCTTTCCTTGATTTGAGACTGGATTCACACGAGTGTTCCTCCAAATCACTCAAACCAAGGCTCTGATACCAACTTGTAACATCCATAAAATTCGAGCCGATTTTAAACTTTTTAAATCAATTTAAAAGAATTCAATATTACAATTAGTCTTCAAAATAGTTTAAACATCAAATTTCCCATAAATCATAATCATCAATCGAGGAAGTGTACGGTCACGCCTTCGCCTTCCTGCGGACATCCGCTGAACATGAAACAACAAACTGAAACTGTAAGACCGAAAGCTTAGTGAGTTACCCCCAAAATACCAACGCCATACCGATAATCATATCATATAAACATATAAGCAACAGAACAACCATGCATCTCGAGTCTACAGTATGACTAGTCCGCCCGCACCGGGCCGTCAGTCCACCTGGTCCACTCTCTGAGTCTACAATATGACTGGACTGCATGTACCAGGCCTTCAGTTTATCTGGCCCATTCAATGAGCCTTGGCACGTCTGGACTGCCCTTTCGGAGCCTTCAGCCTATCCGGACCACTCGCCGGGCCTTCGACCTGACTAGGTGCCCTCTTGGGCCTATAGTCTATCTGGTTCGCCCTAGGTATGTTGGCCTACAACACGAAGCAGGACCCGCCTCAACCCAACCCCATACTAATCAAATAATCATGTGCACATAAATATCATACGCTAGCATGAATATAGCAGATAATCATATTGATCTAACAGATCACTAGCACAACAACCATCCTATAACTAGGATACCGACCTAATCGGTCACTAACATAATATCATTCTATATACCAGGATACCGACCTAAATCGGGTCACTAACATAATACCATCCTAACTACCAGGATGCAGATCTAGCAGATCAATAAACATATCAAGCAAATAACTAGATACAAATCCGATAAAGGGTCGTCCTTGGTGCCTTAGACCCTGGTTATATAGTGAGGATAACTCACCTCACAACTAACGCGTTGAAGTGATAAGCTCAACTCTCAGACCACCGTCACAAACTCCACCACCTATATCCACCATAGAACCATATCCATAAATTTCCAATTTCCCAAAATGCTCCCAGAAGTCAACTAGTCAACCTTTGGTCAAAGTCCAAGTCAATGGTCAAGGTCAACAGTCCATGTTGAACTTAACTCACTAAGTGCAACCAGCCACTCATCGAGTTCCTTGCATAACTCGTCAACTCGTCGAGTCACTTGAGTGAATCGTCAAGTTCCTAATGTTTGCGGAAGTAAAATCCTAGGCCAACTCGTCAAGTTTCCCTGCAACTTGCCGAGTTCATGCATGCCAAAAGCGGGGAAAACCCTAACTGACTCGACGAGTCACCCTATTGACTCATCAAGTTCACGACAATCTTCATCGGACTCGCCGAGTTGACCATACAACTCGCCGAGTCCCTTCAGTCCATTATCCATTCAGATGATTTTTCAGCCATCTTAAGGTTCCATATTGCAGATCCAGCTTCCCAAGGCATGTTTATCATGTAAAGTTGCAAACTTTATGTGCATGCAAGGCTCTAAAGCCTTATAATGACAAAACCAAGCTTGTAATGGAGTTTTACACTTAAGGAGGGGTTCATACTTTCCAAATCTGATAGCTTTGTGGACTCAGAGACCAAAAAGAGTTCAGATCTGAAGTTACAACTTCAACTCTGAGCTCATGCCCAAGAATAGCTTCATAATATGCTAGAAAAGCCCAAATCTCTAACCAAATGAGATCTAGAATGAAATGAGGTCAAGGTAATGACTTGATACCTTCCAAAAGATGTCAATTGAGGTAGATATCAGATCCCCACATGTTCCTTGCTTATAGCCACTTGCTTTCCAAGCTCTCCTTACAAACATCCTCCTTCCAAAGCTTAAAACACACAAGATAGATGTACACACACGGATTAGGGTTTATGGACTATCAAGAGGTTGTAAGGGGAGGCTGAGGAGGCCAATGATCCTTTAAATTGGGTGCAAAACCCTGGAAATTAGGATTTCATCCTCCAGCTCCTACTCGTCGAGTCCCTTCTTGGACTCGACGAGTAGGTCACTTAAACACGTGGACCAATCTGCTGCTACTCGACGAGTGTCACACCCGAAAACCATGAACGGAGGAAACGTTCTGGGGCGGAGTACGTCATGTACAATATCATAACAATAAAAAGTAGTAAACAAGCAACAACATCATCCATTGCATTAATAATATAATTTTAATACAAGTGTGTTCTGTCAAATTATGATCAACACTAAAGTATAAATCAAAATGAAAGATGAGTCTTGAACGAGCACCATCTTCTCTAAACCTTGCATCGGTACCTGTCTACTGTTGACCTGAGGATACAAGTTATTTTGAAAGATAGTATCAGCTTTAAAGCTGGTGAGATCATAAATATTTTAGTGTCTTAATTTGTATGTAAGTATTTGTATGTAAGTATTTGTATGTATTTGAAATGTAAGTAATTGTATGTATATGAACTGTAAGCAATTGTATGTATATGAACTGTAAGTATGAAAACGTTTTGAACATCCTAGAAAACCCTATGTTTCCTACTAAAAGTATCCTTCTACCAAGGCATCTAGTATCTATGTGTGTATCTCTTTGTAAGAGTGTGTATTTTCCCAAATCCGACTATCATTAACCAAAAATATAGTATCTACATTACCGTGCATCGTGTGAATGTTCATGAAGTGAATGTAATGGGAAAAATGAAATAGCACTATGGTGTAGTATCGAACTATAACAGTACTAATTACGATAAGTCTATGGTAATTTGGTAAGTACTGTAGTACTTGTAACAAGTGACTACTTCTGTACTATTTTGCCTTATTTGAGGTATAAGGCGTAATGTGATGGCTAGATCCCAGACTAGACGCTCCCCTGTCAAGAGATTTTGGGACCTATACACGACCCCTGCATGTATGCAAGCCGTGAACATCCACATTACTTTGATCATGTATACCCAATATAACTATCACAATGCATTGTGATTCATTGGTATAGTTAGATCCTGAACTTGTTCCATGCTATAGCACCTAGTAATGTATGTCCTATCATCATATATGTAAACGTATCTATGTAAACATACTCATGTAAACGTATCTATGTAAACGTACTCATGTAAACGTAATCATGTAAACGTACTCATGTAAACGTAATCATGTAAACGTACTCATGTAAATGTATCTTTGTAATAGTATAGTAATGTACTGTATGTACTAGCTGTAATGTGTGTTCTCTCTCTATCTAGCAAGTATTGACTCACGAATGAACTGACTCATTGTATGATATCGCGTTCTAGTAATAGTTCTAGTATCTTCCTAAACTACCCCTATGGTTGCTTACTAGTAATGTAACTTGTACGTATGAACATGGAGGTATACCCTTGATACCCAAGGGTATTGAATGAACTGGATGAACCTGTATGACTATATATGTACACATGATATATAACTAATATTTAAACGACCTTCGGACGGATACCCGATGTCCCACCAGACCACATCTCAATGGTGAAAAGGAAATAGGGCGAGCAGGCCTTCCTAAGTCTTTTAAACATTTCTTATATAACTATACATACATAGGCATGCAATTGATAATATAAAAGCATAAAATAAGTTTTGTAAAACCTTTGAACATAATTCTTATCTAATAAAAGATCGACTTGATGTCAATTTATAAAACGGGTAGAAAGCATGGGTTTGATAAACAGTTTTAGTATAAAGAAAGTGTTTGGTGGAAACACAATTGTAAATGAGTTTGAAATGAAACATACAGTGTAAAATAAGGAGTTTTAAACATATAAAACATTTATGAAAACCATTTGAAGAAATCTGTTTGGTAAAATGGCTAATGAGTAGCAAATCATTTGAATGCGGCTTATTAATCACATGTGATTGATATAATAACTAGCATGATTCTACTTGTATCCCCCCCATAAAACATTTAAAACATTGATTAAGGGGTATGAACTCACATGTAGCAAGTGATTGGGATTGAACGGGCCGTATCGGATGCTAGGTGTCAAATGAAAACTCGGACACACACAATGATCCTAATAACATATGAAGACATATGTATACAAAAAATTAGTGATTATAACACTAATTAAACATGTAAACACATCCGGTTGCGAGGAAAACACTTTGGTCAAGTGCTAGGAGGCTATCGGGTTGCAACAAAAGAGTGCAAAGCCTCATACGGGAGTTTATGGTCCAAAGACCATGAGTGGTGGAGTTTACGGACCTGGGGAGTAAACTCCTGGCCGTAAACTCTCCATTGGGTCACTAATTGAAGCTCAAAGCTATTACAACTTAAGTGGTGAAGTGCTTCTAAGCTTAAACAAGTGTTTGGGTGGGTTTAAGGCCCTAAAATGGCCTTGCTTATTGTTCACGGCCCTGGGACCACTCCCCCATGAGTTTAATGTCG
This sequence comes from Lactuca serriola, assembly GCF_051521515.1. Lineage (NCBI taxonomy): Eukaryota > Viridiplantae > Streptophyta > Magnoliopsida > Asterales > Asteraceae > Lactuca > Lactuca serriola. The sequence goes on from NC_136411.1 coordinate 338,441,113, forward strand.
TAAACTCATGGTAAGGAGTACCATTTCGTGTATATTGGTCCTTAGGTCCATGGTGTAATGTTCTATGCTAAAATTCAAGGCTTACTAGAGTGTTAGGGCATCCTTTTAACTCCTTTGAGGTGTTCACGGCCTTGGGACCAAACCCCTAGGAGATTACGGCCGTAATCTCCCCTGGAAGGGTGTTTTTGGTGATTTCAAGTCCCTAATATAACTAAGAACTAATCTAGGCTAGTGTCCAAGGCCTTAGGAGAGTTTAAAGCACCCTTTGGCCCTATTGTTTGGAGTTCACGGCCCTGGAACTTCTTGGGCCGTGAACACCTTACTCTAGGTGTTCTAAGGGTGTTTTCTAGTCCTAAACACATTAGGGTACAAGTCCAAACTAGTTTCATTGCAATAGTAAGGAATTAGGGCATCATTTGACCCCGAAAGAAGGGTTCACGGTCTAAGATGTTCTTGGGCCGTGAACTCTTAAATCTTGTGGTTTTGCTATGAATTCTAGGTTAATAAGCATATAATAAGCCATATAATACACTAGAGAGAGGTACTCACGATTTGGGATGAAAACCTGAAGATCTGTGAGAGAGAAAATGGCTTTTCTCTAGTTGGAAAGGTAACAAATGAAATAATATGGCTCAGAATCCTATATATACTCCTGGGGTTTTTGGCAGAAAATAATTTTATTTAGGCATTGAACTCTAATATCATAGAGTTTTGGAATAATAGAGTTGCAAAATACCCTAGTGCATCCTCTCTCTTGATATTCCTTAAAGTGTAAATCCTGACATATCCAAACTTGTACCAAAAGTCTGAATTTTTACTGCAACTGCTCTAACTTCTATTGACTTGATATGTTATACAGAATGGAAATTTCGGGTTGTCACTTCATCCCCTTGTTAAAGGGAATTTCGTCCCGAAATTAGAATTTAGGTAAGGAACTAGGTACGAATGATCGAGTCATGAGGTGTGGACTTCCTAATCGATTGGTTCTTGCGCTCCTTAGTGAAATCGGGTCCTCGGTTGGTATCCCAACGAACCTTCACTAATGGGCGTCGGCGTTGCTTCGTCCGCTTGACCTCTCGGTCGAGGGTCACTATGGTTTTAATACGAAGGCGTGGATCTCATCGAGTGGGCTTACAAGAGTCCTGACGGAAAGGTACAGTTTCAAGATCGGGACGTAAAGGGTAAAATGTATGTTACTGAGTTCGCGGAGTAGATCTAGTCTGTAAGATACAGGACCGATTCTGGTAAGAATCTCGGAGGTCCTGACTACCTTGGATTTAGCTTTCCACGCGATGCGAAGCGTATTAAGCCATTCCCAGAGTGAGTTTTCGTAAAGAACTTGGTTTCTCACTTGGAATTTCCAAGGTTTCTTTTTCTTGCGTAACTTCTCAGTCAAAGGCCACCCTCTGCTGGGTTAAAGTTGTATGGGTTTCTGTAAATTGCGAGGAGTTCTTGATGAACTATGAAAGTAGGTCTGTAAGACCTAGAATTTGGCAAATTTTTGTCGGCGTCTCCGGTGCCGACAATTTCCAACGGTTTTGGATAAATTGACAGAGTACTCAAGGATTTCCACGACACTAAAAGTGTGTCTTCGGAATTTGACTCTTCAATTCTAATACTCGTGTTCAGAGAACTTTGCGAAAAGTATCTTCGAGGGTAATGTTTCCGCGGGTTCCTTCTTACTACGAGGGTAGATAAGTAAGTTGTTATATGGAGAATGACGAACTGATCTATGTAAGAAAGACGGACCCTCTTCACTAAACTCATGAATGCTTCAGGCGCATTGGTCCTATCCGAGGGGTATCACTACAGACTCGAAGTGTCCTGATCGAGTTCGGAAGGTAGTCTCCTGGAAATCCTTTCCTAATACTCAAACTGGTGATATTCGGATCTCAGGTCCATTTCTGAAAGTAATTCTTTCCTTGCATTTGCTCAACCGATTCATCTGTGCGAGGTAGAGGCAACAATTTCTAATGGAAAATCTTGACGGAGTCCTTGATAGATGAGGTACATACAATGAAATCCATCGACCTCTGAAAGAATAAGACCGGAGCTCTCCAGGGTGAGAAGCCTAGTCTTCCAATTCTATTTCGGTGTAGTTTGTTAAGTTGTCTGGACTGTTCTTGTATCTCTGTGGGTATTTAGACGGTAGGAAGATCTGTTTACAGGAGTCGTACTGGGTTCTAAATTTGTTCACATGGCGATGCGATTACTCGTAGTCTTGGGCAGTCTTCGTCCTAAAGTTCATATTAGAATTCATACATGGTTCAACGATCACAATCTCGTGTATACGAGTCGTATATAATTAAAATTGAAAAGGTAGTCAAATAACTGATTCCTCTTTACGTCCACATCCCAATGAGGAAAGGAAGTTAAAGAGAAATCATCAATTCTAAACCTGTAGAACCTTGATTATATATCACCCATATGTATAAATTCTTCAGTGATAGGTCAACCGTATGAATCTTTGGATTGAACTTGACGTACTGTACGGGTGGTACTTCGGGGCAGTCACTGAGGCTTCTTCAGAAAGGATGAGAAATTTGAGGTACTATATGCATGAGTACTTCCGAGTTCTGAAATGACGGCTTTGCTAAAAATACGTTTACTAAGAAAGAGATGTACGTACGAAGCTGATATTGTGCGGATCAAGTTGAATCTAGTCGTATCGTAATGTCGGAATCATAAAGAAACTTAAAAGACATTAGATTTGAACATAAGGAGTTACAGACAAAACACAACCGTGCAACCATCAACAGAGTTACAATACTTTAGACTTACTACAAGACTATTGCTGCTAACAAGGTATACTACAAAACACAAGTATACGCAGCACGAGCATCCCAAAACCGACAGGATCGCGCAAAAGATAAGACTCTAGTTGCACTAGTTTTGGATGGTTTATAAGTCTGTTACAACAAAACGCCTAAATTACATTAATGTGGGTCCGGAGTGGGTTCTCCTGCAGCTGTGATCCTGAGAATCTTCCCATCTGTGCCCGAGTTCTTTGTTATTGGACATTCCTTCTTGAGGTGTCCAATTTCACCGCATTAGTGACATATCTGGACAGCACCAACAGTGGTGATGGAAGTGAAATGTCGAGTAGGAGTGACGTGGACACGTGCGTTCTCCTTGTTCATCCATTTTGAAATTTTCCTTTCATAGGGTCAAGTTTTAATACCACCATCATAAGCCCGGTTGACTCTGATGTCAGGGGCTCGAGTGATGGGTCATGCCGGTGCTCCACAGCTACGAGCATGGTGCCCTATTTTTAGGCAATTGCAACATTGCATCTCATGTCAAGCCCCATGATGATGGAAACTACACTGATCACACTTAGGGAGTTTTCCCTCGTATAGTCTGCTCGGTACGGGGATGGCAGAGGTATCCACTTGGGATTGACGTTTTTGTTTCTTGTTCTCTGTTGTTCGGCTTTGCGAGCCTGCGACTGTTACTGTTTAATGACTTCCTGGATTGATACTACGATCAGAATCTTCAACCCCATAATCAGCATTGCTTGCGCTGATAACACTACGGTGTGCAAGGACAGCTGTCACAACAGCCATCACAACGGCTGTAACTGCAGCTTGGAAAGTAGCGGTGTCCATAGGAAAACCCGGGGTTTCGTTGTTCGGCGGATTGTTTCCGGATGACGACATGATTTTGTAACACGAAAGATAAGGATTTTGTGAGTGATTCTGGTTGACCCTAGATGTACTTCGATTGCTCAATCAAAGAGTAAGAGTATGTTCTCGAAAGTTTGACCTACATCCCTATGATGCAGTCCTAGTACGGAATTGAAGTGTGTTCGCGAAGGTTTGACCTACATCCCTATGATGCAGTCCTAGTAATGAGTGGAAGTAAGTTTGTAGAATGGTCTCAAGTTGTTCGTCGTTCAAGCCGAGGTATCGTTGGTTGGTGAATAACATGATCCAACCACTAAAAGAGACTTGGAAATGTCTCCGGAGTTAAATTGCTATAGTCCAATGACTTGACTAAAGCATGTTTCAGGTTTACTCAAATGAAAGTATGATGAGAGTACTTGAATAAAGAATGACACAATAGTTAGCCGACTGTCAATATCTTTGATATTCATTACGTAAAAGTTTGGGAAAATGACCTTGTAAAAGGTCTTACATCATATCCAGAGAAGATAGTCCTTGACAACATAAAGACCTAACCAAAAGTACTTACAGTACAAGATAGTTTTATAGAAAATGCCGCATCGGGCATAGACAGAAAACGATTCCTTTTAACAAGGAAAATAAAGTAAAGCATCTACTACTGGCGACGGTCATCCCTCTGGTGAACTCTCAGTTCATCCAGTTGACGTTCCACATCAAGTAGATGTCTTTTGTATACCCTCTGGCGTATTCAGAGTTCTATGACTTCGGCTCTTGATTCAGCCAGTGCTTGAAGCAGGGCTTCATGATCTCTCTCAGACCTCTCACGAGCATGCTCAAGGCGATTGATGCGAAGGATATGCAATCCTCCATTGGTATCAACTTCTGCGATACGTTGTAGAGCTGTCCTGCCCTGAATTTCGTTCCGGGCAATTCTATGGATTAGGATTGGTAGAACTCTGTCTACTGAGCTCCCTTCACTTACGTTTTAGAAGCTTCGGTCTCCATTAAACGACATAAGTTGATCTTGATCTTCGCTCCATGTTTCCAAACATTCCACCCATGGAGGCGTCGGGCCATGAAAAGCCGGACGAGGGTTAGGAATTGGAACGGGAGCTGCCTCGGGTAGGTTCTCAACCTCGAGTTCGGAGTTAGCACCATCCGAAAGGTCTTCATCATGGTGATCATTAAGAGGGATCGGATGATCATTATCTGGTTCTTCTCCAAACCATCCAGCAATAACTTCGTTCGGAAGGAACAGGTTGTCGTGGGGATGGAGTCCAGCTATGTTATCTGTGCGAGAATTGGGGTAAGAAAATAATTATTAGACGAACTATATAGATAATTATTTACAGAATCTTCATTAGTTACATCACTATTTGTGAAGTGCATACCATTTATATGTAATCGAAACAGGATAGGCCTTCGAATAAGTGACCTTAACTCCAAATTCACAAAGAATTGGGGTAAAGCAAAATTTTCACAGATTCTAAGTCTATAACATCCTAGTTACATATAACTTTAGTGTATCCACTTAGTAACTATCAACTTAGTAATGAAGATCCCGTTTTAATTCTCAACTATGAAGTACTTATAGTAACACCAAATACCCCTATATTATTTTAAGTTTAATGTTATGTTCTATTGTTCTCATTGTGGTATTGTTGGTAAGATTTTAGCATTGTTGCAACCACACAACTACACTTAGGCACATTCTAGTCAACCCTTGGATAATATAGTTGATCAAGCTATATCTTCCCAGTTTTGACTATATGTCTCTAAGTCCACCTGTGTTGCCCAACAATCGTAATTCTTTTGTACTGTCCTAGTGACACTGATTTTAGTATGACTGCAGGCATGTATACTAAATTAAATATTTTACTATTTAAAGTATAAACTCTTAGTCAAAGTATTTTAATCCCATTGGGTTTATAGTTAGTATATCTTTTATGGGTTGATATACTCAATTCACTATAAACAATGCTCTGATACCAATCTGTCACACCCCAAAACCATGAACGGCGGAAAAGTTCTGGGGCGGAGGACGTCATGTACAGTATCACAACAATGAAAAGTAGTAAACAAGCAACAACATCATCCATTGCATTAATAATATAATTTTAATACAAGTGTGTTCTGTCAAATTATGACCAATACTAAAGTATAAATCAAAATGAAAGATGAGTCTTGAACGAGCACCATCTTCTCTAAACCTTGCATCGGTACCTGTCTACTGTTGACCTGAGGATACAAGTTATTTTGAAAGAGAGTATCAGCTTTAAAGCTGGTGATATCATAAGTATTTTAGTGTCTTAATTTGTATGTAAGTATTTGTATGTATTTGAAATGTAAGTAATTGTATGTATATGAACTGTAAGTAATTGTATGTATATGAACTGTAAGTATGAAAACGTTTTGAACATCCTAGAAAACCTTATGTTTCCTACTAAAAGTATCCTTCTACCAAGGCATCTAGTATCTGTGTGTGTATCTCTTGTAAGAGTGTGTATTTTCCCAAATCCGACTATCATTAACCAAAAATATAGTTTCTACATTAACGTGCATCGTGTGAATGTTCACGAAGTGAATGTAATGGGAAAAATGAAATAGCACTATGGTGTAGTATCGAACTACAATCGTACTAATTACCTTAAGTCTATGGTAATTTGGTAAGTACTGTAGTACTTGTAACAAGTGACTACTTCTGTACTATTTTGCCTTATTTGAGGTATAAGGTGTAATGTGATGGCTAGATCCCAGACTAGACGCTCCCCTGTCAATAGATTTTGGGACCTATACACGACCCCTGCATGTATGCAAGCCGTGAACATCCATATTACTATGATCATGTATACCCAATATAACTATCACAATGCGTTGTGATTCATTGGTATAGTTAGATCCTGAACTTGTTCCATGCTATAGTACCTAGTAATGTATGTCCTATCATCGTATATGTAAACGTACTCATGTAAACGTATCTATGTAAACGTACTCATGTAAACATATCTATGTAAACGTACTCATGTAAACGTAATCATGTAAATGTACTCATGTAAACGTAATCATGTAAACGTACTCATGCAAATGTATCTATGTAATAGTATAGTAATGTACTGTATGTACTAGCTGTAATGTGTGTTCTCTCTCTATCTAGCAAGTATTGACTCATGAATGAACTGACTCATTGTATGATATCGCGTTCTAGTAATAGTTCTAATATCTTCCTAAACTACCCCTATGGTTGCTTACTAGTAATGTAACTTGTACGTATGAACATGGAGGTATACCCTTGATACCTAAGGGTATTGAATGAACTGGATGAACCTGTATGACTATATATGTACACATGATATATAACTAATATTTAAACGACCTTCGGACGGATACCCGATGTCCCACCAGACCACATCTTAACGGTGAAAAGGAAATAGGGCGAGCATGCCTTCCTAAGTCTTTTAAACATTTCTTATATAACTATACATACATAGGAATGCAATTGATAATATAAAAGCATAAAATAAGTTTTGTAAAACCTTTGAACATAACTCTTATCTAAGAAAAGATCGACTTGATGTCAATTTATAAAACGGGTAGAAAGCATGGGTTTGATAAATAGTTTTAGTATAAAGAAAGCATTTGGTGGAAACACAATTGTAAATGAGTTTGAAATGAAACATACAGTGTAAAATAAGGAGTTTTAAACATATAAAACGTTTATGAAAACCATTTGAAGAAATCCGTTTGGTAAAACGGCTAATGAGTAGCAAATCATTTGAATGCTGCTTATTAATCACATGTGATTGATATAATAACTAGCATGATTCTACTTGTATCCCCCCATAAAACATTTAAAACATTGATTAAGGGGTATGAACTCACCTGTAGCAAGTGATTGGGATTGAACGGGCCGTATCGGATGCTAGGTGTCAAGTGAAAACTCGAACACATACAATGATCCTAATAGCATACGAAGACATATGTATATAAAAAATTAGTGATTATAACACTAATTAAACATGTAAACACATCCGGTTGCGAGGAAAACACTTTGGTCAAGTGCTAGGAGGCTATCGGGTTGCAACAAAAGAGTGCAAAGCCTCATACGGGAGTTTATGGTCGAAAGACCATGAGTGTTGGAGTTTACGGCCCTAGGGAGTAAACTCCTAACCGTAAAATCTCCATTGGTTCACTAATTGAAGCTCAAAGCTATTACAACTTAAGTGGTGAAGTGCTTCTAAGCTTAAACAAGTGTTTGGGTGGGTTTAAGGCCCTAAAATGGCCTTGCTTATTGTTCACGGCCCTAGGACCACTCCCTCATGAGTTTACTGCTGTAAACTCATGGTAAGGAGTACCTTTTCGTGTATCTTGGTCCTTAGGTCCATGGTGTAATGTTCTATGCTAAAAATCAAGGCTTACTAGAGTGTTAGGGCATCCTTTTAGCTCCTTTGAGGAGTTCACGACCTTGGGACCAAACCCCTTGGAGATTACGGCTGTAATCTCCCCTGGAAGGGTGTTTTTGGTGATTTCAAGTCCCTAATATAACTAAGAACTAATCTAGGCTAGTGTCCAAGGCCTTAGGAGAGTTTAAAGCACCTTTTGGCCCTATTGTTTGGAGTTCACGGCCCTGGAACTTCTTGGGCCGTGAACACCTTACTCTCAGTGTTCTAAGGGTGTTTTCTAGTCCTAAACACATTAGGGTACAAGTCCAAACTAGTTTCATTGCAATAGTAAGGGACTAGGGCGTCATTTGACCCCTAAAGAAGGGTTCACGGTCCAAGATGTTCTTAGGCCGTGAACTCTTAAATCTTGTGGTTTTGCTATGAATTCTAGGTTAATAAGCATATAATAAGCCATATAATACAACTAGAGAGAGGTACTCACGATTTGGGATGAAAACCCGAAGATCCGTGAGAGAGAAAATGGATTTTCTCTAGTTGGAAATGTAACAAATGAAATAATATGGCTCATAATCGTATATATATACTCCTGGGGTTTTTGGCAGAAAATAATTTTATTCAGGCATTGAACTCTAATATCATAGAGTTTTGGAATAATAGAGTTGCACAATACCCTAGTGCATCCTCTCTCCTGATATTCCTTAAAGTGTAAATCCTGACATATCCAAACTTGTACCAAAATTCTGAATTTTTACTGCAATTGTTCTGACTTCTATTGACTTGATATGTTATGCAGAATGGAAATTTCGGGTTGTCACAACGAGTCTGACAACCAACTCATCGAGTAGACCTTGAAATCATGGGAATTTATAACCATAAATTGATACTCAAGAATTGGGGAGTTACATTAGCCCAATCACCCTATGATCAAGATATCTCCCCAATCCCTCGATCTACTACTCAAGCCAGGTGTGTTCTGAATAGGAAATCTGCCATGGATGTCGAAGTTTTTGCCTTCTATTGAAATCATACTTATGATATTTTCCCTCGCCCTCCAAATGCTAATATTGTTGGATGTCGTTGGTTGTATTGTCATAAGCTTGACTCTCGAGGTCAACTCGATTGTTGCAAAGGCCGAATCGTTGCTCATGGGTTTTCACAACAACCTAGATTAGATTTTGATGACACTTTCAGTCCAGTTGTTAATCCCACTACCGTTTGTATAGTTCTTAGCATTGCCATCTCCCTCCATTTTCCAATACATCAACTCGATGTGAAAAATGCTTTCCTTCATGGTGATCTCACCGAAGAGGTTTACATGAAACAACCTCCAGGATACACCCACCCTCACCATCCATATTATTTCTACTGGTTACGCAAAGCCTTATATGGTTTTAAACAAACTCCCCATGTCTGGTTCCAACGCTTTGTTATCTATGTCTCCTATCTTGGTTTCAAAAGCATTCGATCTAACAATCCTCTCTTCACCTTTCATCATGGAACAGAGACTATTTATCTTCTACTCTGCGTTGATGATATCATACTCACTGCCTCTAGTCGTTCCCTGGTCACACGAGTCATTTCACGACTCTTTTCTGAATTTTCCATGATAGACTTAGGCCCTCTTTCCTTTTTTTTCTCGAAATTGCTTCTATTCGATCTTCTAAGGGATTATTCCTCTCGCAAATCGCCTTTGCAAAGGAAATTATATCTCATGTAGATATGACCTCCTACAATCCGTGTAGCACTCCGATGGACACTAAATCCAAGCTTCCTTTAGCTGGGAAACCGATCTCTGATCCAACTTGTAAGAACCTCTATTTCCTTAACACCCTTATAGTATTATTACTCCAAACATGCTACATGCATATTCATAAACATATTTTACATATATGGTCTTATTACAAAAGATTGGATACAAACCGACTAACGAGGTTTTTCCAAAGTTTTATATATTATAACTTCCCAGGAATTTATACACTAAGTACAAAAGTGATAAAATTAACTATTCTACATCTTTTCCATATCAACCAATGTTTTGATTCAAAGATTTACGATCAATGAGACACAATGATTTCAACTTGATATACTTCAATAAAACATCAGCCCAATTCGCATAGAAAATAAACGATTTCCGAATTAACATTTTGCTAGCATTTACAGGCTTTCAGCCCTACCTAGCCTTCTGTCAATGCCAAAGTGATGCTTATTCATTCACTTCATGGTCAACGGTTACATACCCGTACCAAAGTGATGCTTAATCATTCACTTCATGGTCAAAGGTATAGCTCCATTATCATAATAACACGGGAAAACACATTGCACATATAACACATAACATACAATTGTCCCTATATTGAACTCACCGTGAAATAACCGAATGATAAAATGCTGATTTGGGCAGCACTTCGTTATATATATATATATATATATATATATATATATATATATATATATATATATATATATATATATATATATATATATATATATATATATATGACTTTCTTTAACGAAATCGGGGATTTTAATTGATAACCGGGCTTTGTGCGGGCAGAGTTTCAACTCGAAAAGATTATTTTCTCGGGTCTTTGGTGCCTCGGGACTTGCTTCGGGTGTCGGGGATGTTTCCTAGGCTTCGGGGGAGGGGGGTGTTAGGCTAAATTGAGAGAGAATAAAGGGTGAAAGAGAGTGAAAGAATATGAGAAATTGTAGCCTACACCATGATACCTTCACATTCTATTTATAGTAGGGGCTTGACCCTCGGTACGCTGGGCGTTCTTTACGCGGAGCGTACCACGAGACGTGGCACTGGTTCGGTTCTCGGGCCTCGGACGTGTCGGACCTGCATAATATGTGTCCTTCGTCCGTAGTACGATGGACGTATGTACGAAGTACGTTGGGCGTACTTCTCCGGTCCAACTTCGTAATTTGTGCCATAAACTTCAAAATTTCTTAACTTTCGCATACGAAATCTGTTTTTGACATTATTTATATCCACACATATGTGAAATTTTGCTCTACAACTTTTGTTTAGACTCCGTCAGCTAATTTTAACTTTATTTTTAAAGTTATAGTTTTAACAGCCTGGGACAGGAAAAGTTCGTTAAAAATTAATAACATCTTTATCTAACGTCCGTTTTCGTCTGTCTTTTTATCGTTGTACTACTATTGTCATGATATTCGATTCTCGTTTAGGTTGTGTTGGCTAAAAATCACTCAATCTTTATTTCGAGTTTCAGGCTGTGTACTGCTATGCCGAATCTTAAAAAAAACAATAACTTCCTCATACGAAGTTAGATTTGGACGTTCTTTTTTATGAAATTTCTCGGTTTAACGAATACTACCACTTTCATTTATATCACAAAGGCTAAAAAGTAGTTTATCGTAAACTCACTTTTTACGTCATATGACGTCATGTCGGTTCTGTCGCAAAACTTCAATAAGTCATAACTTCTTCGTTATAACTCGGATTTCAGTGAGGTTTTCACCTAAACGTTTCTAACGAGATAATTTACAACTTTCAACAACATTATTTTTTACTTATTTCCATCTTAAATTTTCCATTTTCGTTAATTTCAATAATTGACTTTTGATTGGAATCTCATAAGACTTCCAATACTTCCCGAATGATTCTAAACATAGTTTTACTTCAATCTCATAAAACTATGTTGTTAGAACTCAACGCTCAAATTCACATATTATTTAATAATATTTACTTTTAAGCTATTAAGCTTACAAAACACGATAAATATACAAAGTTATTAACGTCTATGTTACACGACTCTTTATTGAAGTCTCGTTGGGGCTTTACTATACTTGACCTACACATGTCCTGATATCGTTTATGCAGTTCAACGGGTTTGCCTGTTTATGCATGATCCCATGAACTCCACTTACTCACTCTCAAACGTGTTCTGTGTTATTTAAAGGGTATTGTTAACAATGGTCTTCATATTCGTCTGTCTTTTGTCGATCGTTTAGTCTCTTACATTGCTGCCGGTTGGGTTGGCTGTCTTGATACTCGCTGGTCCACGTCTAGGTTTTGTGTTTATCCTGGTGATAATCTTGTCTCATGGTTATCAAAACGTCAACATGTTGTGTCTAGATCTAGTACCGAAGCCGAGTATCGGGGGGTTGTTAATGGTGTAGCCGAAGCTGCTTGGCTTCGTAATCTTCTTCTTGAACTATCTTGTCTGTTAACTTGTATTACTGTTGTGTTTTATGACAATATGAGTGCCATGTATTTAGCTTCTAACCTAGTTCAACATCAACGAACCAATCATGTGGAAATAGACTTAGGGCGTGTTTGGCACGGAGCTTTTGGAAGCATTTGAGAGCTTCTAGCTTTTAGCTTTTGACAAACGCTCTAGTTTAAACAAAAAGCTTCGTTTGGCAGTACGAGCGTTTAACTTTTAGTTTTAACAAAGTGCTCCGATTCTAAAAGCTACTTCATGTAGCTTTTAACAAAACGCTCCGGAGCTTTTGAAATCAATTTCCATAATTACCCTTAAAAATATATTTATATATTTTTTTTATTTTTAATTAATTGTCCTTTTATGTAATTTTATATATTTCAAAAGCTTCCAGCTACTTTTGCCAAACATTCATATAATAAATAAAAGCTACAGCTTCCCGCTACCAGCTACCAACTACATGCTACCAGCTACCCGCTACCAGCTAACCGCTTCCAGCTAACAGGTACTTTTGCCAAACACTCCCTTCGTAATCTTCTTCTTGAACTATCCTGTCTGTTAACTTGTATTACTGTTGTGTTTTATGACAATATGAGTACCATGTATTTAGCTTCTAACCTAGTTCAACATCAACGAACCAATCATGTGGAAATAGACTTATACTTTATTAGGGAACGCATTACCATTGGTCAGGTTCGTGTGTTGCATTCCATCAGCTCATCAGTTTGCAAATATTTTCACAAAAGGACTGCCTACATAGTTATTTCTTGATTTTTGAAAGAGTTTATGCATTCATGAATCTCCCACTCAAAGTGAGGGGGTGTATTGATCGATTTTGGTAATATAGTGTAGGTTATTATTTACATATTGTATAGTATAGGGTCCTTTGTATAATTATCGTATACTGGCTGTATTATTTATAATATTGGAATACAACACAAACCCTAATGGGTATTGTCACAAAGGAACAAAAAGCATGTTCCTTAGTCTATATAACCACATCGAGGCCATCATAAAACATCCCATCATGTAGAATTAAAAACCCATTGTTACTTCAATTGATACAAACTCCAAACTCAACTTATTTACCATAGATCTTAGTGACAATTCGTCTTCTGATTCTCCACTAGAATATCTATATGGACAAATAAATTTTTTTGTCATATTTATAATTATTGAAATTTTCTACGTGTTTGTTATTATTTGCATACGCAGTTTGCAAATTTCTAATAATTAATATAAATAATATTTTTTTTGACAGTTTATAGTTTTTAATTAAAGGAAACTGTTGGCTTAAAATTTATAATTTAAATACTTAACAATTTTTAAAATATTTTTTTTTATAATTTTATCTAATTTTGTAACTATAATACTTTGATATATATTGTAACAATTAATAAATATGAACTTTACTTATAAACTCTTTTACTATTTTCATTTTTGTTATTCCACTTGTTTTTAATTTATAATTTTAATCCTTTAACTGATTTGTTTGTTACTTTTTTTGTATGATACATTATAGCATATTGACATGGTTTATCTAAAAAATAATAACAAAACTACCGATCATGTCCCCTTTTTTAGTCTTTTCAGGACTTTGGCCTTATTATGTAACCTAGTCTCCATGACTGACTACATGCTATTGGATGTGGTCATGTGCTACTTGTTCACTGTTGGGCCGGGCCTTTTCCTAGTTTTATGAAAGCATTTCTAGAGTTGTGTTGAAGTCCAACATGGGAACAATTATATTTGCACTTTACACACTTAATAAAAATATATTTGAGAGATCTCGTAATATGTTTTGTGGCTTTGAGTGCCGACTACAATTTGTTTGACATTTGTAACTTGGTATACGCTTGGTTTAAGGTAGATCCACACTACTTGTCAAATTGGCTAGAGCCTTAGAGGGTGTGGTGACACTGAAACTGCACTCCCTCCCCCGCCACATCAGCAGGACCGATCCTGAAAAATGAAATATTTTTAAAGACCCAGGACGAACAAGAATAAAAATGGCCCTTATCTTTATTATAATTTTGTACTTTTAAATAAAAATATATAATGAAAAAAATTGGGCCCTGTGCAGCTGCCCACTTTGCCCACCCTTTAAGCCCCCCATGCACATCAGCGCCATGTCATTTTTTTACCACACAAGTGTGGTTTCTTGCCACACCAAGGGAGTGGTGCCACACTTTCAAAAGGCAAAAAAGAATAAAAATAAAAATAAATAAATCAATTCATTTATGCCCCCAACGGTCACACCCACCAACAACCAATCACAAACCACGGTCTTCAAGGACCGTACTATGGTCTTGGCCGCACCTAACCGCACCCTGGGGCGGTGTTCCCTGACCACGTGTCACCATCACGGTTCCAAACCGCATCCCACTCCGTGAAAATACATAAAAATATTATAATAAAACAAAAAACATAGAACCCTATAATCCCATTCAAATGGGATAAAGGAGGTAAATGTCAACATTCTTATTGAAAAATAACTACTCTACATATATGAACTTTAACATATAAACTACATCAAACACTAAACATCAAAAAATTAGGTTTTTCTGTTAAGTTTTGGTCTTTCTTATTTCAATTTAATATTTAGATTTAATAACACAAAATATAAACTTTTTCAAGTAGCTGAAGTATTTATACCTAATAATCTATAAGATTAGTGTCAAGTTATGATTTAAAATTGGACTTAAAAAGAAATACGATTTTTGTATATTTTTCAATTTATTCTTAAAAATAAAATTTTAGCAAGTTCTTATCCGCTTCTTGAAATTGGTTATTTTAGTGTTAAAAATGAGTATATTATGTTTCTTCATACCTTATAAAATGGATTATTACCCTATAGCAACAATACCTTGTAGTATTTAGAAGCAATAAAGCAATATACATATTAAAAATATATATATAATTTTTTAGCAAGCTCTTAGTTGGAAGCAAACAAATTAACAAACATTTATCGCAAAGCCCAACATAGACCCTCAGTATAAATATTTTAATTATACAGTGCTATTTTATGGAGACATGTGTCCAAAGTATCATTGTGTAATGTGTGGTATGTGGGAACGACGAACAAGAATTTTGACGAGTGCACTAAAACCACTACAGCTTACCTATAAGTGGCTATATATTATTAATTCACGTTTTTAAGCGTTATTTATTTTTATGTTAAAAATTGCAACACTCAAATTAATATATCTAGTAACATGCTATTTGATTTTTTATGTTAGTTAAATTTTTTATAGTTTTAAATAAATAATTAGTATTATCTATGGATTATTTTTAATTTAATTATCATTTTTAAACATAATTAAAATTATATTATTTAATTATTTTTATATTTTTAACATATTAATTATTTCTATATATACTGTTAAAAAATAAAGTAGCTTTTATGAATTGTAGAGTTTTATCACTTTAGAATTTGGCCACAACATTTTCTGGAGCTAACCAATTTTGGTCCATACTTTTCCTTCGCATGCTTTCATCGACCCCTGCTTCCATTCAGATGTTTACAAAGAGGTTCTCCACTGCCTTCTACATTGTCACTTTTAAACAAGAGAATATGAATTCTGAAAAAGCTGAAAACATTTTATGTTTTCTATTTTACTTCCGAAGTAAGATCTCTGAACCAATCCTTTCAGATGCAAATTCGAGATACATTTTAGCCACATTATGTTATATGTTTTGTATATCATAAAGTTCAATATTGTTACAAACACTTGAATGAATCAAAATTTGCATAAAATGGTGAAGCTGATGTTTGACCTCTAAGATTGGATTTCAATTATTGCTTAGCAAAAAGTATAGGAAAAGAAAAAGGAAACTCAAGATTTTATTTTAAGATGTGAATATCTGGCCTTTTGTGTTATAGATCAATAGGATCATAAGTTCAATTTCTCACCTCAAGTCCTCAATGCAAATACTAAATTTTGGCAAGAAGACTTTTCCCTCATGCCGACATGTTCAAATGGATGTCATACCATTACAAGAATAAGCATCTATAGGGACGAGATCTATAGGGACGACATTTGTCGTCCCTATTGGCTACCTATAGGGACGACATGTCGTTGCCATTGGGTTGACGGATTTCTTTTGACTTTGGAAGCTACAGCGACAACTTCTCGTCTCACCATTTTAAGCGGGAAAGAAAGTGTGGTTGGCGCCTTCTTGAAACACTTGTAGCGACAACTTATCGCTCTAACAAATAACGAAAATTAAAAATAACATATTTTTTTGGAAATAAAGGGTGGACGTCGTTTTGGGGATGACTATAGGGACGACTTGTCGTCCCCATAGCTTTCTATGACCAAAATTAGGAGAGCAGCCCCTTCGTTTCATTCATATGCACGCTCAATCATCAGTCTATCTCTCACGATTGATAGGCAATTCTCCCCTGGCGACTTCCTCACCTCCCACTCTCGACGAATCTTCTTCCTCTCTCTCGATCCTCATGCTAGTTGTCGAAGACCACCGGCAATTAGTATCAACGTCGGCGACTCTAACTACCGGCTTCATTTTTACCTCTAGCTCTTTCTCGATCGACCAGAAACCAGATCTTAATTCGAAATCAATCAACACAGATCTGATCTACGTGGCTCCGGATAGCTGATGGCATGGGCGACCTCTGCGTTGATCCTCCTCGACATCAAAGGTCGTGCTTTGGTATGGCGCGACTATCGTGGCGACGTGTCTGCAGTTCAGGTCGAACGTTTCTTCACCAAACTGATTGAAAAAGAGGTATTTTCATGTTCGTTTTTCTTTCAGAAAGCTTTTTTATGTTGTTTGTCTTGGTTAGAAACCAAAACACGATAAGCAAAGCAATACCTACTCATAAAGATGTTTGTATTTCCAGTTAGGTATTGGTAAATCGAGAGAGTTTGAATAAGAATCTGTTCCAGTTGGCTTCCAATTGATTTCTTGCACACAGATAAATCTGTTAAGAATCCACAAGTCCATTCAATTTTATTCTGTTGTAATTTCATGCCTTCATTTAATAAAAAAAATCAGTAAGAACTAGTGAAGTAGTGAGTTTGGGCATTGGAATTCATTGGCTGAGCGGAAGATTTTAATAATAAGATCTATATGTTTGCAGAGTTGATATTACATAGGGTTTTTGCACATTCATTTTTAGTTTAAAGCACTTTTGTAATACTAGGCCTTCAAACATATATTGAGGTTAAGTTATGTTTATATGAAGCTGTGTGAAATGAGTATGTTTATAACTTGTTAATGTTCTGATAAACTTTAGGGTGATCAAGATTCCCAAGGTCCAGTTGTCTATGATAATGGGGTCACTTATCTAATGATGGCTTCGAGACAAAACTGTAATTCTGTTCATATATTCTAATTCTTTTGATTTCTAAGTAGATTAACATCTATACAGAAACAATTAACTTTGCTTGTGTAGAATATAATTAATTAATTAATTAATTATTGTTGTTTATGATAGGCTGCAAAAATTGTGCCAATGTTTGCTCAGACGTGTTCATGATAGAGGAGGATTTTGGTAGAGATAGAGCATGTAATCATCAAGGAAGCACTGACTTAGTTCAACAAGCTATTGATAGCTGGTAAATTTTTTAAAATTTGGATTTACTCCCCCATTTGACATTATTCTATTAGGGTTATTTTATCTTTATGCATACATTATAGTAAATAGAAGTTTGAATCTTTGAAAGGCATTTGAGAATTTTTTTTTTCTTCAGCACCGATTGCATCCATTGGATTTTTGCAGCACAAGTATCTTTCCTTGAAGATGAAATGTGGAGGGTAGAAATAGTCAATGTAAGGAACACTGTAAACGATTTATATTACATCCTCATTTTTTCAATATTCATCATCTGAGTTTCATATAAATCTGTAACTACAAATGTATTTATGACTATGAGTAATAACTTACTGCAATATCTTAATTCTATTTTTTTTTCTTTTTAGTTTTATAATAATGATATTGCTAACTCTACCTTTTTGGTTATTTTGACCAGCTTGCCTTGATGCTTGCAAGGATGGGTTCATATGCAGATGTTTTTAGAATGGCAAGACTTATTTCTTATAAGTTGGTTATTCATGACTAGGTGTTCATCGATTGTCTGAAAAGACATAAATACCCTCCACATCTCCATGTTCAATGTTTCATCTTTATGATGGATTTGTTTATTTTGATAGGTAAACAGTCAATGGGAAAAGAGACAAAACAAAGTTCTGGTAATAAATACTATTTATTTATTAAACACTGAATTCCCATTTCTTGACACTTCATAATCAATCTAATAACTCCATATCACATTTTAGGAGGACTGATTGACGAGCCGGATGCAACAAGGCAAAGACTTGTTAATGAAATCAATAAGCCTCCAAGGGGCAAAAGTTTACTTAATGATGAACATTTTCATGTGGTAATACTTTCTTATTCATTTTTTCGTTTTTTCATTTGTTCTTGGAGTAAAAACACAATTTTTTGTTGTGAACATATGAGTGTTTATCATTTCCGGTTTACTCATTGATCAAGAGTAAAACCACTAAAGAATAGAGCAGAAGGCAGAGGCACCAAAGATGGATATATATATATATATATATATATATATATATATATATATATATATATATATATATATATATATATATATATATATAATGAAAGTAATTTTTGTTAAATTCAAGTTTTCTTTGTATATGATTACCGTTAATTTCATTGTTGTGTTTAATTTCAGAACAAGAACAGGAGTTGCAACTCCAATACATGTAAATGACCAAGGTATGTGAATGTGAAATCATACTTGCTTCATAAATTAATGTGCATTAAAGGAGATTTGTCAATATTAACAACTTTCTACCACCTTTTATTTACTTTCCAGTGTTTTTTACTTCTACTACCAAATAATCAAAATGCAACTCCAATGCAGGTAGATGATCAAGGTATGTGAATTCGTATCCACCTCATGAAATTAGTATATGCATTAAAGGAGATTTTCTCATGTTCTTTTTTCATAATTTACGTCTACTACCAAGCTCCTGTTTATGTTCTTTTTGCCATTAAGTGTTAATGAAATTTGTTTTTGGAGCCTCAAAGAATCATACCTCTCAAAATGATGCAACTCCAATACATATAGACAACCATGGTATGCAAGTTCTTTTGTTCTTTTTTTTCTTTTTAAAACTTCACATGCAATTTCTCAGTTGCACATTGGTAGTTGTTTTAGCTTAATTCAATGCTAAAGCAATCCGTTCAACACTCAATGAGATCAACAATAACTTTGCATTCTGGATGCCATGGATCAAGATCAAGGTTCCTTTTTCTTCATCCTTTTCATTTTTTTTTTCAAAAAAAAAAAATGATTAAAATTGAATTCATGATGATGTTTCAGATAATGAAAGTGGGAAGAGTGCAAGAAGCTTTAGGGAGCAGAGGACACACTATGATGAGAAGCAATCCATCGTTGATGGTGTCTTTTTTAAACCATGTAGAATGTAGTGTTATGTACACAAATGATTTATGAAAATTTCCTCAAGTTAATAATTTTGTTGTCCATATGAATTATATTTGCAATAATATAACGTTTTTAGATTGTATGGAATTTTAATGTTTTGCAATTAAATTTACCGTATTAGCTATTTTCTAAATTTACTGCTTTAGCAATTTTGTGATGTGAAAATTGGAAAATTCTAGAGAAAAAAAAAAGCAGCACTATGGGTATACCTATAGAGACGACATGTCGTCTCTATAGGTGTATACAGAAAAGTTAATATATATATATATATATATCATTGGTTCTAGTCTTTCAAGAGTGAACCTAAGCTTGAAAATGGCAACAAAGCTAAATGTCCATTCAAAATAGATATTGGTCCAATTTATAGTGTTGATGTAAGATTATATAATGAAATAACATGTATATATTTAGTGAATTATATGTATTGTTTTCTTATAGGTTAATATTTCGTCATTTTTCTACAACCTTCAAAGAAGCTTGCATACACACAATTAGTCGATTTAGTGGTTTTTATTGCCAGACGTCATTCTACTGTGTTAGATCTACATTATTTGTGCCTATATTATATTATTGTTTTTTGTTTGTATTTTGCAGCCAAAAAAAGAAGAATAAGAAACTATTTGTATTTTCATAATGTCTATTTTATTATCTCACACACACACACACACACACATATATATATATATATATATATATATATATATATATATATATATATATATATATATATATATATATATATATAGAGGTTCAGTTTTATTTGAGACCATTCTAATTTTGTGAAACCGTGAGACCAAATCTAAAAACAATTTTAAAATGCAAAATAAATAGAAAAATCCAAAAACTCTTTTTTTAAATATTATTTTCGGAACTTGAATTCACTAAAAAAATAAAAAAAAAATCCCGTTTTTTTTGAAAAATACCTGAAATATTTTAATAGAATATTACACTGTACATATTCTAAAAAATAATTTTAAAATGCAAAATAAATGGAAAAATCAAAAAATTGTTTTTTTTTAAATATTATTTTCGGAACTTGAATTAACTAAAAAAATAAAAAATATAAAAAAATATATCTCACGGTCTCACAAAATTAGGCCGTTTGACATGAAACTAACCCTATATATATATATATATATATATATATATATATATATATATATATATATATATATATATATATATATATATAATAGTTGTGTATTTTCATGAAGTTAATTATGCTTATTCAGGATCTTAATTAATCGATACTAATATTTTGTGTTTGGAGGAAAACATAATGAACAAGCAACATGTATGTTCTATTCACCTAAATGATCTACAAACAATATTCAACAACATATTTTCTGTAAATGATGTTTTGCATTGCCTTAGTTCCTTCCAGATTATGAAACAACAAGATGTTCCCCATAGAAATAAAGATCCTAAATCAACACCCTAGCTGGACAGAGTGAGGTACGCATCAACTACTATCAATGTTATAAATTTCCATTATAATGTTTATTTTTATTTCTACGTTATAGAAAAAAGGAACTTTGAATGACTTTGTTTATTCTAATATTCTTCTAAACCTTACCTCCAAATAAGCAGTTTTTAGCATTTTAATCATTTAATGACTATTTACATGAGTAGTTGCGCATTTTTGGGTATTTCTTCATTTACTAAGATATCATATGTAACATACTCTTCATTTTTTTCTTCTTGAGTAGTCAAGCAATGGGAATACTATTTTATTTGATATGAAATGGATTAATGGAGCATGTTCATAGTTCCCAACTTGGTAAGTATATGGTATAATACCTTTTTGATGCATGGTTTTTGGTGCTACTATTTCACGTCAATATTGCTAGGAAGATAATCTCCTCATTGTTTGTTTTTTAAGGTTTTCTACTATATTATATTCTTTGTTGTTGTAGTGTTTCTTTGGAATACAAGGCTATTTAAATCTACAGTGCTACCTCAAGTTTGTCCCATGCCTTCATAGCATTCCTGCTTCTTTTTTTTTTCCATTGCTTTCCATTGAAAGAAGGAAATATATAGGTATATATCCATTAATTACATAATGCATAAGTTCAGTTGCAATTAATGGATCCATATGTATATCTATATCATTGCCATGTAGTGCATATTCAAAATAGCAATATAATTTCTTTGAAAGATCTATCAAATTTTACAATATCATCCAAACACAACAATGTCTTCTATATTTTCTGATTTTTTTCAAGTATAATGCCCTATAAGAAAAATATCAAAAATACCATGTTATAATTAGGTATATCATTAAAATGTTGTAGTAGAAAAAAATGTAAGCATGATGCTATACCACACAAATAAACTAAAGTGAGTTGCTATTTCTAGCATACGCTTTTTTTTTATGTACTAATTTTTACCCATTTCAGTTTTACAACATCATCAGCCTGGGTCTCGGCCAGCTGGAAACGTCAAGAAACTGACATTCGGTAAGAAATACCATCTACTTCCATACGTTAACCCTGTACTTCAAAAAATCCAAACACTTATAGCATTATACTTTGAATATATATATATATATATATATATATATATATATATATATATATATATATATATATATATATATATAACACTTGAGAATTATCAATAGGTGGATTTTTAAAAGTACAGTTCTATAATAGAAGGAATTAAATGTATGCCACTATATAAAATAAATAAATGAAAGTTAAAATGTATGTTGCTATAATAAAAAAATAAATGAAGTTATGTTGAGCCATTTCCTTCTTCTACTTTGTTAATCATTTCTAAATTAATATTTGGTTCCTTTTATCCATCATGAAGCGCAGGAACCCTCTAGTTTTTAATTAAAATATGAAATCATTTTTTAGAGAAAAAAAATGCATTAGATAGACAGAATATAAATAAATAAAAAATTTAGCTCTATTGTTTTTTGTTAATAATAAATCGATGGACAAGACTCATTTCTAGAACAAATATTTAATTTTAATTTTATAAGGTTTTATATGCTTATAGACAGTCTTATAGAATATATAATAGTGTTGTATTTTTATGATTTATTATTAGAAGTTACATATGTTTCGATTTGTTTTATTATGTAAAAATGATTAAATTGATGTCTTGTTGTAAGTGATAATAAGATGGTGGATGATTGTTTGAGAGTGACAGAACAAGGTTTTTTTTGGCACAGTTGTAACATCCAACTTCAGAATGTTTCTAATTTAGAGATATCTGTAATTTGATCTATTAAAGGTTTTGGGCTTCAAGTGGAAATATGTTTAGACCTTATTAGATGTTGATAATGTTGGTCGAGTGATTTAAGCCTTTGAATTGTGCTTTGGAGCCGAAAAGGGTAAAATGAGGAAAAGTGATATTTTGGGCTCTTTACATGAATTAATGATAGTTTGGTATGTTTTAAGTCGAAAACAATTGGCTGGGATTGTGATGTTTGTTAATAGCTTCGCGTATATATAAAGATCATTGAAAACAAATTTGAACCGAAGAAGTTATGATTGTTTAAAGCTGGAATGAAATTTGGGAAAGCCCATAACTATGATGTGGTAAGACTGATACCACGGTGTGGTGAGCTACACAACCCAAGCCCATAAAATTAGGGCTTCCCCCGTATTTAAAGACTCTAACCCATGTTTTAGGTAATTTTGCAGCCCGAATCACATCAAGAGCTCCTTGGGAGCAAACCCTAGCCTCCATTTTCATAATTGAGCTCCTCCTCTCTTCTCTCATCCATTATGATGCTCATTTGGTGACCTTTTGTGCTTTAAATTGATGGTATCAAGAAAGTTTGATGTTTGAAGTGTTGCAACTGAAGTATTCATCTCTTAAACTATTTTTGGACCCTTGTGAGTATTAAAGTTCCATGCTTTATTTTGTTTCTTCATTAGATCTATGAGTATTTAGTGTTATGGACCATTTTAGTGAGTTTTGGTCCTTTTGAGGCTTGTTTCATAGAGTTTAGAGAACTCTTGAGCTTTTAATTAATGTTTGAGTTCAGATATGGTCATTTGTTGGAGTAGAGAGTACATGCAAGAGCTCTCTTTACTCCATGCATGAAGAAAAGTGAGTTTTAGGACATCTTATGATCTAGGGCTTTAGATTGTGCTTGTTTGGAGATTTTTAATGGATAATGTTGGAAACTTTATCCATTTAGACATTATAAGAAATTAGATCTGAAAGTTGGAAGCTTGGACATAATGTATTAAGTTTTCTTAGAGCTATTGGAACAGAGCAACCGCAACATGGTTGTTTAGGGGGCACAATGTGGTTTTTGAATTTCTGATGTGAGTTTGTTTGGAGTTGATTCTCGACTTATTTGTCCTTTATTGACCACAAAGTAGTCAAAAGGTTTGGCTGAGACGTGGTGCTTAGTGTTGTTTGACCGTCGACTTAGATCATTGACTGTTAACTTCTGACCAATTTGACTTTTGGTCAAATTTTAGTAGAATTGAGTATTTAACTAAGGACTGATATCAGTTTCACATTAAGTAGATTGTGTTATATGTTTCGTTGAGGTTTTTCTTGGTTATCTTAGGTGAGTATTCTCACTATATTACTTATATCATGTATCATACTTGAGTTGTTAATAACTTGGGGCTGTTGATAGCCTACAGGGTTGCAAATGACCGACATAGTTGTTGATAACCCATAAATATTAGAGTTAATGATAGCTTAGGGAAAAGAATATGTGACATGTATATTCATCCGAAGCTCAAGTAAGTGATTGTCAAAGTATCCGTACATGTTTGATATGTTATTGATGTTATAGTATGAACTGCATGCTAGAAGTAGGCTAAGGATCTTCTCAGGTTTTCTTGCTTGAATGCATGCTTAGGAGAGATGTCTCTTGTGCTGTAACACCCATAGATCAGGGCTAGTCAATTTAGAGACGATAGGCGTCAAAAATGAATTTTTGATGAAATATTATTTAGAATGAATAATCTTAACTAATTTGTAGTATATGTTACAAGGATTCTGTACATATAAAGAACGCCGAAATCCGAGTTATAACGAAGAAGTTATGACCTGTCGAAATTTCGCGACAAAATCGGCACGACACAGCGCGACGTAAAAAGTGAATTTACGTTAGAGTGATATTTAGCCTTAGCAATCTAAATGAAAGTCGTATAATACGTTAAACCATGAGCGTGCATAAAAAGAACGCCCAAATCTGACTTTGTATGAGGAAGTTATGATTTTTCTAAGTTTCGACTTAGCGGTATGCAGCCCGAAATACTCGATTTGAGATCGAGCGGTTTTTAGCCGAAATAATCTAAACGAGAATCGAAGATCTCGTTGTTGGTATTGAAGCGATGAAAAGTTAGGCGAGAACGGACGTCAAACGAAGAAGTTATGAATTTATAACGAAGTTTTCCTGTCCAGGCCTACTAAAAATAAATAATAAAAATAAAGTCAAAATTAGCCGACGTTGTCTAAACGAAAGTTGTAGAGCGTAGTCTCACCTACGTGTGGATATAAAGAACGTCGAAAACGGAGTTCGTATGAAGAAGATATGAATTTCCGAAGTTTATTAAATAATTAATATTTAAATTTAATTATAAAACCCGGTATTATCCGAAGGGGGAGTCACCGGGCATATCCGAAGTACGCCCAGCGTACAGCGAAACATGACGACCTTCGCACTCGAGTTCTTCGGATGACGAACGCAATGACGATTTCGGACCAGTACGCCCCGCGTACAGGCGTACGCCCCGCGTACTCCGAGGCTCCAGCCTCCTATAAATAGGATGCGAGGGTTCCGGGCTTATTTGCTCATTTCTCCTCGTTTTTGTGCCGAAGCTTTGCGTGTAAACCCCCGAAGCCATCCCGATACCCCGGATCTCATATCCAAGTTAACAAGGAAGTTTTACGCTCCCGAGATCCCGTGAAGTGCGATTCCCGAGCCGAAGCTCTGCCCGTGAGAAGTCCGGTTTTTGTGGAGATCTTCCAGATCTACCGAAGAATACTACTTCTACAAGTCGTAGTGTTGTCCGATCATCTTCTGATCAAGTGAGTGTATACTACCTTTCATAAACACGATAATAATACAAGTATGGTTTGAGTGTATTAAGTATATTGTGGTTTATACGTGTGAGTATGTAGTTATTTTCTTCTAACACATAAATATGAAGTATTTGTTATAAAATACGTGCTATGTGTTTATATATTGTTGTTTATTTGAGATGAGTATGGAACGAATGTTTTATATAGTTTTTAAATGAGTTAAACTGTATATGTATTTTATATCTACAAATATGTTGGGTAGAACATGGGTAGATGAGATAGTTGGTAGGTGATAAAATGATGAGGTATGAAAGATGATTAAGAATGATATTGGTAGATGCACCAATTAAAGAATGTCATAAAACTAGCAGATGCGCTTGAGAATAATATCGGTAGATGCACCAAGTAGTGAATGTCGTGATCTTGGCAGATGCGCCAAATAGAGATTGTCATAACAATAGTAGACGCGCTTATAAGATAATGTCGGCAGATGCGCCTAAAAGAGAACGTCATAAACCTGGCAGTCGCGCCTCATAGTGTATGACGTAATCCTGGCAGAGGCGCTTAAAGGATAATGTTGGCAGATGCGCCTTATGTAGCAATGGAAGTTTGTGTAAATTCCTTAGGTCAATCCTTAGGAATGAATGAATGACAAGTAGTTGAATTCCTAGGGTAAAATCCTAAGAAAGATAATAGGGATGAGTAATTGAGTTGATTGTTTAATGGTTGAATATAATAATTATATTATTGTGGGTTGAAAACCCTATATGCTCACCAGGCTCCCAAGCCTGACCCACTCAGTTTTCTTTGCATTACAGGTAATGGCACAAGAGTATAAGTTGGTGGACTTGACGAGAGATTTTGGATTATAGGCCAGTAGTTATGAATAACTGTTGTAAGGTCTATTTTATATTGTTTATGCTTTTGGTCTGTATCGGAACATGACATCCCGAGGTTTTATTATTTAATGAAAATACATTCTCTTTGAGAAACGTTTTGATAAATGGTTATCATATTTTATTTTGGGAACAAATTCCACAATCGTTTTCTTTAAACGATCACTCTGATTTATAAAACAAAGCATAAACAAATCGGTCTTTTCTGGCCGTGAAAATGGGGATGTCACAGTTGGTATCAGAGCATTAGTTTAAGCGAACTAGGAATTTGTAGGATTTCTAGACTTAAACTTAGAATGCTAAGTGGAATTTTGAGATGAGTGTCTGTTATGTTTTAGACACGAGCACTAGTTTATTTTTAGGAAAGTTGCCTAAAATGCTTTATGTGCTAAATGTTATATGTTGCCATATATGATATTATTTGTTCGGATCTATGGTCTGTTGCCGACCGGATCTAGAAACCTTATGTGTGTAGGATTCTAAGCGTACGTCTACGATATTAGAACTAGCATATAAACGTTTCGGAGTGATAAGGATGATTTGAATATCTATCGTGAATGAGGATCTAATTTCACCTTATTCGGTGTGTAGATCAAAAATGGTGAGAACAAGAAGTGGAGTTGGAAATGCTGATGAAAACAGGAATCAACCACCAGTGATTGAGCAAATACCTGTCGTAGCAGCAACACCTGAGCCAATAACCATGGCTGGTGTGCAAATGATGATTCAAACAATGTTGGATCGTCAAATGGAGGAGACTAGGTCGTTGCTTCAACTGAATCGTGAAGAACTGTCAATTCGTGTGGAAGAGCCCGAATTAAATGAAGGGCACTCGGAAGGTGGAAACTTCAGTGGGTCTATTGGTCAAGCCAACCCACCGATAGTTAGGCAAAACAACCAGAATGGAAGGAATGATGGAATGGGATGCAAGTATAAGGATTTTCTGACTTGCAAACCATCGACCTTCACTGGAAAGGAGGATCCGATCGGAGTTATGGATTGGATATCGGAAATGGAGCTAGCCTTCATGACGTGTGGTTGCAGAGGCAAGTTGCAGACCACTTTCGCAGTACGTCAGTTCAGGGGTGGGGCTGTTCGTTGGTGGAACACTTTGGGGAAGATCCTAAGTCCTAATGAGCCATTGCAACTGACCTGGGCAGAGTTCTTGGTGCAATTCAAGCGTAAGTTCTGCTCGGCCCAAAACCTGCTAGAGTTAGAGAACAAATTTCTGATATTGAAGAAAGGCAGCATGTCGGTGGATGAATACACTAATGCCTTCACAGACAAGATGGAGTTTGCTTTGCGCATCGTCCCAGACGAACTGACAAAAGTCGACCGGTACGCAAAGGGACTCCCTTGGGAGTATGCGGTGCCAGTGCGTCAGGCACCTACTCTAGAGGCAGCTATTTGGACTGCCAAGTTTGTTGAAAATATGATCAAGGGGAGGACTGACAGTAAGGTTGAAGTTGGCGAGAAGAGAAAGTTAGAAGGAACTTCAGGTTCTAATGAGAAAAGAAAATTCTCGAAGTC
Organism: Lactuca serriola; assembly: GCF_051521515.1. NCBI lineage: Eukaryota > Viridiplantae > Streptophyta > Magnoliopsida > Asterales > Asteraceae > Lactuca > Lactuca serriola. The sequence continues at coordinate 338,469,266 of NC_136411.1, forward strand.
TGGAGGAGGAGGAAGGGATGAGGCAAGGTGGTGCGATAAGTGCAAGAAGAAGCACTCAGGAAAATGTGGCGTGGAGGTGACATGTTTCAAGTGTGGAAAGCATGGGCATTACGCCGATGAATGTATTTTCAACAAAAAGGTGTGTTACGCATGTAAAGAAGAGGGGCACTTCAAGCAAGATTGCCCAAGGAAAAATCAAGCAGCAAGGCTAGAGGCGCCGCCAAAGCTAAAGGCAAGAGCATTTCAAATGATCCTTGATGAAGCAGATGGCAATGCAAGGAATCAGGAATAAGGATCTTATATCTAAAGATCAAGTTATAAAGTAGCGATATGAAAAGTAACATGTGGTGTAGCCTATTAGAGGCATAGTATAGGGTGAACTTGAACTTTTGTGTAATCGTTTCAAGGAATTAATATAAACCCTAGTTTTGCTAACTGATGTGTTGAATGATTGTCTGATTTTCTTGTATGGTGACTTGGTCGACTACGGGACAATACTTAGGATGAGTATGAGTAGGTGTGAAAGGTAGTAGATGCATATACTACCGGAAGCACAGGACTCACACTTGGATCAGGGAAAGTCACAAGGTTACCAAGAAGCTAGTGATTGATTCCGTTTTGTTTAAGTGTGTCATTACCTTTATTTCGTTAGTGACTAGTAAGATGTTTCTTGTTCCGACCCTAGTGGTCATATTTAAATTTGAGTTCAACTACGAGGAGTATGTTACGTGGTCTAGAGGACCAAGTTAGATGTAACATCTGACTTAAGTCAGAAGGTTGAAGTTAATGTGATTGATAGTGTCGCGCTCGTTGTTAAATGAAGTTTGTAGGTAGAAATGCTACATGCTGAAATGTGATTATATCACATTAGAATATGAAGGAAGGTATATTCCATTTTGGAATTTAACTCTAAGAGGCCTGAGTCTAAGCATTGCATCATTCGATGAGAGGTCAGTAGAGCACGACCCATCGGTTTGTTACAATAGATAAAGGAAAGTATTTATCTTGAGAAGAAGAAGGGGTCCATAATAACGACTTATTTGGTAACTCGAGGGTTACGATTGAAAGTACAACATAGTATGATAAGCAGATGCAAGATTGGGCATCATCCGCGGTCAAGAAAGCCATAGAGTTAAATACTCTTTCGAGGAAACATAGAACTTACGGTTATTACCTAGGATGCAGAGATAGCGTATCGAATCATTGTACAAGTTTTATTTTCGTTGATGATTCCGGGACGTAATCATCCTAAGGGGGAGATAATTGTAACGCCCGTAGATCAGGGCTAGTCAATTTAGAGACGATAGGCGTCAAAAATGAATTTTTGATGAAAGATTATTTAGAATGAATAATCTTAACTAAGTTGTAGTATATGTTACAAGGATTCCGTACATATAAAGAACGCCGAAATCCGAGTTATAACGAAGAAGTTATGACCTGTCGAAGTTTCGCGACAGAATCGGCACGACACAGCGCGACGTAAAAAGTGAATTTACGTTAGAGTGATATTTAGCCTTAGCAATCTAAATGAAAGCCGTATAATACGTTAAACCATGAGCGTGCATAAAAAGAACGCCCAAATCTGACTTCGTATGAGGAAGTTATGATTTTTCTAAGTTTCGACTTAGCGGTATGCAGCCCGAAATACTTGATTTGAGATCGAGCGGTTTTTAGCCGAAACAATCTAAACGAGAATCGAAGATCTCATTGTTGGTATCAAAGCAATGAAAAGTTAGGCGAGAACGGACGTCAAACGAAGAAGTTATGAATTTATAACGAAGTTTTCCTGTCCGGGCCTACTAAAAATAAATAATAAAAATAAAGTCAAAATTAGCCGACGATGTCTAAACGAAAGTTGTAGAGCGTACTCTCACCTACGCATGGATATAAAGAACGTCAAAAACGGAGTTCGTATGAAGAAGATATGAATTTCCGAAGTTTATTAAATAATTAATATTTAAATTTAATTATAAAACCCGGTATTATCCGAAGGGGGAGTCACCGGGCATATCCGAAGTATGCCCAGCGTACTGCTATACGCTCCGGGTACAGCGAAGCATGACTACCTTCGCACTTGAGTTCTTCGGATGACGAACGCAATGACGATTTCGGACCAGTACGCCCCGCGTACAGGCGTACACCCCGCGTACTCCGAGGCTCCAGCCTCCTATAAATAGGATGCGAGGGTTCCGGGCTTATTTGCTCATTTCTCCTCGTTTTTGTGCCAAAGCTTTGCGTGTAAACCCCCAAAGCCATCCCGACACCCCGGATCTCATATCCAAGTTAACAAGGAAGTTTTACGCTCCCGAGATCCCGTGAAGTGCGATTCCCGAGCCGAAGCTCTACCCGCGAGAAGTCCGGTTTTTGTGGAGATCTTCCAGATCTACCGAAGAATACTACTTCTGCAAGTCGTAGTGCTGTCCGATCATCTTCTGATCAAGTGAGTGTATACTACCTTTCATAAACACGATAATAATACAAGTATGGTTTGAGTGTATTAAGTATATTGTGGTTTATACGTATGAGTGTGTAGTTATTTTCTTCTAACACATAAATATGAAGTATTTGTTATAAAATACGTGCTATGTGTTTATATATTGTTGTTTATTTGAGATGAGTATGGAATGAATGTTTTATATAGTTTTTAAATGAGTTAAACTATATATGTATTTTATATCTACAAATATGTTGGGTAGAACATGGGTAGATGAGATAGTTGGTAGGTGATAAAATGATGAGGTATGAAAGATGATTAAGAATGATATTGGTAGATGCACCAATTAAAGAATGTCATAAAACTAGCAGATGCGCTTGAGAATAATATCGGTAGATGCACCAAGTAGTGAATGTCGTGATCTTGGCAGATGCGCCAAATAGAGATTGTCATAACAATAGTAGATGCGCTTATAAGATAATGTCGGCAGATGCGCCTAAAAGAGAATGTCATAAACCTGGCAGTCGCGCCTCATAGTGTATGACGTAATCCTGGCAGAGGCGCTTAAAGGATAATGTTGGCAGATGCGCCTTATGTAGCAATGGAAGTTTGTGTAAATTACTTAGGTCAATCCTTAGGAATGAATGAATGACGAGTAGTTGAATTCCTAGGGTAAAATCCTAAGAAAGATAATAGGGATGAGTAATTGAGTTGATTGTTTGATGGTTGAATATAATAATTATATTATTGTGGGATGAAAACCCTATATGCTCACCAGGCTCCCAAGCCTGACCCACTCAGTTTTCTTTGTATTACAGGTAATGGCATAAGAGTATAAGTTGGTGGACTTGACGAGAGATTTTGGATTATAGGCCAGTAGGTATGAATAACTGTTGTAAGGTCTATTTTATATTGTTTATGCTTTTGGTCTGTATCGGAACATGACATCCCGAGGTTTTATTTTTTAATGAAAATACATTCTCTTTGAGAAACGTTTTGATAAATGGTTATCATATTTTATTTTGGGAACAAATTCCGCAACCGTTTTCTTTAAACGATCACTCTGATTTATAAAACAAAGCATAAACAAATCGGTCTTTTCTGGCCGTGAAAATGGGGATGTCACATGTGCCTGTAATGTGAACTGTGGAAAAGTATGCTAGTGTATATCCTAAGGATCTTACAGGAATTGCATGTTAGAATGGCCTGATCTTTTGGATGCCTTATTGCCTGATAGATTTATTGCTCGAATGCTGCTTGTTTGTATTATGTGAAACCTATATTAATATTAATTAAGTATTAAGTGATTGTGGTTTGATGAACTGCATAAGGTTGAACTTGGGGAATATGAACTTGAGAATTTGGATGAGTGGTAAAGCTTGAGAAAGCGGTGTTGTTGTTTTGAATTCCAAGATTAGCTGTAGAGTACGAGTTAACATGGTTAATTTCTCTTTGTTTAACATCAAGATCGCAAGCTTTGATGATTGCCATTGATTCAGATAAGCTCAAACGGTTCAGGTCTTTTGTATTTTTAATCACTAAGACATTCATGTCCCATGATTTTGGAAGAGAATTTAGCAGCTTCTTGTTAATTTCAGACCTAGTAACCATCACGCCTGCAGAGCTCATTTCAGTTGTTAGTGTGATGAATCTTTGCAGTTGATTTTCCAGTGTTTCTCCCAATACGTAATTGAACATGTTGAATTTTTTTCGAAGCATGTCTTGTTGGCTTTGCTTCATGTCTTCATCTCCTTCATAAACTTCTATGAGTGGTTCCCACAATGCTTTTGCTGACGTGTATTCACGAAATCCTTGTGCTATCTCAGGAGACAATGCCATGGTAAGTGTAGCGAGTGCCTTTTCTTGTTCTTCAACTCTTTCAAAGTCATCATCAGTGTAGTTTTAAATTTGTTTGTCAATTACTGTGCCATCATCTAGAGTGGATGTAATCCGAATTGGTCCTCTTAAAATACTTCTCCAAATTTTGAAATCTTTCATTTTGATGTATTTTTCAATTCGATATTTCCATTCAGGAAATCCTTCAGCTGATAGCAATCTGGGAATACGAGTAGTGGTTCCCATAATTGAATCCAAATCTTGATGAGTAGTCATACTTTGAGATTCCATTTTGACACACACAGGTTAATCACACACTTGACTTCAACCGTACACCCAACAACAGAATAGTACTTAACCGCGCACACTAACAACAAACAAGTCTCAACCGCACACACTAACAACAAACAAATCTCAACCGCACACACTAACAGCAAACAAATGTCAACCGCACACACTAACAGCAAACAAATCTCAACCGCACACACTAATAGCAAACAAATCTCAACCGCACACACTAAATCTCAACCGCACACCAAATCCAGCCGTACACAATGTAACCGCACACTCAGCCTTACACTTTTCAATCAGTAAAAACCAACCGCACACACTTTAAGCATACACTCCACCACACACACTTCAAGAATACGCTCCACCGCACACACTATGGCAGCAAACCTTCAACAGTTGGCAGCAAACCTTCAACAGTTGACAGCAAACCCGATTTTCTCAGATTTTTGATGAAACTTGATTTCGAGCTTTTTCAAACTATTAAAGACAATAATCAAACAACAGTTCTTCGATCAAAAATACTTCAAAAACAGTGAAATTTTTGCACCCTCACACTAAAAAAAAACTTCAATTGATACCAAATTGGCTCTGATACCAATTATAAGTCCCAAAAATTGCTTGTGTATCAATCAGATCCAATTGATGGTGCAGAATCCCAATCAATTGGATGATGTTAGATCAAATATAGAAGAGAAGGAGAGTAAGAATAACTTGAATCTGATGTATTGATGATATGATTGATGCTCCTTACAATAGATTCTCTCTCACACACACTTCTTCTCTCCAACTTTCTCTCTCTTCTCTAGCTTTCTCTCTTCTTAACCGTACACTCCCACATGCACTCCTCTATTTATATGGACCTCCATTCATACACATGTGTACAGCCGCACACCCTGTGTACGGCCGTACACAGGGTGTGCGGCCGTACACACGTGTACGACCGTACACACAAACCGCAAACACATACAATATTACATAAAAATATATTTTCCTAGAAAATCAAAGTATAAACCATATTTTTGACCCAACACAGATCCAAGGTCCTTAAGAGACTACAAGGCAGAAAGAGACTAATTTTATGGACAAAGAGAACCCCATGCATCTTAAGAGCCTCTTTTTGGGCAATTTGAGCTTATTCTCCCATGCTTGCACGTAAAGTTTGTAACTTTACCTTCTAGATCGATCTTAGAAGCCTAGATCTATCTTTTGGCTAAGTGTTGTACATCAGAAATCGAGAAATGAGACTTGGACAACCTCGACTCAGCGATTTGTTCTTGGGACTCGACGAGTCCGAGGCTTGACACCCCTTTTCTGTTAGGGTTCAAAGGAACACAGTGAGTGTTTGAATGGTTTTAGATAGGTCCGGGGAAGTGACCCAACGCATTGGACTTAGCCATAGATCTGGAAATCATAGGACTCGGTGAGTGCATGAGCAGACTCGGCGAGTCCAAGGCAATCTCAAAACATTTGAAGATGAACTCGACGAGTTGTTCATACAACTCGGTGAGTCAAGGACAGGACTTGTTTGTAGGACGAGGATGAACCCGATGAGTTGTTCATACAACTCGGTGAGTCGGATGAAGGTTCATTCGGGGTTGTTTTAGAAGTAGAACTCGTCAAGTCGTTGCTAAACTCAACGAGTAGAGGCGTGAAGAAGGACAGATGAAAGGATAGGGACGCGACGAGTTGGCGGCCCAACTCGGAGAGTCAGGTCAACTGGAAGTTGACTTTGACTTTGACTTGGTAAGGGGTAAAATAGTCATTTTACCCTAAGAGTAGTTATCAGTGTCTGACTATGTGTTTTATGGGAATTATAGCTGGAGGATCATCGAAGCAGTAGTTTGACATTTGTTGATCAGCTTTTCAGCAGTTAACCTTACGAGGTGAGTTACCTTCCAGTAGGGGTGGGTCTAAGGCACCAATGCCGGCCCACCAGTAGGTGATTATGGTTGAGATGGTTATCTTTGTGATAAGTTTTTGGTTATATTTGTGCTGAGTTATGTACTAGTAGTAGTAGGACGCACTAGCCCCTAGTTACCAGTTGAAAGATATCGAAGACGGTTACCAGTTGAAAGATACCGAAGGGGTGGACAAAACCCACGTATGCATAGTAGTATGATTGTGATATTTCATTATGTGACTCAGTATGCTTATGTTATGTTATCATGAAACCAATATGTTTATGACATGTAATGTGATAGAGATAGGGGTGAAATAGTCCCCAGATACCGGGTGAAAGATATCGAAGGTGAGGTTAGTTCTCGGATACCGGTTGAAAGATACCGAAGGGGAGAGTAGCTCCTGGTTACCTGTTGAAAGATACCGAAGGGGAGGATAGTTCCTGGTTACCGGTTGAAAGATACTGAAGGGGAGGATAGTTCCCAATTACCGGTTGAAGGATACTGAAGGGGAGAGTAGCTCCCGGTTACGGGTTGAAAGATACCGCTAATTATGTGCTATGGGTATGATGGGGGAACTCACTAAGCTTTGTGCTTATAGTTTCAATTTTGGTTTCAGGTACCTCTTCGTCTAAGGGGATTGAGTCGGTGGTGTAGCAGCGCATCACACACACAAATGTTTCCGCATGGAGTTTCCTGGGAATATACTCTGATTTATTTTACTTTTGACAATATGGTTAACAGACATTGTTATGTTCGTTTACAAATGATATGACATGGGAAATGTTTAATTAAACTTTGATGTGATTTACTTAATTAAAAATGAAATTTGTGGCCTCAAAAATTGGGATGTTACAAATCCTAGAAGGAGAGTCTAAGAAATTAGTGATATGTGCTCCATGGAGCACACACATATGTCATTAGAACGTTCAATAGTGGTTGTATCCAACGACTAGCGAACTTTGAGATAATTCTTGGTCGAGTATGAATAGGTGTGGAAGATTGTATGGGCCCATACTACTGGAAGCACATTGTGACATCCCCAATTTTCATGTTAAATAAAACTTTTTCGTTATGCATATTTAAAACAAATTATTCTTTAAAAGAATATATTAGCACAGAATTATCCCAAAATAGTTTTTTTTTGTAAGATGAAATCAAAAACATTTTCAAAGAAACATTTTTCTATTAATATTAAAAACTTCGAATGTCAAAACTGATACAAAAATATAAGCATAAGCTAGTCATTACAGGCCTTACAACTCTTTATTATATTAATAACCACAATCTCCTTAAATCTCTTGTCATATAACAATCACTGTCCACTTGCCTTCATATCGCTTCTTGTGATAGAAATAAACTAAGTGCGTCCGGCTTGAGAGCCTGGTGAGAACATAGGGTTTTTTCAACCCACAATATAATTAAGTCTTTTTAAATATATTTCACACCAACAATTAACCAGATTACCCATTCTCATTATTCTCACTCCTCGATCCTAAAATGATGCTCTCAAGGGACCTATCCTAATGGATCCGTAACGTCCCAAAAATATGACCCAAAAATTTCATTTTAAAATTAATAAAACAGGAATCCAAAACATTGTCATACAACCAAGAAACACCAAAGTGTATCACTACCTGACAAAATATCAGAGTAATTCTCAAAATGAGAAATAAAGTGGTGTGTGATCTGTAGTCATCCCGAGCTCTTCCCTTTTGAACCAGAAGTACCTGAAACATAAACTGAAAATTGTAGGCACAAAGCTTAGTGAGTTCCCCAAAAATACCACATAACATACATAATATACACACATACCGGCCCCCCGCCCGGCATTGAGTCTCACATGGGCTCGGGCCCCACCCAACATTGACTCCCACTCAGTTTAAAAATCTGTCAATCACTAGTCCCCTCCTGACATTGGGCCCCACCCGATACACATCTAAGCATATAAACATATAATCATACTAACAAATGCGATAATCACAAAGATAACAACACACAGTGCAGTCATCGGGCCTTGCCCGAAATCGATCCTCGCTCAACATACAAACCAATGCATACTAATGCAAGAGTCACGCATACATCTAGCATCCTACATAATAAACCATGGGCCAGCATTGGTGCCTTTAACCCACTAAACATAGTGAGGAAACTCACCTCACACTGTTGAATCTCACAGATAAATCTCTAGTTGTTGGTCCAATAAAATCCCTACGTTATCAACATAAATAACTTCCAATTAATAATTAGATCCCAAATCACACTAAGAGTCCAAAATAGGGTAAAAGACCTTTTTACCCTTTAACTAACTTGGCCTAAGGCCAAGGCCCAAGCCAACTATCCTAAAGGCCCAAATTCCAAAATGATCACCCAAATATGGCCCAATCTTCCAAATTGGGCCCAAATCCCTTTGTGGGCTTTAAACCAAAAGAATACAACAAAATAGGATCATCCCAAAAATAGAATTCTGATGGCCCAACAAGGCCCTAGACACGTAAGTTTCAACATGGGATCGAGATTGAAAATCCTAAAATTCTGAAACCCACTGTTGAGTACGTGGGGCGTACTCAGCTTGTACACTTAGTGTACACGCATTGGGGCTAGTACGTGCAGTGTACCAGCTTGTACGCCCAACATACTCCCCAGTTGGCCATCCCACATCATTAAGCACTTAATCCGCTCAGCCCTTACTCCATACTCTCATATCTGACTTCCTTAAGGTGACTAATCACGTAAAGTTGGCAATTTTACATGCATGCATGGCTTAATGGGGTTCTAGAGCTCAGAAGAGCTTAACAAAGCGTCTTAACACATGCATTATGTCATAAATACCACAAAGCGTGCATTTTAATGGACAAAGGGACCAAAAGAAACTTATATCTACGATCAATTACTTATAGAGTGAATCAAGAAGCTCATCAATCACTCCAAGGTCTCAAAAAGCATAAAATAGCAACATAACTAGATCTAGCTTCAAATATAAGGCAAAAAGTGAATTTTAGATAGATTGCTTATTAGCATAAGTAGTCTAAATAAAATTCATAGTAATCATAAAAATGAGAGTGTGAATATAGAGAACGTCCAAATTTGACTTTAGGTGAGGAAGTTATGATTTTTCAAAGTTTTAGCTTAGCAATATATGGCTTATAAACCGAAACTGAAATCGGTCGAATGTTAGGAAAAAGAATCAAAATGAGAATTGGAGATCTCATTAACAGGAGTCCGTCAAAATAAAAAATAAGAAAAACAGTCAAGAATAGACATCGAACGAGAGAGTTATGAATTTTTAATGAGCTTTAACAGTCTAAGCCTGTTAAAAATATAACTTTAAATAAATTCAAAATTAGATGATGAAGTCTAAATGAAAGTTGTAGATCTCGTCGATAGCTACGTGTACATATAAAATGCGGTAAAGTGGAACTTGTATGAAAAAGATACAAAATTTTGAAGCTTTATAAAAAATTCTCGTGCATGCAAGTGTGCTGACAAGGTGCGTGGCGCACCTCTAACATACCACAAGATTGCGACACATGTTGCCACCCAGTGGATGCCACGTCACCACCCCTGATCAAGTGCGCGGTGCACAGCCGACCAGGTGCGCGTCACGCATCCCAAATTTACCTATAAAATGTTGCGTATTCTCATCATTTCTTCACACCATTCTTCCAGATTCTCTCTAAAACACTTTCCAACCTTAATCCCTTTTACTCTCTAGTTTCTAACCAATTTTTTGAAGCCCAAAAATGTCAATTTTCCAGTGAATAGAAGCTACCAGATCTAAGTTATGCCTGCATGATTCCCGGTTTTCATCGGTATACTCGATAAGTTGATCTACACTTATTTTGATTTAAGTGTAACTTTATAGTCATAGTCGTTATTATGAACCTATAAATAAGATTTACCAATCATTCCAAGTAATTATATTGATTGATCTACTTACGGGGATGATGTCTATGTTGGATTTAGTGAGGTGTTTAAAGTGGGATTTCCAAACAATATATTGTGTATTCCAAACAAACCCAACCTCCGATATGATCTTACCATGTTGTTCCTTACTTGATAGATCTTCATGTAGATATTGGGATTAGTGAGGAATCTAGGCTATCATTAGTCGCCAGGAATATAAGACTAAGACTTAGTAATATAAATCTAGGTCATGTCAGAGTAAAAGATAAAGTACCAAGGCGAAGTTCTGTCTAAATTCCGAATCATCCACTTTTAACAAGTGAGTGCATAATTACTTTCATCTTACACATAGACATGATATATTTATATAATTGAATGTTATATGTGCTTATGTTCAATGATGTTATGTGTTAGATGAAATGTTATAAAGATAATTTTATATGATTTATACTTTATATGTATGTTTATGAATACAATACATTGGGTAATGAAGGGTAACAAAAGGTAGAAATGATAAGATACCATAGTACGATGAAAAAGGAAAAGAAAATAGGATGTCACGACTTTAATAATACTAATGTACTAACGATGTATGAAGTAGTACTATTGTACTAACGATGTAAGAACTAGTACTATTATATTAACTATGTAGGAACTAGTATTATTGTACTAACGATGTAAGAACTAGTACTACTATAGTAACGATGTTGGAACTAGTACTATTGTATTAACGATGTAGTCATCTAATAGAATATAGATGGCAACCACGATAATTACAATGATGATCCTTAAGATAGGAGATAATAGAAATGGGTAACCAATGAAAGGTCTTATATTTGTGGTTTGGGCTAGGCAATCATATGTATAGGTCTTAGTAAGCTCATGGTCATGTTTTTCGTATCTTGTATCTATTTACGGTTGTGTTTGTGTGTACGGCCGTAAACGGGTTTACGGCCGTAAACCCGTTTACGGTCAATTACCCTATATATAGGGATTGTCAGAGTCTGTCAGAGGTTGTTGACGAATCTCAGTGTCTCATAGTTTACGGCCCAAGTGTAACCAAGGTGTTTTAGACGTTTATCTGATATAAAATGTGTGCATGCTTGGATTAATCTTTCTTCTACTCCATTCTCTATTTGTTCGATTGATATCTGTTTAATCACTGTTCGGATTCTCAGTCTTAGGGACCTTACAATTGGTATCAAAGCAGTCTGGTGCCGAAACAAATTTTTATTCGTATTCACGGTTAAAAGAGTTTCAGGTTTGTCATCGTTCAAGGCTTGATTCTACAAATTCACAGCTAAAGGGATCAAAACTGCTAGAAAGATTCGTATTTTCATCACATATGGACATTTACGGTTGAGATTGTTGAAGAGAGTACCACCGTAAACTCCTCTTCACGGACATAACCCTTGACCGTGTACTACACATCTTCAAAAGCCGTAAACCTTGACCGTAAAGTTGTATACGGCCGTAAACGAGCTTTCGGCCGTAAACACCTTAAATTGTAAACTGATTACGGCTGTAAACCTTGGCCGTAAACAGTCTCTTTGATATAATTTCTTTCAAGTTAATAAAATTTAATAAAAAATAGATTCACAAAACTCTCATCATGAAATGGACTCAGTTATGGGCACTACCACTCGCATACCCCGTTTGTTATCAGCTGAGGGGCTTCCAAAATGGAAGTATCGTATGAAAAAAATACATCAAACTGAAAGATTTCAAAATTTGGAGATGTATTTTGAAAGGACCCATCAGAATCACCATGACACTTCCAGATAAAACAATTGTTGATAAAGCTATTGAGGAATACACTAATGAAGAATTCGATAAGATTGAACAATAGGAAAGAGCACTTGCTACCCTTATTATGGCTCTTTCTCCTAAAATTGCCCACGGTTTTCGTGAATACAAATCTGCAAAAGCTCTGTGGGAAGCCATGATAGAGGTTTATGAAGGAAATGAGGACATGAAATAGAGTCATCAAGACACGCTGAGACAAAAATTAAACATGTTAAATCATGTTCTTGGAGAAACTTTGGAAGTCCAACTTCAACGCTTCATCACACTCACCACTGAGATGAGTTCAGCTGGTGTCTCAGTGCCAAGGTCAAATGTGAACAAGAAATTACTCAACTATCTTCCAAAAACTTGGGATATGAATGTTGCTGTCATCAAGAAAACAGAAGATCTTAATTGACTTAGTTTGGCTAAAATTATTGCCATAATTAAAGCCTGTGATCTGGATGACAAACAGAGAGAGAGATCAATCACATTAATTCCTATTCTTCTTCCAACCTTGGAATTCGGTCAAACAATGCCTTCTCATCATTTACCATTACTCAAGTTCCACTTGTTGCTGCTCCTCAGCCATCCTTTGCTGCTCAATCTTCTTTTGTTGCCCCCAACCTTATCCCCTAGTTGCTTCTTCTTTAAAGACAAATGTTCCAGTTCCTGCTCAAATTCCTGTTTCTAAAGAGAATGAAGAGAACTTGGCTCTTACACCTGGTCTGGTTAATTGCTATAATGCTTTTATGGTCGGTGAACTGCCTCCCCGGTTGTCATTTGTTGATTTGGATCAAATCCATCCTGAATATGTGGAGGAAATGGATATAACTTGGCAAATTGATATGGCTATATTCCGTGCAAAACAGTTCTCCAAGAAGACTGGCAGGAATAACTAGGGAATGAATGCAGAGAAGAAAGTGGGATTCAGCAAAACTAAGCTCCGTTGCTTTAACTGTCATGAACCTGGCCATTTTGCCAGAGAATGTCCAAAGCATGATAAAAGAGAAAATCATGAGAGAACGATGGTGTCAGCTGGCAACAACATGGGAGCTACAACAATCAAACTGCGAATCTTGCTGTGGTGGCACAGTCATTTGATTGGGATGACCAAATTCAAGCCCTGAACATCTCAGGCCCTGAAAATGCACATCTTGCTCAAATCAATATAGTGCCCAAGGAGAAGCTGAGATAGATCCAGAAGAGGAGATGATGAATCTTCAGTTTGCATTCATGGTTCAGAATTCAGCAGAGTCTGAAAATTCTGAGGTCAGTGAAGTCTCTTGTTCTCCTTCTTGCATTAAAACTATAAATTTTTTGTGTGAACAGGTTGATTTAATGCGAAGAGAAATTGAGGAACTTAAGTATGAGGGATATCAACTAAGAAAAGTCCAAAAACCATTAAAAGACCAATTAGAGGCCAAAACAAATGACTATAAGAAATTACAATCAGATTATAGTGACAAATGTGCTCATTATAGATATCTCAAAATAGACTGTGATGTTGTAACTGCTGAACTTGACACATTGAAGACTCGTTTTGCAAACGCTGAATTTAAAAAATTCGATGTGTCGAGTGAAAGAGTTGCAACTATAATTGAACATCAAATGATATGGAAGGACCATAAAAAAGTACGAATAGGTTATGTGACAACCCAAATTTTTTTGCCTTGTAAGACCAACCAATCAAACGAGAGTCAGACTTGTTTCTACTATATTTTAGCTTTGTTAAGGATCCATTCTAGCGTTCTAAGCCTAATACATTCAAGGAAGGAGTATTAGGATGTATTTGCTAAAGTTCGTGGAGTTGTTGTTGGGTTTTGAGCATTCTAACACTTCCTAAGTGTACATGCAACCCTAATAAACCTTGGATCTATGTTTGTCTAAATACATGCAAAATTTGTTTTCCAAGGTTTATAACTTATCTAGCATGGCATGGGGAACTTTTAAACATAAAAGGAACTAGATGAATTACATACCTTTGATGAGTGTTGATTCCTTGGAGTTTGAGAGCCAAGAACCAATAATGTGAATGCCTCAAATGGAAATCACAAATCACCACAAACTTGGAAAACTTTATGAGAGAGTATACACACTCTTAGAAATCGGCCACACCTTACACACACACACACACACTAGGGTGCTATTTCATGCAACATAAGCTTGTTTATATAGTGTGCATGGTTAGGGTTAAACCCTAAAGCCCATGTCTTTTCCTTTCCAAGGATCCATGGGTTAAAAGCTCCATGGATTATCCATGGACTTCCATATAAGCTTAGCCCATTAACAAATGAGTATTAGCCCACACCATATATATATATATATATATATATATATATATATATGTATGCATGTATATAATAGCCCATGATTTAATTAGTCTTCCTTTTAATCACTAAATTAATTCATAATTAATTCAAGATTAAAACTAATTAAATAACATGACTTTATACTAATATATTATAACTTATAATATATTAATAAATCATAAGTATACAATTCTCATAAAATTATCCATAAATAGTTTGGGTGAAGTGCAACCCAAATGGACCATGCCGGGCCGGGTCAAGTATATACCAAATAAGTTATGGACTTAGACGCCTTATCCAACAGTCTCCCACTTGGATAAGTCTAATAACTGTATTTACCTATATTACTTCAGGAACCAACCAGCAATCGTAGCTCTCGAAAACTCTGTTGAACTATGAAGCGCCATTTTAGATAAGTGATCATATAGTCCTCTGTTCTCATGATATCAGTTGGACAAATACATGGAACAATGTCTTACTTATTGTCTGACGGTTGTTTCTTGATTTCCGATTTGTTTGACAAAGAACTTAACTGAACACATCAATTTAGTTCTGACCGGGCCCGGTACATGGGTCAACACAAAATCATCGAGGGGCCCAGATATCGCTTCTATTTCTAGAAGGAACAGGTAAACTTCAACTCATATGCTTGTTCTACTACTTGTTGAATTGTACACAAAGGCATGTTTTATAACATCAAGTTACTGATGCGTTTACGTGCAATCAATGCACAACCAACTCATAGGTAACAACTCATATCTCTAGGTTTTAAGACTTATATGATATTATCGTCTCACGATCACTCGAGATAAATTCCATGAAGTGATACAAGTGTGCGTGGGTTTATTCCAATACTCATAACTTATGAGCACTCATGAACGTTGTAGCAACCATTGCTATGTCTAAACACATTTAGCCATCTACAACCTCGATTCATGATAGTCTTAATTCATACCTACTTCCAACATATGAACGACTGTGGAGTGTTTAAATAACTTAGTCATTCGGAAAGAATAACCTAGCTATTCTGGAAGTCAAAACATGCAAAGTGAAACACGATAATAATCGAATCCGATATGGTCTCAGAACCATTTTGAATATAAATAAAACCACCTTTTATTTATCACCATATTGATTACACATTATTCATTGTATAATGTTTCAAATAATCAACTTAATACTTGAATAAAACAACAGTTGTCCCATGCTCCTAGCATGTACACTTTATTTTCTAAACAATGGTTATGCCATACTCCATGTATGCACACTACGTTTGTCTATGATCTTTACTTTTGTGAAATAGATCAATTGAACATGATTCCAATGATGCTCATTTCACAATCCCAAATCCTTATTGTAAATGTAAGAATTCCTAATTCCTACCATTTACCAAAAAATTTGTTGGATTTTAAACTTTTATGCAATGTTCCTCTTGTAATGATTATGCACATAGTCACAAAACTTGTCAACAGTCATTACAGAGTATTCCAAAGAAGATAAACTCTATGGAAACGAAGTCTCATATTCAAAGTACATTGCTTTGAACATCCTTCTTGCATTAAGTTTTCTAATCTCACGGAGATTGAATGAATAACTTCCACCTATGGAAACATATCCATATTCCATTTTGACTATCACTTCTGAAAAAGAGTTACCTCTTTTCAGAATATGTCAATATGGTCCTTTCCAATAATTTATATCCTACTTCCATCTGTCCCCGAGCAACCAATCTTTGGCGGACCTCAGATTGTCCTCGACAATTGCTTAATCACTTTAGTCATATCCAATTCTAGACTTTTCCCTTCTCAATGCCCTGAGCATTTGAAAAATTTAGAAAGAATGAATATTATAGCACATGCAATCGATCCTATATCCGAAGCATATGGGACACCATTCATGATGTCTCACATAAAGACATGATACTAGACCAGTCTTTTGCTACAATATTTTTTATTCGCCACGTTTTCAAAATTTAACTATGAAGAGGGATGACGTAGTCATAATCGAATTTTTAGAATGCAATATATATATATATATATATATATATATATATATATATATATATATATATATATATATATATATAGAATTTCCTTAAGTCAAACCATGCAGACATAAAATTCATATATATGTCCTTGACTAAAGATGGATAAAATCTCAATCTAAGCTTCTAGAATTGAAATGAAGTATAATTTCCTCTCCCTTAATTATAGCAAAACGACTTTTTCAACCCGTGCAACTTCACGAATTGAAACTTTTGTTTTCTATAATTAACATTGCTATCTTGCAATACTAATCATAATTATTATGCTCCCACTAACATGATGATTATTAGCATAACACTTATGCTCCCACTATCTTTGACATGTATTCAGAAATCAGCTGGATTCTTAAAATTTAGATTCATGCACCTTTCCTTAGATAGCTCACTTGTGTGTCTAAATAATTTCCAGAACTATGAAAAGGGATGCCGTAATCATAGTCTCAATTTCTTAGGCATTTTCCATTTCTCACAAGTCCATGTTAGTGTGCCGGTTAGCCACACACACTCCATTAACGACTTTGAGAATGCAAATATCACAATTGCTATCTACTTAAAATCTACTTAGTAAAAGCGTTTCCTCACCATCATTTTCATGAATCGGAGGGAAACCTTATGACACTTAGATTTTATAGTGTATGAGTTCCTATCCATGTGAATTTGTCAAAACCATAATCACAAGACAAGGTTAGTGACAAAATCAGCCTCACATGGATCGAACCTTTTAAATCTTAATTTCTTGTCACTTGGTAGCACAAGGCCCACCAATGCTTCCAAGATGTTATGCACGCAGTTTAGAACTAACAGAAAACATATGCATAGTCAATTTAATTGGCACAAGAATTATGTCAACATGATAGGTTACAAACCTCAAGTCATGTGCTAGTGATAAAACATAGGTTTTACTCTTGATTAAATCTTGAAACTCGTTCAGGATCTTTAAGGCTCCCACTGTCCTCTTGACATATAAGTTTCCCTAGTTAAGAACCATTCGCTGACAAAACAAAAATTCAAGGGATAGTGCGGATTCTTATCAAGACTAACACTTCACATAATTGGTCTTAGTTGGTCTTTGTCTCATCCAAGACATCACAACTTACCAATTTCAAATGTACAAGAGTAGAAAAAATTTACACTACATTTGATAAGTGTTTTAAACCTTACTTTATGTCACTTAATGTTACAATCTTGGAGTATGACTCTAAGAGTTGTTTTGGAACGAAATACGATTCATCTTCTTGATTTTAACCAACCCAACAATTCATGACTCATCTTCTTAGCCATAAGAATGAACAAATATGTCCTTAGAGAATCAATTGTGATATGGTATCTTAATCATTAAGATGATCATAAAACACGATACTATAGTACTCTCCCATTTTTTCAGATTTGAGAAACTTTTATCTTTCTGCCTAATTTGATTCTTTCTCATTTGTTCTGCCACACATTGAAAACTTTCCAATGCTTCAGGATTATACTTAAACTTGTAAGTATAACCATATTTACTAATCTTTAGTAAATCATGACGAATCGATCTTATCAATCTTTGTGGTGGACTTGACCAGTGTACAAGCATGTGTACTCGATCCCTTTAGTCTTATCCTTGTTCACATAAGGAATTAGTCTTAATTTTCCAATGATGAAAATTCTCATCCATCATACAATACAGCTTGTATGATTCCAAGTTTCGGTCCAATTGAAACTTGGGTGATGAGAACCTTTCCTCATTTGGTAAATTCAGACACTACCACAAATGAAAGAATTTATCAAATCCACTTTCCAATATTGCTATTACTGGAAACATATAAGCAATAATTTTTTTTACAAATGCCATTGTAAGGATATTTTTTAAAATAAATAAAATTAAAACCCCCTTTTTTATTTTAAAAAAAACTTTGCGGGAAAACTTATCCTTACAATCCATATGAAAACCTTGTTGTTATCTATTCCTAAGTAATATATCGTAACTCTTAAGCAACAACTCAAAATTCTGATCACCGAACCATGCGATCGTAACCCATCTTCGCAATCAGAACCAACATATACTTCCTTTAAGCTTCCTATCTTTTCTTTGATTCTTAAAAACATCAACATGTGACCCATTCACATTATGTAATGAGAATCTCCAAATAGGAACTTAATAGAATTAGACAGTGGACTTTAACTGAAGTAGAGTCAAACTTCTTGACTTGATCAATCTTATGATCTTTCAGGTAAATATGGCAGCTTCGCGATCAGTGTCCTTCCCTTTGGCAATAATGTAACACCGTGAATTTAGAAATAATTTTTCGCAAATTATAAAAACATTTCTCATTTAATTTTCATTAAAACATTAAGTTTAAATCCCAATTCACATCATACAAAATCCCAAGATCACATAGATATCAAAAATCCCATGCATGTGTACAGATCAAGCCGGCGCCTTCCCACGGTCATCGCTAGTACCTGAAACAACAACACTAACACTGTAAGCACAAAGCTTAGTGAGTTCTCCAAAATACCACATAAACATATATTAGCCACTCGAGGCTATAACTCTATGGGTCTGTGCACCCAAGCTCTGTGAACCCTCAGGTTCTAACTCTGGGAACCTTCCGGTTCCAACTCTATAAACATGCACAGCATAAATCACATAGACATCATGCAGTACAACACATAACATACACATAACATACACATAATCTGACACATAACTCTGATTACCTACTCAAGGTAAAGTATAGTGAGAAGACTCACCTCGTGTATCTCGCTAACTCGCGAATCCTGGAAATCACTCGTGCTCGATCCTCCTAGCTATAATCCTCCTATAACATCAGATGTCTCTAATTAACACTTTTACCACTAAGGTTGACTACCCCGATCAAGTCAACACTGGTCAACGGTCAACGGTCAATGGTCAACTTTGACTGGACTCGGCGAGTGCACTAGGGCGACTCGGCGAGTCTATACGTATTCACCAACTCTCTAGGATTCCCTTTTTGACACGTCGAGTACACCCCTGACTCGACGGGTTCCACCTGGCATGAATCGCGGGGCCACCACGACTCAACTCGCCGAGTCTTAAGAACAACTCAGCGAGTCCCAGCTCGACTCAGTCCACCTGTCAAGCCTCGCTAACTCTCCCTGACTCACTGACTCGACTCATTAACTCGGCTGGACCACTCACTGAGTGGTCAAGGACAATCTTCATGCTACTCGCCGAGTCTGTTCTTCAGACTCGGCGAATCCATGCCATGCATCTACTCAAACTAGCTTCTGAGGTCAAATCCGCACCATCCACTCATAGATCTGGCCCTCCTAAGCTTATTTATCACGTAAAGTCTATATCTTGGTGCTCATAACACACCTACAAGGCTCTTTTTGGAGAAATAACCTCTAAAATGGCAACCCTAGCCTCTAACCCAAAAGAGAGGGCATAAAGCATGACATTAGGGACTCTTTGGACCTGCTAAGGTCAAGATCTAAGCACCATATCCCCATGGGACCTCTCACACTTCCAATACAAGGCAAATAAGGCATGAAGAAACCCTAGATTCGACCAAATCAACAAAAATACGGAAATAAGCTCTGAATGATACCTCAAGAAGCCTCCTCTGATGAAATGAAAGAAGATCCAAGCTCCCCAACTCCTCTAGCTTGACTTTCCTCTTCCTTTCTTGCAAAAACACACAAATTTGGTGAACAATAGCCTCTTATCTCACTCACACGAATCCCTCAGCTGTTTTGGTGCTCTCAAGATAAAGGTAGTCGCAATGAAGGGCCATAAGGTCCTTTAAATAGGGCTTAGGACCGGGAATTTAGGGTTTCATTAAATAGCGAGGACTCGCCGAGTCCATTCCTTGGACTCGTCGAGTCCGGGCGCGAAACCGTGTCCTGAACCGCGATCCTACTCGGCGAGTTTGAGCTCCAACTCGCCGAGTCCCCTCACAAAACTCCAAAAATATAAGCATAAAAGATACCTGGAGATCCGGGCTGTTACAAATAAAACATATGGACCCTTTGGTAATGGCACATGAGACTATCTCAGACTTAGCCTTTCTCTTTATCATTTGGTCAACCGAGTTAACTATGGCCGATCCCTTTCCATTGGGAAGAGAAATCCTTTTTCTAGATATCCAATGCTACCATTGTCAATGTCCATTTAAGGTTTGGGAAGTTGATCTTCTAACAAAATTTGCTTTACTAGTGCTCCAAATCATTGCTGATTCCGCAGCACCAAGCAAATAGATAAGATCACTAAGGGTCATGTCATAGTCAGTCTCATAGTAGTCCCAAAGGGACTCGCAATGTTACCAAGAAAATGATTGAACATCCAACTTTCACAAGACTTTGACACCCAACTCTCACGGCTTGTCAATATGTGACTTTATCTCCAAGATATGAGCACGCATAGAATATGCTTTCCAATAGGGCTTGAGTGACCTTAAACTTGTGGGTTAGGGAGAATAAATAGAGGAGGTGGAGGAAGAGAAGCATGATGTTGAGGGACATCATCTTCAAGAGGAAGGATTGTTCCAAGAGATTTGGGAAGATCATAGTTTCCTGAACCAGGCATCTATAATAGGAGATAATCAAGTTAGTTGATTCAAATCCTTAATATAACACCCAATATGAAATATTAAGGCTAGAACCCAACACAATATTTTATAACTTGGAAGAGGGATGCCGTAATCCAAGCTATAAAATATTTGAAGGTAGGCGAATGACGATTTACCAATTTCCACCATGAAAAAAAAATAATTTATTAGGTTTTAATTGGATTTGAAACTTCTAGATCTTTTGAGATTCATTGAACTTTTCAATGGCATGTTTCAACCTCGATTGTGCCCTCTCATGTTTTGTGACTGGGATGCCGAGGATCACAAAACAAGGTGTGAATAACCATACTAATTCACTGGTACCCTTAATATTATCACCTAATCAATGGGACGGTTAACCACACACGCTCCATTGATCTATGACAAACATTAAGTCACACTTCGTGATCCTTACTAGTCCAAGTTAGTGTGCCGGTTAACCACACACGCTCCACCAACGACTTGGTAAGGTACAAAGTGTGAATTCCATGGACTAGCACCATGTTCACATTTTTCCTAAAGTAACTAAGATTGGGAATTAAAATATTTAGTTACTTTATAATAATCATTATACTTTTAATGAGGATTTAAAGTCATTGTCCTACCCGTTCGGCTAACGACCCTCCACCGATCAAGGAAGCGGTGCGTGAGAGTGGACACCCATTAAGCTGCCATTTTATAGGCAACAACCTTATACCCCCTTATATATTGGCTTTGTGAATGAGGCCTACTAACGGTAAAACGACTTGTTCTTATACATACATACATATATATATATATATATATATATATATATATATATATATATATATATAATTATTAACCATTAATCTTATAATAGTATAAGGGTAGAATTTTAACTTTTAAAACTTCTAGGGTATGGAAGTAAATTTTGTGTGAGACTTTACAAATTCCAAAACTTGAGGGAAAGTTTTGAACAATTCAAAAACTTTTGGATATTCATAACTTATGAGTTTTAATTAAGTGTTTAAAACTTTTAATGAAGAGTCTCTTGGAAATCCATAACTTGAGGACAAGTTATGGAGTCCATAAAAACATTTATTAGAAAAACTCTTCAAAAGTGTAACTTATGACTTCTTAAAAACATTTAAAAGAAAAAACTTTTGGAATTCCATAACTTGAGGAAAAGTTATGGAGTTCATTCAATGTCATAAAGATCAAGAATTATTCTATCAAACAATTTGCAAACAATTCCTATGATCTATCAAAACTCACAAGTTCATGAACATTCATAATCAACAACTTTCAAGAATCATGTAAGCATATATAAACTTGAAACTTTGATTATAACTTTGAAATTGGATCACCATCATCATTACCACATCAAAAAACAGGTTTTTTTTAAGTTCAAAACAGTTTAAGGTAATGATTCTACACCAATTCCAGCATCAAAACTCGAAAATCTGCACTCAGGCCTGCCAACTCGTCGAGTGCATGAGCTGACTCGGCGAGTTGGTTGAATATACACATGGACTTGGCGAGTTCCATGAAGGACTGGGCAAGCCAGCTGTGCAGAATGCAGTTTTTCAACATTTTTCAGCAATTTGCATCAAGTATTCAAGAAAACAAGCCTAGGCTCTGATACCACTGTTGGGTTTTGAGCATTCTAACACTTCCTAAGTGTACATACAACCCTAATAAACCTTGGATCTATGTTTGTCTAAATACATGCAAAATATGTTTTCCAAGGTTTATAACTTATCTAGCATGGCAGGGGGAACTTTTAAACATAAAAGGAACTAGATGAGTTACATACCTTTGATGAGTGTTGATTCCTTGGAGTTTGAGAGCCAAGAACCAATAATGTGAATACCTCAAATGGAAATCACAAATCACCACAAACTTGGAAAACTTTATGAGAGAGTATACACACTCTTAGAAATCGGCCACACCTTACACACACACGCTAGGGTGCTATTTCATGCAACATAAGCTTATTTATATAGTGTGCATGGTGAGGGTGAAACCTTAATAACCCATGTCTTTTCCTTTCCAAGGATCCATGGTTGAAAAGCTCCATGGATCATCGATGGACTTCCATATAAGCTTAGCCCATTAACAAATGAGTATTAGCCCACACCATATAAATATAATAGCCCATGATTTAATTATTCTTCCTTTTAATCACTAAATTAATTCAAGATTAAAACTAATTAAATAACATGACTTTATATTAATATATTATAACTTATAATATATTAATAAATCGTAAGTATATAATTCTTATAAAATTATCCATAAATAGTTTGGGTGAAGTACAACCCAAATGGACCATGCCGGGTCGGGTCAAGTATATACCAGATAAGTTATGGACTTAGACACCTTATCCAACAGTTGCATTCAAGCCGGAAACTCCATCACAAGGAGTTCACGACCACAAAATAGAGTTTACGGCCGTAAACTCTATGTGGGCCATAAACTCCTTCCCATAAGTATCATTACCCTCCATTTTTCTTCATTTCTCCCACTTTCAAGACAAGAACTTATATTATCTCTCAAGTATCATCAAGCCTTTCACCTTGATCTTCATATATGTAAGTAATTTGTTCCATTGTTTTGTTGATTCACTCATTTATCTAGTATCACTCTATGATTTCATCCATGAAATCATCTCTTTTGGTTAGATCTTCAAATCTTCAACTTTCACCAAGAACACCAAGAACACACACTTGTTCTTAGTGGCTGAGAACACCTTTTAAGGCTTTTAAATCATGAGTATTGCTTCCATACACTTGCTATCTAGTAGAATTATTAGCCTAAATACCTAGAACAAACAATTTGTGGATGATCTCCAGGAGTTTACGGCCGTAAACTCCCTTGGCCGTAAACCCCTTGGCAGTAAACTTACTAGGCTATAAACATCATGGCCATAAACAACCTTGTGTAGCCGTAAACTCCCTTTAGTCAATCACATGTGATTGTAACACTTCCTAGAAAGTGTTTCCTAGTCCCTTAGGGTGTTTCCTTGCATGTTAGTTGTTTAAAACACTAATTACATGACTATATATGCCATTATATGTCATTTAGGACTTGTTGTGTCTCGGGAATTCGCTCGTGGAACTTCTCATCCTTACACGAATCTGCAGTTGAATCACCCACATAAGGTGAGTTCATACCCCTACAATCAATCTTTTAACTATTTTTTAAATGCTTTTAAGAGGGAATAAGTTGAGCACAATTAAGTTGGACACAATGTTAATTGTGTAAATATTACTTGTGATAACTATCATTTCAAAGGATTGCTTATGCTTTTAATAAGTGATCAAATCATTTCAAAAACACTTTTAAAGTTACGTTACTTTATTGTTTATAAAACACCGTTTTTAAGGTACAATCATAATTAAGTAGATAAATGAGTCTTTCATTTAAGTCGGTAATAGTTCAAACAAACATACTAGTAAACTATAATATGTATAGTTTAGGGGTTCAGAACATACTATAAAGAGAAACAACGAGGAACATACAATAACAAGAACAAAAGGAAAACACGATAACAAGAACACAATAACATTTATGTGAGACTACTTCACGGCTTAGCAATATAATTGTTAGGTCGCGTTTTGTAACCAGAGTCTCCTGGAGGGAGAGCATATTTTGTGTATAGATTTATACGGGATTGACACCCCGCACCTTGTCGCTAGCTACAGTGGGACTCCACGTCCAAGGGTGACAAATATCACATTCGCGTTGACGCCTTTAGGTCGTCAAGTTGATCACGTGTTATATTAGTATGGTTACAATCACATCACATCTATACCTTAATTAACTAGTTATTAAGGTCATTAGTGAACAGTTGTTGCTCCTTTCAACATTACTGTACATTTTCATCTTTCCCATTACATTCATTTAGAAAAGGGGCCTATAATTCTAACTTTATGATTCCTTAGTTTATACATCAGGGATATATATTAACCTAATCTGGTAGATAGTAGAATGTGTGCTTTCCGCTTCATTTCCTGTTCCTTGTTTGGTTGTGGGCTTAGAGCAGATGCACCCAGTCTACTATCTATTCGATCTTAGTTA
This sequence comes from Lactuca serriola, assembly GCF_051521515.1. Taxonomy (NCBI): domain Eukaryota; kingdom Viridiplantae; phylum Streptophyta; class Magnoliopsida; order Asterales; family Asteraceae; genus Lactuca; species Lactuca serriola. Next base: position 338,494,390 of record NC_136411.1, read on the forward strand.
TATATATATATATATATATATATATATATATATATATATATGTATATATATTCCGTATACACCAAGTAATCATAAGGAGTACCAGGTATGGGTCAGGTCATAGTATAGTAATTCAATCTACTGTCTCCAAGTATCAGAATACACCTTTCAGATAGAACATTTAGTAGGTTAAACTAGAAACTTGTCAACCAAAGGGTTTAATCCATTTTATTAAACCAGTATAACTTAAAGGGCCTTTAGTGGTTAATTCTATAATAACTTAGTTTATACATAAGAGTTATATGTAATTAATGTTCGATAGGCAGTTAGATGCGTGCTTTCCGCCTTACTTCCTGTTCCTTGTTTGGTTGTGGGCTTAGGACAGATTCACACAATTAACTATCCATTCGATATTAGATTATATATAGCTTTTATAAACTAAGTGATTATAGAAGGAACTATTGTGGTTACTATTTTTACTATAAGAAATAAGGGTTTTCTTAAAGAATGTTTTCATCAAATATAAAGGAATGTTTTCATCAAATATAAAGGAACTATTACAGTTAATTCCGTGAGTACTAAATGAATACACCATAGTTATATACAATGAAGATTTAACAAACAATGGGATGTGTAATTTCTGCCTCATTTCCCGTTCCTTGTTTGGTTGTGGGCTTAAGGTAGATTTACACAATCAATTGTTTGTTTGATGTGGATTCTATATAACTTGTATCCATTTAGCATTCATAGTATGGATTGTAGAGTCATTTTCGCTTTCTTTCATCATATTAGAAGATATAGGATCTTCTGGAGGAACTGGAAAACTTTTAAAAAAAGAACTTTTAACTTAACTAACATCACTGAATCTTATGAACTCACCAGCTTAAATGTTGATCAACTATTTCAAAATAACTTGTATTCTCAGGAAACTAGTAGATAGGTACGCGCTCTAGGATTCAGAAGATGGAGCATATTAGCTTCATGTCTTGCTTTGTTATTTACTTTTGGAGTCTAACTTTTTTGAATCACCTACTTTGTAAACACTTTCACATTAATGCAATGGTTCTTTTACTACTTTGATTACTATGAGGCATGTGTTGTGATACTAAACATAACGTCCTCCGCCCCCGAACGTTTCTGCCATTCCGGTTTGGGGGTGTGACAAGTTATGAGAATGTCCCTCCCCCATTCAATCATAATTATACTGCTTCTCCATTAACTCAAGCTAAGATTGATCGTGAACCATTTATGGTTTATGGTAAATCAGCTTCTGAACAGGAAACAGACTGTAGTGCTAGGAATTTACATACTAACGTTTCTACTTCCGATGCATATTCATCAGTAAGCCAGGAAAAGCAGGAGAATGGAGAAATTGTATCTGATAATAATTTTGTGTCAAAATTCGGTGTTCCTATCTCAAAAGATGTTGAACTTGTTTTTGATGTTAAAACTGATGTTTTGTTTTGTGATGATGTGGTGTCAAATATTAAAACTTCTAATAATTATGGTGTTATTTTTGTGAATTATACTAAATCTGAATCTGTCACTAGCACTTCCACCTCATCCACGCCTGTCACACAACCTGAATCATGCACCTGCACTTGTGAAAATAGTATGAAGGTCAATAAGAGCGTAAAAATTGTTAAAGATAGTACCAAGTCTTCTGAGAAGAAACAAATTTGTTTTAACTGTGGTACTGTCAGTCATATTGCTCGAAATTGTTCCAACCGCATGTTTGTGCATTTTTCAACCATCGAGGAAAGAAAATAAGTCTCGAGGTAGGTCTTTAACTAGAGAGTCCTCGAGATCTCGTCTTCGTGAAGATGATTGGAAAATTCATAATAATGAGAAATGGGCAAATCCTAAACCGAACAAAAAGGTTTTATATAAATCTGCTACAGGTGCTTTTCCGAAATCGACTATGGCTGCGCCAAGGTCAATTTCGTCAAAGGGTGTGTCTGGATCTTCAACTATTCATAGCCGAAGATCTAAGTGCTCAAAGAAGAAGAAAATTGTTCCTAATTCACCTATAAATATTTCAAAACCTAACTACAAATGGGTGCCCAAATCTATAACTGCGCAATCATCGTCGTCCTTTGAAAGTGTATCTAATGTAAATTTAGAATGTCAAAAAGAAAATTATGTCAACACCAAGGATAGACCCAGGACTATAATGGCCTGGGTTCCCAAAACTAAATAATCTCGTTGATTGTGTAGGAACAACTGCGGAGGAATGTCTCCAGACCTTGGTATGTCGACAGCGGTTGTTCCAGGCACTTGACAGGAGACATCTCCCAACTGCACAACATTTAAAATTTTAATGCGGGGTTTGTTTCCTTTGAGGGAGGAGATGGTGGAAAAATCACTTAGAAAGGAACCGTTTCAAAGGGAGTGCTGAGTTTCGAGAATGTCAATTATGCGCCCGGGTTAAAGCACAGTTTGCTAAGCGTCTCTCAGATCTGTGCCAAGGGATACTCAACACATTTCACTGATAAGGAATGTCATGTTTTGAAGCCAGGCTTTGTCATCCCAGATGAATGGATTCTAGTTAAATCAAAACAAGATGGAAATGCATATATAATTGACATGAACAACAATCTTCCTGAAAAAGTCACGTGCCTCTTCTCAAAAGTTTCTGAGCACAATGCTATGTTGTGGCATCGAAGACTCGGACATGCTAATGCAAAGAACTTGAATCGACTTGCTAAAAATGATATAGTGCGTGGGCTTCCTGTCAAAGATTTCATCACATTTGAAAAGTGTGTGGCATGCGCTCAAGGAAAATATCACAGAAAGCCACACCTTCCCAAACAGGTCAATTCAATCAGCCAGGTGCTCCAATTGTTACATATGGACTTATTTGGTCCTGTCAACGTCCTCAACATCAGCAGAAATTCATATTGTCTGTTTGTGATCGACGACTTCTCGCAATTCACGTGGGTTTTCTTTCTATCCAACAAAGTAAGGGTTGCTGATATGATTAAGAAGTTTATTGTGATGATAGAGAACGAAACCAACCAACGGGTGAAGGCGCTCAGAACAGACAACATAATGGAATTCAAGAATGCTTTCCTTGATCATTTTTGTGCAGAAAAAGGGACCATGCGTCAATTTAGTGTTGCTCACACACCGCAGCAAAATGGCGTTGCTGAGCGATGAAATAGAATGTTAAAAGATGTTGCAAGGACAATGTTATGTGACTCCAAATTTTCGTTTTTCTTTTGGGCCGAGGCGATTAATACGGTGTGTTATGTCTAAAATCATGTATTGATCAACAAATCTCAGATGAAGACCCCGTATGAAATTCTCTATGGCTACAAACCATCTGTTAGTCATTTCCGTATCTTTGGCTGACCTTAAACCCTCCTTCATCTGGATTCCAACCCAAAATTTAATGCCAAAGCCGATGACTATTACTTTGTTGGGTATGCTGCTCCCACGGCGTATAGGGTCTATAATAAGAAGACAAAGCAAATTGTGGAATCATACAACGTGCGCTGGTTGGAGGAGAATGAGGCGGATGCTAGAGTCAGTCTAGATTGGTTGTTTGACTATACATATTTGTTCAAATCACTCAATGTGTGTTCAGATGATCTATATGGTTCCTGTTCCAGCTCAAAAACTATGATTGAAGATGAGGACGAAGAAGTTATTTGCAGACCACCGGTGGTGTCTTTTAAGACTCCTTCAGTCAATACATCGGTGCCAAGAAATTTGTCTGATTCTCAAAGTAAAGAAAACAATCCAGATGCTGATGCCACTCCTCTTACTCCTGATGAAAGAGAGTTTATGTCCACAAATGTTTCCGCTGCTACTCAAATGTTTATTAAACTTCTCTTTCCAGATCCAATTACTAATGAGTTCATGGTAGGCCCCTCTCACGATTCTAGAACGCCTAAGGTGGATAAATCAACATATGATGGATTTGTCAATATTCACAATCTTCCTGTATCTCTTAATGACATCAGCCAGGAGCTACCATCTAGAATTTAATGCGATCACACAATTGAAAATGTCATTGGCCAGCTGGGCAATGGGGTTCGAACGCAAAGTTGGAGTGGGGATATTAATACATGTCTCTATTATTGCTTCATATCTCAAATAGAGCCAAAGAATATTCAAATAGCTTTGAATGAGCCCAGCTGAGTAGATGCTATGCATGAGGAATTAAATCAATTTGAGAAGCTTGGGGTTTGGAAGTTGGTTGAATTACCAAAGGGCAAGAAGTCACTCGACACGCGTTGGGTATATCGTAACAAGCAAGATGATTCAGGGGTTATTGTGCGGAATAAGGCTCGACTGGTTGTATGTGGATTTCGTCAGATTGAGGGTTTTGATTACACCGAAGTTTTTGTTGTGGAAGCTCGCTTGGAGGCTATTCGCATCTTCCTTGCGTGTGCTTCTTACATGAACTTCACAGTTTACCAGATAGATGTCAAGACTGCCTTCTTGTGCGACGCTTTGAAGGAAGAGATCTATGTTGATCAACCTCCTTCTTTTGTCAATTCAAAATTTCCGAATCACATCTACAAGTTGGACAAAGCTTTATATGGGTTAGACCAAGCTCCAAGGGCATGGTATGCTACTCTTACGAAGCATTTTCTCAAGCATGGCTATTCGCAGGGGACAATTGATCAAACCTTATTCATTAAGCATGTTGGTTCCAATCAAATTCTAGTTCAAATCTATGTCGATGAAATCATTTTTGGGTCGACGAGTTCAAAACTGTGCAAAAAGTTAGAAAACGTTATGAACAAGAGGTTCGAGATGAGCTCCTTGGGGGAGATGACCATGTTTTTGGGGCTTCAGGTCAAACTAGAATCAACCGAAATCCTGCTACATAAAGCCAAGTATGTTGAAGATATGCTAGAGAAGTTCAGGTTTCGAGATGCAAAATGTAACGACCATAAAATTCCAACCAATTTTAACTTTTCAAAAACAACCCGATTTCATAAAATTATTACAAAAAGGTTTTCAATACAATTATTTCAGAGTCTTCCCAGAATCACATCACAAAACATAATCATGAGGAGCGGTACGATCACGCCTTTGCCTTGCCACGGTCTCCTGAAGAACCTGAAACATTAAACCACAACTGTAAGCCCGAAATCTTAGTGATATATCCCCAAAATACCAACCACATATACCATACACGCATAACATGCCATATCATAACATAACACAGAACAGCCATGCACTTCGGGTCTACTGTGTGACTGGTCCGCCGCACCGGCCTTCAGTCCACCTGGTCCACCCTCCGAGTCTAACCACATACATCGAGTCTACAGTGCGATTGGTCCGCCCGCACCGGGCCTTCAATCCACCTGGTCCACTCTCTGAGTCTACAATATGACTGGTCTGCCGCACTAGGCCTTCAGTCGGCCTGGTCCACTCTCCGAGCCTCGACACGTCTGGTCCGCCCTCTTGGGGCCTACAGCCCATCCGGAGCGCTCGTTGGGCCTTCGGGTAACCGGTCCGCCCTGGGTATGTTGGCCTACAGCACAAAGCAGGTCCCGCCTCAACCCAACCCCAGTCTAACAACCATATGCACATAAACATTCAATCATATAACATATCACATCCAATCAAACCGATCTAACAGATCACATAGCATAACATCATCCTAACCAGGATACCGACCTAACCGGTCACTAGCATAGCATCATCCTATATACCAGGATTCTAACCTTAACCAGGTCTCTAACATATACCATCCTAACTACGAGGATGCAACATAGCAAAGCAATAACATAACAACGATACCCAGATCATAATCCGATAAAGGGCCGACCTTGGTGCCGTAGACCATGTTGATATAATGAGGATAACTCACCTCGCAACTACCAACTAAACAGATAAGCCCAAACTGCTCTGACCACTGACACGATCTCCGCCACTAGCCAACACAAACACTGAACTCAAAACAATATCCAACAATTACCAAAATGCCCCTGGAAGTCAACTGGTCAACCCTTGGTCAAAGTCAAAGTCAAAGTCAACCCTTGACTGACTCTACTCGCCGAGTCATCCCGATGACTCGTCGAGTCCCCATGCTCAGAACTTTCCCCAATTTGCGACTCAACTCGCCGAGTCACCCCGAGACTCGCCGAGTCCAACAACTCTGAGTCCTTTCACACTCGACTCACCGAGTCATCCCTTGACTCACTGATTCACAGTTCAACCAGAAGAAAGGTTAGGACCTCACGACCAGACTCGCCGAGTCCAAGGCTATCTGCAACAAACTCGCCGAGTTCCTGCCCATCTTCAACCAACTCGCCGAGTTGTTCTTCCAACTCGTCGAGTTTCAGCCTATCTTCAAGCAACTCGCCGAGTACCCCTAGATCTGAAACCATACAGAGGCTTTCCAAGACATGCAGAAGCTCTAAACCACAGATCTACCCTTCTACAAGCCATCCATCATGTAAAGTGGCAAACTTTACGTGAATCCAAAGAGATCTAGACATTTTACCTCTAGGGCTAGGGTTTAGGACAAAAGGACTTCACCAACAACTCATTAGCATAGACTTTATGGCTTTCTGGATCATTAACAACCTAGATCTGAGGTAGCAACCTCAGATCTTACACCAAACTTGAGATGGACCTCATTTATGCCCCCAAACCCCCCCACAAATGATAGATCTAGATGCACAAAAGCTCAAACAGAAAATTATTACCTCAAATGAAGGCTCCCACTGATGAATGAACCAATTCTCTGCAAAGCCCCTTGCTCCATTCTTCTTGCTCTTCAATTTCCTTTGAAGATTACCTCCTCCAAGGCTCTAATCTCTCACCAAGGAAGGCTCACACGAATTTAGGGTTTCTGTAACTCAAAGGGAAGGTAAAGAGGCTGGGGAAGAAGTGTTATGTTCTTTATATAGGGCTCAACCTCTGAAATTAGGGTTTTCTCCACTCAGCACCAACTCACCGAGTCCATCCATGCTACTCGCCGAGTCAGTCACTTAACACGCGACTAGAGTCGTGACCCTACTCGCCGAGTCCACTCGTGGACTCGCCGTGTTGCCCTCTCACACTTACACTTTTAGCCCTTCAACTCTACTCTTGATATTCCGGGATGTTACAATTCTCCCCCACTTAAATTAGGCTTCGTCCTTGAAGTCTGCGGCAACACAACTCCAGAACTACTCTCGCAATGCACCACCTGGCATTGACCAGATCAGGTTCCTCAAAGCACAACCGACGAAACCCAAACCCAATTTTCCTTCCCACGGTGTTCTGACCACCGCTTCAAGCCGGCCATCGGCCTCATCCTCTGATAACCACACTTATAAACTGAGTACCACCCCATGATGCATCACTCGCTCCAAATCACAACAATCACTCGACTCATACGAGCAAGAAATAACCATGAACCACCGGAATTCCCGGTCTGAGCCCAACTTTATCCATTCCATGCTGACAGGATGACACATCCTTCAGCCTCAGAGCAACTCCCATGAGTTTCTCCAGCGCAATCTCATACCCATGCTGAACTGGCTCTAGCATCTTCGGGTTGGGAAAACCCGATACACTGACGACACCTCCAAACATCCCCCAGGATGAATTTCCACCACATACATAAATCCTTGATCAAAATCAAACTGGAAATCCAAGATTCCATCCCTGCATTCCTTCCGAGCATTTTGGCTCTACCCTCGGAAATTCCTTCCGTGACCTCAAAAAACATCCAACCCGGATGTGATCCCATACCACAGTCGCAAACACACTGTTCATCAACCATGATTGGGACACCCCAATCATAACTTTGCACTACTGCTTTCACTTCCATGAACTTACACTCCATCTCGGAGCTACATTCCTTTCCCTTTCCTTACCAAGGAAATCCACTTGGCCGTCTTGTCACTACAACAAGTGCCATGGTGCTCACCCAATACTACACCATTCTCTTATAGCATAACCGTTATCCCATGCACCACACATGCTCTGGATCCGCTCGCAAGGACTCTCAAGTCCATGCTCTACCTTCCACTCACCATGATCAATACCCGGGGCCAGACCTTCTGACGCTAACACGTCGCGACATACTCAATTCATTTCCTCTTACCGATCTATCAACACATGCAGAGTCTTCAGCATGACTGGACCGCCTTTCCAGGCCTTCAGCCCATCTGGACCACTCTCGGAACCTTCAGCAGGTCTGGACCGCCCTCCAGGGCCTTCAGCCTGTCTGGACCGTTCTCCGAGCCTTCGGCCTGACTGGTACGTCCACCGGCCTTCAGTCTATCCGGACCGCTCAACCAGCATCCAACATCCCGAATTATCCCTCCAGGAAAACTCTCCCGTGCATATTGTTCTAGCCCTCTAGGGGTTCCGAACTCTATCTCCACCCTTCATACTCAATTCCTGGCCCGATCCCAGTGGTCTGTATCCCGCCCCGCATGCCTGCCACTTACTCATACCTGCCTACACTCTTGGCTGATAGAACCACAGCTAAACCTCAAGCAGCTAAACAACCTCTCATGCCCATCGATCTTCCGAAGAATTTTCCAATTCACCCCCAATTAAAGCACTGACTATAAAGCACCGGTCGCCATCACCGACCTCCCTTATCAAACCTACACAACACAATCCCTTACACACGAACTAGTTCCCACTAGAACGAGCAACCTTCACAAAATCACATATTATCACGGATCATCACGGCTCGAAAGAAACCCGACCTTCAGCCAACCACTCCTCAGACTGCAGATGTTGCCCAACATTCAGACCAAATGCCAGATTCCCACTAATAACCCTCATGAAAGATAACCAACGAAATTCCCAACACCAAACCCTTAACCATACCATCACCCTCAAGGAACAACGAATACAATACCAGAAACCACACAATGAGACTAGCAATTATACAATATTCCAAAATTATCACAAGATAACAAGACATCAAGAAAGAAACATACCCGCAGCTGCATCCGGCATCACCCTGACCTCCTCTGCTGTAAGTTGAAAAGCACGACCCTGAGCCCTTGGGGGCTCCGCTCCACCCTGACCTCCACCCGTAATCCTCAAAGTGGCCGGTGTTGGAGCCTGCACCGGTCCTGCAGCAAGCTGTGGACAGTTAACGCTCAAGTGTCCAACCTGATGACAATCATAAAAAATCCTCAAATCCCGACCCGGGGCTGCTTGCCGACAATCCCTTGCATAGTGCCCCTTATTTCCGTACTTGCGGCATGCACCACCAGACCTACAAACTCCGGTGTAACCCTTCCCACAATTCCCACAAGCGTGGCTGCTCTGATCTCATAATCTAGAATCAACGGTCTTGGACCGTTTCAGCGCCGGCTGCGACTGCACCGGAGCCTGCCTCTGCTCTCGCAACTGCAACTCAATCTCCAACTCATGCCGCCTGGCGGCCTCCTGCAACTCCAACAAGGTCTCGCACCTTTACGTAGACACAAACTGCCTGATATCCCTCTTGAGCATACTCAGAGATCGGGACATCTGAGCCTGCTCTGAAGCGAACTCCGGGCAAAAAATTGCCCTCTCAGTGAACATCCTAGTGATCTCCGTCACCGATTCCGAATCCTGCTTCAGCTCCAGGAACTCCTGAGCCAGTTCTCCCTCTCGACCCGCGGAACATAACGAGTGTTGAACATCTCCCGGAACTGATCCCATGAAATCGCAGCCCTCTGCGCATCCGAATATAACCCCGTGGTCAATCTCCACCAATCCTTCGCCCCGAGCCTCAACAGGTTCAGAGCACACCTCACCCTTTGATCAACAGGGCACGAACACGTGAAGAAACACCCCTCCACGTCAAACAACCATCTCATAGCAACAATCGGGTCCTGAACTCCATCGAAGGTAGGAGGCTTCGTATTATCGAAGTTCCGATACTGAAAACCCCGACCAGCTCCTCCCCCTGCCGCTGCTACAGCCGATGTAGTCGCCGCGGCAGCCGTCTCTGTGAGAGCTACATAGCGCTCATCAAAATACTCAACCATGGCGGTCTTGATCGACGCAAACAGTTCCGGTAACTCAGCCCGAAACAACGCAGCAACCTCATCATGCAGGATCTCACGAATCTTAGCATCCAACTCACATGTGCTAATCTGACCAATAACCTCGGGCGGTACTGACCCGTCCTGACCTCCCTCTCCTGCTCCTGATCCTGACCCGGATCTGCTCCCAGCATGCCTCGTAACCACCATATTGAAAAACACCACAAGATCTCAGATACTTCCCACAAACCCGGGAACCAACTCCCAACCCAACCCTAGAGGTCATGGTTTCTTTTATACGCATATGGGTCCTGTGCTTTCAGTAGTACGGGCCCATACTACCTTCCACACCTACCCATATTTGTATCAATTATGCCACAACACCCTAGTGAAGAACATACATAACAAGCACTCAACCCTCACTCCTAGAGGAACACTGGAAATCTTCCATAAAGGAAATCCTAGGCTAACAGGCATCATAAATCAGACAACATTATCATGAAATCCTGAAGATCCCTAGCCTAGTACTAGCATGCTGTTCTATCAAAGCTCAAAACAAATATCATGTATGGTATTTTGGGGTTACTTACTAGCTCCGGCTGATCGTACCTCCGCGTCCTCCTTTACGCATTTTGAAAACCATTTTAAATTCTCTTTTGAAAACCCTCCTCGATTTGAGACTGGATTCACACGAATGTTCCTCCAATTCACTCAAACCAAGGCCCTGATTCCAACTTGTAACGACCATAAAATTCCAACCAATTTTAACTTTTCAAAAACAACCCAATTTCATAAAATTATTACAAAAAGCTTTTTAATACAATTATTTCAGAGTCTTCCCAGAATCACATCACAAAACATAATCATGAGGAGCGGTACGATCACGCCTTTGCCTTGCCACGGTCTCCTAAAGAACCTGAAACATTAAACCACAACTGTAAGCCCGAAAGGTTAGTGAGATATCCCCAAAATACCAACCACATATACCATACACGCATAACATGCCATATCATAACAGAACACAGAACAGCCATGCACTTCGGGTCTACTATGTGACTGGTCTGCCGCACCGGCCTTCAGTCCACCTGGTCCACCCTCCGAGTCTAACCACATACATCGAGTCTACAGTGTGATTGGTCCGCCTGCACCGGGCCTTCAATCCACCTGGTCCACTCTCTGATTCTACAGTATGACTGGTCCGCCGCACTGGGCCTTCAGTCGGCCTGGTCCACTCTCCGAGCCTCGGCACGTCTGGTCCGCCCTCTTGGGGCCTACAGCCTATCCGGACCGCTTGCTGGGCCTTCGGGATAACCGGTCCGCCCTGGGTATGTTGGCCTACAACACAAAGCAGGTCCCGCCTCAACCCAACCCCAGTCCAACAACCATATGCACATAAACATTCAATCATATAACATATCACATCCAATCAAACCGATCTAACAGATCACATAGCATAACATAATCCTAACCAGGATACCGACCTAACCGGTCACTAGCATAGCATCATCCTATATACCAGGATTTCGACCTTAACCAAAATGCCCCTGGAAGTCAACTGGTCAACCCTTGGTCAAAGTCAAAGTCAAAGTCAACCCCTGACTGACTCTACTCGCCGAGTCAACCCGATGACTCGCCGAGTCCCCATGCTCATAACTTTCCCCAATTCGCGACTCAACTCGCCGAGTCACCCCGAGACTCGTCGAGTCCAACAACTCTGAGTCCTTTCACACTCGACTCACCGAGTCATCCCTTGACTCACTGATTCACAGTTCAACTAGAAGAAAGGTTAGGACCTCACGACTTGACTCGCCGAGTCCAAGGCTATATGCAACCAACTCGCCGAGTTCCTGCCCATCTTCAACTAACTCGTCGAGTTTCAGCCTATCTTCAAGCAACTCGTCGAGTACACCCTTGTGACTCGCCGAGTACCCCTAGATCTGAAACCATACAGAGGCTTTCCAAGCCATGCTGAAGCTCTAAACCACAGATCTACCCTTCTACAAGCCATCCATCACGTAAAGTGGCAAACTTTACGTGAATCCAAAGAGATCTAGACATTTTACACTCTAGGTCTAGGGTTTAGGACAAAAGGACTTCACCAACAACTCTTGAGCATAGACTTTATGGCTTTCTAGATCATTAACAACCTAGATCTGAGGTAGCAACCTCATATCTTACACCAAACTTGAGATGGACCTCATTTATGCCCCAAAACCCCCACAAATGATATATCTAGATGCACAAAATCTCAAATAGAAGATTATTACCTCAAATGAAGGCTCCCACTGATGAATGAACCAATTCTCTGCAAATCCCCTTGCTCCACTCAGCACCAACTCGCCGAGTCCATCCATGCTACTCGCCGAGTCGGTCACTTAACACGCGACTAGAGTCGCGACCCTACTCGCCGAGTCCACTCGTGGACTCGCCGAGTTGCGCTCTCACACTTACACTTTTAGCTCTTCAACTCTACTCTTGATATTCCGGGATGTTACACAAAACCTGCACTGACGCCAATGACTGAGAGACCACTGCTGACTCCAGATATTGAAGGTGAATCCATAGACCAGACTGACTACATATCAATGATCGGATCATTGATGTATTTAACCGCAAGCAGGCCAGACATCATGTTCGCGGTCTGTCAATGCACACAATATCAGGCCAATCCTATTGTTGTCAAAAGAATTTTTCGGCATCTCAAAGGCACCCCAAAATTGGGTCTTTGGTATCCGAAAAATTCTGAATTTGATTTGTATGCTTTTGCTGGCAGTAATTATGGAGGTTGTGAGCTTAACAGAAAATAAACGTCTGGAGGATGTCAATTTCTTGGTGATTGGCTGGTGTCATGGCAGTGCAAAAACCAGCATACCGTCTCTACCTTAACAGAAGAGGTAGAATATGTAGCCACTTCTGCTTGTTGTTCTCAAGTTATTTGGATACAACATCAGCTCATGGATTACGGTTTAAATTTTCTAGAAACCCCTGTTTTTTGTGATAATGAGGTTGCAATTCAAATTGCCAAAAATCCTGTCCAACACCCGAAAACCAAGCACATCGATATCAAGATGCATTTTATTAGAGATTGTTATGAGCGTTCGCTCATTCGGTTGGAACAAGTTCCCACCGCTGATAATGTGGTGGATTTATTCACAAACCGTTTAAGAAAGCATGATTCGATGTGCTTGTTGGATTTTTGAAAATGATACGCTTTGAGGACAAATTTTTAGTTTTTAGGTTATTTTAAATTTGCGCATTTACTTTTCATTCTCTCCCATGCATAAATTTAGGGGGAGAAATAAACATAAAACCAAAACAAAAATAGAAAATTAAAAAAAATACAAAAATATTCTTTTCTGTGTTGTTTTATTTTTGTTTTTAGAAAATTTGAACAACTCAAAAATATTGTGCTATCTCTGTCCTATAGATCTTGTGTTGGGAAGTGATATAAACTTGGTGATAACATGTAATTTGAATTTGTATAAAGTATCAAAGTTAAATTGTCTAGGCTCTGGTAGGCACGAAAGGTATAAATTGGACTTGACTAGGCATAGATGAACTTAAGGATTTTAATGACTTGACAAATCTTGACCTAGACAGATCCATTTAGCTTGACAATATGACGTTTGGGTAGGTTGAGCAGGGAGATATACATGGGAATCAACGGAATACACTAAATAATCTGTATCTAGAACCGTGGCTTAACTTTTCCTTGATGTATGGACTCCGTCCTTAATTCCGATATTGATGGGATGGTCGGGAAATTCCGATAAAATAGGTCTGCAGAAGGTTATTTTCTTGCTTTCTTTTTGTTAGTCATATGTTGCCTCCTTTGCGTGATCAGAAGATCCGACCTGGACTGCAACATATGCAACTCTGACTCTCTGCATATCTTTCTATGCTATTCTTTCTACCTGTTAGCCATATGTTGTCTCCTCTGCGTGACTGATAATCCGACCTGGTACACAGCATATGTACCATTCTATTTCTTAATCCCTCTGAATATGGTTAGACATATGTTTCACCCTCTGTGTAATCGAAAGATCCGACCTGGGTGTGCAGCATATGCACTCTAAATCTGTCTTCTTCCATAATAATTGTCTGCTCACCTAAAATAAGGAGTATCTATTGTCGGGGTATATCAGGAAACGGGAAACATGTTCTAGTACATCTTAAATCAATCAATAAATAGGTTGTCTGTAGATCTAGCTGCTTAATTTAAGTGGACAACAATATCCTTGGTCGTCATCAGATGAATGGTCATTAGAAATTTTGTTGAAATTGCATTGTCACAATTCTTGTCACTTGCAGTATATCCTAATCTTGTCATAATTTTCGTATTTAAGTGGACCACAAGACCAGCAATCGACCAGCTCTTTTCATGAAATAGAAGGTACTGATAAACAGATTCAGACTGTCTAAGAACTTTGATCCTAAACTCAATATACAATCGGCTATGGTGAAAGAAAATTAGTGTTAATTCATTGTTATTTTTTATTTTTATTTTATTTTATTCTGCTAAAAATTAAAAAAAAATTAAAATTAAATTTTTTTTTGGATTTTATTTTAGTTTAAATTTTTTTAGATTTTATTCTGTTTTATTTTATTTTATTTTTAAAATTCCTCAAAATGTATTTTTTTTAAAATAGTTTGTGGTATTGGACTTGAAATAAAAGTGGTGCAGCCTATGGGTCCGGTATATATAACATAGTTTCCGGCTGTAAACACTTTTATGCCTTCTTTTGAATTTACGGTCGTAAAGTACACTTTCTCTCTCAATTCACTGTTCACCGACACACCAAAATTCGTGCTTAATCTCAAAATTAACAGTTCGAACTTGTATGTATGTGCATTCCGACCATCACAAAGGTGTTCTAACAAAAAAACCGACGTTGGATTGAAGCTAAAATCAAAAAAATAGGATTATCGGTGTTTACGGCCAATGAAGGGCTTATGGCCGTAAACCCATTTATGGTCGTAAACCCTCTTCCAGCCAAAAACTCATTTTTTTAATTAAAAAAAATTAATTAAATCCTTTTACACAAAACATATGTCTTATTGTTCAAATACTATGTCTCCTCCAAGGCCTTCACATGATGTTGCCTCTGAGAGGCTTGTAATGCACTTGGCACAAGAACAAAGTTCAGTGCCTTCCTCTAGAGCCAAAGGAATCTCTATTGAGGAAGGCCATTCAAAGGATGATGATTCTTTAGTATCCATGCTTAGAAAAGAAATTAGTGTTCTTAATTAGCAAAACATAGAGAATGACATCTTAATCAGTAAGCATGATGATCGAATCGCTGAGTTAGAAGCAGATAAAGTTTCAATGCTTACGTAGATTTCAGACCTACAGACACATTTTGGATTTCTAACGGCCTACTACTATGATTTGAAAAACAAATTGGCAGAGGAACTTGGAGACAATCATCTGTTGAAGAATTCAGAACTGGCTAGTCCTCTCAAAAACCCCCTGTTGTCCCACTGACTGTGAGAACATCTCGAATCGTTAATCGATTTGAAAAGGAACCAGTTCAAGCTCCTCATGTTGCTTCATTAAAACGTGCCAAATTGGTAGCATCTTCTAAGAAACCGCAATTGCTATTCAAGAAGAGTTCAGATCAAAATGTTCCAGGAGATTGAAAAGAAACGATTTGGTAACAAATATGGTGATAGATCAGGAATTGTGTCATGGGGTTTTCATGATAAATTAAATATATGGCTCGTGAGACGCAAGAGTGGAAATGTGGAGTATTACGAAGACTTTCACGATTTCAGCTCATGGACAACAGTTGATCTTTCTGAACTTTCTAATGCTCCATTTGATAATCCATCCAATGATCCTCGAGCAACTCACTTCAAGCTTTACCTGGAGAATCAAGTAAGAAAAGGATTTCCCGAGATGAAGACTGATGAATCGATCATCAAAACATTCCCTAACATACTGGATCCAAAGACTAACGAGCCTTTCCAGATGGTGACGTGGCCACCTACTAAACAAGTGAGACAGATTTCCATTTGTGCAGAATTTTTGTGATGGCTCTCTCAGAAATATGCTCTACTGGGTTTATGATGAATCCACAACTTCTACTGTCATCAAATTCTAGATGGTTGCTTTCGCTTACTTGACAAGAGAGATCTCTTTCAGTTTGGAAGGTGGGATATACACCAGCTGGCTCAACATCAAATCAACGTAACTGAAGAAATTTTTGAGGATGCAGCTAAAGAGTACACTGCTATGGTCGCGGAGATCATCAAGAAGGAGATGTGGCTTGGTGCCATGGGGGGTTCAGATGTCCTCATCATTGAAAAGGACTGATTCAATGTTAGCCTCAAACCAAGGGGGAGATTGAAAGGTCTTATATTTGTGGTTTGGGCTAGGCAATCATATGTATAGGTCTTAATAAGCTCATGGTCATGTTTTGTGTATCTTATATCTGTTTACGGTTGTGTTTGTGTGTACGGCCGTAAACCCGTTTACGGTCAATTACCCTATATATAGGGATTGTCAGAGTCTGTTAGAGCTTGTTGACGAATCTCAGTGTCTTATAGTTTACGGCCCAAGTGTAACCAAGGTGTATTAGACGTTTATCTGATATAAAACGTGTGCATGCTTGGATTAATCTGTCTTCTACTCCATTCTCTAATTGTTCGATTGATATTTGTTTGATCACTGTTCGGATTCTCAGTCTTAGGGACCTTACAGTCAGGTTAATTGTTTGATATGAAATAAATAAATTAAACAAATTAACTATATTATTGTGGGTTGAAAACCCTACGTACTCACTAGGTTTCCCAACCTGACCCACTCAGCTTCCTTGTATCGCAGGTAGTGGTACAAAGGTACATGAATGATGAGAGATTCAAGGAGATATAGATTGTTAGTCTAAGATATTGTAAGGCCTGTTCATGCTTATGTTTTGTATCAGTTATGACATCCCAAACTTTTATAAATCAATGAAAAACATTTATTCGGAAATACTTTTATAGGACCAAATTCCACATTTATAAATAAAGTTTGTTTTAAATAAGAATAAATAAAAAGTTTTAAAATCACAATGAAAATGGGGATGTCACATCTCAAATGCCTGAAAATTTGAGCCATTTTCTCTATCATCTTCTTCTTGCAAGTGGTGAAAGAATTGAAGACTATTGTTTTCTATTAAGACTTATTTAAATATGTATTAATAGCTTAAAAGTAACTTATTATCAAATGTATACTAGCATATTTTGTATGTTCAAATCTTTCTTAGTGGATACATTATAGAGAACTTCTACTTGAAGTTTTAAAGCCATCTTCATCAACTTCCTAATTGCCAAAAGGAACTAAAGTCTTCAAAGGTTGTTATACTTTCTTCTTCTTTGATTATGTTTAATATTTCTAGGCCTTTACAAAATGATCCTTGGCAAGTTAAAATGATTCTATTTTTTTACTATTTACTTTGGACTAGTTATGAATAAAAACCCAACAATTGGTATCCATTTTTGCAAGCTTGGTTAGCTTATTTGTCAAGTTGACGAAATCTTTGTTTTTGGAAAATATGGATGGTTTTCTCTTTGAAAGAAAAATTCATACATATTTTCTTCAACAACTTTATAATTGTTATTTTTGGTGACCAAAGTTTACATGCATTTTATCACAAAAGTCATTTTATATAATTTTGAGTATATATAAGTATGATGTGCATAAACTAGCCATGAACCCTTGTTTTGTTTGTGTTGATTTGTTTAAAGTGGTTGGAATAATTTATTTATTCATATGGTATGTAATAATTAAATAGATTAGTTTTCATTTTGTTTATTTTTGTAAGTAATAGATTACTTTTTAGATATAATTTATGTTGTATAAAAATGTAACAAGAAAAGATTATGAAGCAAATTTCGAAGCTCAAAAGAGGTTATTTTTACTATTTTTAATTGTGTGTGCAAATGAAACCTTTTTCTAAAAGTGTTGTTGTTAGAAAGCGTTGCATCAGAATCCCATGGGTGCAAGTCCAAAGGCAACATTTTCTAAAAGTATTGCATGTTGCTGAAATATTACCCTTCAAGAAGTATTCAACTTTTTGCAAGCATTGGATGGTTTCTCTAGTGGGCGCTTCAACAACAACATCACTACAAGATTTTTTGTCCTTTAAATGTCCCTTAAGAAATTGACATGACTTTTTTGTGATGGCTCACAAAAATGTCACTAGATTTGGTTGTTTTATGCACATATGTTTTTGCATGTTTGTATTGTTTAATTAATGTTGTTATTAATATGTTATGGTTGATAACTTAGTTTTCTAATGAGAAATAATATTTGAACATAAATAACATAACAAATGAGTTTGGTTTTAATGAAATTTACCTTTTAACATAAGTTGGTAAAAGTAGTTATAAAATAAAACAAACTTTATCGTTAAAACTAACAAACAACAAATTTCATCGATTGAAATTTTATAAGTTTAAAATTGAGATTTTATAAACTAATCAAAATTCAAATCTTATATTGTAAAAGGAAGTTTTATTAAAAGGTTTACAAATGTTCTAAAGCACTCAAATGGTAAAACTTAATACTAGTTATTAATTTAAAATTTGATCGCATCAATTTATAAAATCGGAGTTTATAAAAGAACATTGTTAAAATGTGATTTTACATCAAATGAGATTGTTAAAAAGTATAACATGGCTTATTGGATGCATGCGATAACCATGATATAATATGTTTTTTTAAAAACACTACAATTATAGAAACATCAAAGACAGTTTATAAAACCTCAAATCTATGCAATCTATTTTGAAAAACACTCGTACATCTCTTGTATGCACTAGTGAGATAAATGTTACCTAATCGCTTAGTGCTATCTTTTGATGTTCGGGGTGTTTTAGCAATTTCCATAACCCAGTTATAGGCAAATTATATAAGTTTTTCAAATCGGATGATGTGATCGAAAAATATTTTGTGATAAACGATACATAAGCAAGAGATTTTCGAGCCATAGATGGGATGAAACATATTTATTAAGCTTTGTTATTAGCTATCCAATAAAACTAGGATTATATAGTAGAAAATAATCAATACCCGACCTCTACCTAGTTGGATTCAAATGAATGTGATAAATGTCATGTAACCATTTATTTGTTTTTCACACGATGTTGTCTTACACCATTACAATAATCTACACCAGAGTCTAATCGACAATGTATTCCCTTTTACTAAAATTCATGTTTTGAATCGGGTAGACTATATGACTACTCTAATTCATTTTGTAATTCCTTTTACTTAATATATATATATATATATATATATATATATATATATATATATATATATATATATATATATATATATATATATATATATATATATATATATATATATATATATTTGAATCGGGTAGACTATATGACAACTCTAATTCATTTTATAATTCCTTTTACTTAATATATATATATATATATATATATATATATATATATATATATATATATATATATAACTTTTAATTTGTGTGGGTGGCCAAGACATATTGTTGCACCTATATGGTTATGCCCATGTGTGTAGGTCAATATGGTATGTTACAAACAAAGGTTAAAATTGGGTTACATTTTGACAACGTTTTCTGTTTAACCAAATTTTTAAAACACTTTAACTAATTCATTATTGACATTAACCATTAAACTTTTTATAAAGCGTTGAAATTATGTCTAAATCATAAATATTAATTTGCCAATATATAAATAAGCAACTCGGTCACTCCAAGAAAAGAGGATTAATGGAATATTGTGAGTGCCATATATTAGTATATTCAACGGCTCCTATTAGTTGGGAATAAAGTATTAGTCATTTACGATATATATATATATATATATATATATATATATATATATATATATATATATATATATATATATATATATATATATATATATATATATATATATGTTCAAGTATTCTAACTAATTATTGTATATTTATCCTATGCTATGATAATGATAAAGAAAATATATTGTTTGATAATATAAATA
The DNA here is from genome assembly GCF_051521515.1 of Lactuca serriola. Classification (NCBI taxonomy): domain Eukaryota; kingdom Viridiplantae; phylum Streptophyta; class Magnoliopsida; order Asterales; family Asteraceae; genus Lactuca; species Lactuca serriola. Next base: position 338,514,330 of record NC_136411.1, read on the forward strand.
CGTTCAATCTTACATAATTATTGTCATTAACACACATTTTCACTAATTAAATCGTTTATAAGGTTATTATACACTTATTATTATTATTCACATTTCTGTCAGAGTGTTGTCAGAATGTTTTATTGGGTCGTATTCTATCAGAATGAAAATGAATGAAAAACGATGTGTAGGAACAAAAAAATAATAATTACGAGAATGCATGAAAATGACGATATTCTTGTAAGGTTGAACGTATTCGCATTGCTAAACAACTTATTTCTCTTAGTAATTCTCATAACATACGATAGATGTATAATAATTAGTTCGAATAGAATAACCTAAGTTTATATATATATATATATATATATATATATATATATATATATATATATATATATATATATATATATATATATATATATTAACAATAAGGTGGAGTATCATTATCTTTAAAAAGTTTGGTGAGTGTCACTTAAATAGAGCATAGTTAATATTATCATCTCTCCACTTATTTTAATCTAATTTTGTCTCACTATAAAGTTTGTACATCACGCATTTTAGCTGTATTAAAAGACCGATTTTTTATTAATTAATGTGTAATAAAAAAATGGAATTTTTTATATTGAGCTATATGTGTTTGTTTTTGTCATTTAATATGTTTTGGAAAGATAAATGAGTTGGTGATTCAGTTCTAAAACTCAGATTTCCTCAACTTTATCTAGTTGAATCGGATAAAAATTGTATGGTTTTTGATACGACAATCAAACTACGGCCTGGGTTTTGAATTGGAAAGAAACATTTAGGAGAGGGGTAGAACAGTAGCATATGACTCGCAATGATTCTTAAAAACTTAATAGTTAACCGTGTTGTCACGCTACACCTCATATAATAACTTGTAAAAGATTAAGACTTAACGATAGTGCCACATTACGCCTCATGTAATTGTAAAACTTGAAAAAAAAATCAATTTTCGACTAAATAAGTATTGAAACTTAACACTTTTTAAGCTGGTTTTTTATTTTTTTTAATATATTAGGTGTGAGACCCGTGTATTACAAAGATTTATTAAAAAAAGTTTACTACAAAATTATAAGCATTACGCCTCATGTAGCATATGACTCGCAATGATTCTTAAAAACTTAATAGTTAACCGTATTGTCACGCTACACCTCATAAAATAACTTGTAAAAGATTAAGACTTAACGATAGTGTCACATTACGCCTCATGTAATTGTAAAACTTGAAAAAAAAAATCAACTTTCGACTAAATAAGTATTGAAACTTAACACTCTTTTAAGCAAGTTTTTTATTTTTTTTTTAATATATTAAGTATGAGATCCGTGTATTACAAGATTTATTAAAAAAAGTTTAGTACAAAATTATAAGCATTACATATTTTTTAAAATAATAATTTTACATAAATTAAAAATATATAATAAATAAAGTAAATAATTGAATATATAATGTAAGATATTTGAAAAGTTGTAGATCATTTATTATGAAATTTAATAGAATGATCTATTATATATATATATATATATATATATATATATATATATATATATATATATATATATATATATATATATATATATATATATATAAATCTCATTAAAATGTGGATTTTAAATTTAAGAAAGTAAAAAACTACAAAAAAATAAAAAGTGGGAAAATAATAATTCAAAAACTTTTAGAAAATGATATGTGTTAAATTCAATGATATGACATTTGGCAAAATTGATTTTCATTTATTAGGTTAGATAGGTATATATAGTTCAAACGAGATAAATCAACTTGTTATGACTTATAGTAACAGATGGAGAAAATGAAGGTTTAAGAACATTTATATTTATATTTTTTCCTAACATCTCTAAAGATTTAGTGTCTTATTCATGTTATTTTGCAAGAATCCTTCAATTTTTTTTTGTAGCATTTGTTTATTGTTATAATAACTTTCATCTATGCTATATAAGTACAAATTTCATTGTAGACTATTAATTCAATGTTATTTTTCTAGTATATGTACTAGTTGTGAGACCCGTGTATTACACGGGTTTAATAAAAATAAAAATTTAATATCAATATTTAAACATTAAATATTTTATAAAATAATATTTTTACATATCATAATGTAATCTTTTCAAACATTTATAAAAAAAATCAAATCTTCTTTAGAGCATTTATGAGAATTTATTATCAAATTAATAGAATGATTCTCTTTCCTTATTTGAAATTTTATTTTAAAAAATGGAAATTCTCAAAAAATGACAAGTGGAAAATAATAATTCTAAAACTCTCACAAAATTACATGTGGCAAAACTCTTGAGAATTTGACAAGTGGCAAAAAAAACATTTATTTATTAGAGAGGATGTTTCTTAGAATACGACAAATATTTATAACATATTTTTTAAAATATTTTTAATTGCATTGTTTATATAGTAAATCTCTATAATAGTCATAATATTTTGGTTCATTTTATGAAAAAAAATTTAATTTTATTTTGTTATCGTAAAAGTCTCAATTATTGGATAAAAAATTCAAATCAATCATTTTTTACCGGTAAACTATGTTTTACCCCGTTAACTCTAGAAAAGTTTCATTTTTTTGCACAAATTAGGAAAAAAAAATCCCAAAATTTTTATTTTGCTAAGATATTTTACTCTTTCAAAATTTTTTTGAAAATTTCTTTGTTCTAAAAAATTGCATGTTCCTAAACATTTGTTACACTTTCAGAACTATTTTCTATAATGTAAATGGAAAAAGACATTATTGTCTTTCGTACAAACTCGGTCGAGAACAAGTCCATCATTACATCATTTGACATAGTATAAAATCACAATTTTATATATTAGTTTGTCATCTAAAACATAGCTTCATTTTAAATATGCATGTGTCAAACCAAAAGTGATCATAGAAGTGAATCCAGAGAAGAACAAACATTGTGTTTCTTATTGACATGCGAAGTAATTGATCCATGGAGTAATTGTTCGTATATGCTTAAAATTTAAGGATAAAATTCATGCTTTTCTCTAGAACTTGTACAACCTCACCTAACATACTATTGTTTTATTAACGGTTGGATGCATTAAAAAACCACACTCTAACAAAGACCTAGATAAAAGGAACCAATTACATCAAATTTAGAAGAGGATTTTGAAGCCTATCATTCCATTTAACTTGAAACTTATACATCATATGAACTACCCAGCTAAAAGCAATTGAAACTATGTCATCAAACATTATGTTCTTTCTCGATTTATTTGTGTCATAGACAAATCTGTTTCTAAAATTCAAAACTGTCCACCATTCAGTGATTATGATCACCTCGAGAGTTGCTTTATGAGCCACATACATATGCAACGTATCCACAAAACCAGGTAAATCACCAATAAGAATAAGATTAGATAAATCTATATCACACCAATGACTATAATTGAGAATAATTTAGGATGCCACTTCACACTCGATGAGCACATGTTGAATATCTTCTATTCTATTGATCAGTTTGTCATCAGTAAATGGTTTCTTATATGAACATAATAGTTGTTTTTCCTTTAATCTACTTTTAGGTAGATTATAATAAGGTGTTTAATACATAATTTTAATATTTTATAATACTTGTGACATAATTCTATGTAAGAAATGGATTATATTGAAGATGATGAGTTCAAAATGATGTTAACGTCAATGTTTTCTGGCAACTAGTTGATTATTTATTAGATAATATGATTATTGATAAATAGTGAAAAGATAGATCCAATTTAGGTTGCATGCAAACTTAAGGGTTTTAAGTTTTTTTTAAAAAAAAAAAAAACCTAAATCCCATCAGTAGTATCAGAGCGTTTTCGTTTGTTTTCAACTGAATTTGCTATAATTGTTGAATTTGATCAAATTAGGGTTTATAGATATTAAACCCTAAAAGGCTATAATTTCGACTAGGGTTAGGGTTTTTCGAAACCCTAGCCTTCTTCCCTTGGATTTCGAAATTAGGGTTTGAGTTTTGAAACCCTAGCCTTCCTCACCAAGTTTTCGAAAATATGGCTTGTTGTTAGGGTGACCTATTTTAGATAATTATTAGTTTAATCTAAACTAAATGGGATAATTATAAAATTGGATATATCCAACACCCTAATTTTCGAAAATTAGAGGGTTAGGATTAGAATTAAATTATTTGATGAATTTAATTAGTTAATCCTCATCTAATTTAATATTTTAGTTAATTTTTAAGTTAATAGATAAGTATTGAACTATTTGGTTTATTTTAATTGTAAATTAATAGTCTATTAATTTTTGATATTTAAATTATAAACGTAGTATTTTGAAATGTTTTAAAATACACCTTATACCATGTGTAAAGGCGTGAATGCGAGATGCCAGCGGAATGATCGGCCGGACAGAGGCTAGGGCTCCTTCCTTCCCACCGCGTCCTTCCTTGTGTGTCGGAGATATAAAGCAAGTGCACCGAAAAAGAACGGGAACTGGGTCAATCTATTCTATGTCGAAGCATCCGAAGCATAACTGCATACTCACACGATCTTTGCCGACAGATAGGAGCATTCGGTGGAACTGGTGAACTACACTTGCTTCTGGATAGATGTGTGGGACAGAGGGCTCGTGGTACCTGCTGCCCACCCTTCCTCCTCTGCTTTGAGAATCGTGTGAACGGAGAGTGGCTAAAAGGGATGGAGTAAATTAAATGTTTAATTATTACTATATGTATAAGACTATGTTAGTCAAATCGTTAGTACGCCTCATTCACGAAGCTAGTCTATAAGGGGGTATAAAAAAACTACCTATAAAATGATAGTTGAATGAGTGTCCACTCTCACCCACCACTTCCTTGATTAGTGGAGGGTTGTTAGCCGAACGGATTTGATAGGAAAACTAATTCTCATTAAAAGTATAATGATATTAAAAGTACTAGAACCTTATTTTATTAAAATCTCAAATCTAGTTACTTTATGAAAATTGTGAATTATTATGCTAACCCATGAAATTGCACATTACACTTTATATGTCATTAGCGGAGCATGTGTGGTTAAACAACACATTAATAGGGACTAATAAAGAGTTGTAATGGGTATCTCATAAATTATCATTGTTGATGGAGTGTATGTGGTTTACCAACACATCAATTGGGATGATAAATGGCAATGAGGTTACCAAGCACATTTGCATGGTTATTCACATCTTGTTTGTGATCCTTGGTATTAGGGGTGTTCACGGCCCGGTTTTTTCGGTTTTTAGGTCAAATCGAAGCCAAACCGTTAGTAACGGTTTTTGTCAAGCAAAAACCGAAGCCGAACCGTTGAAAATTTAAAACCAAACCAAACCAAACCAAACCGTTACTAACGGTTTGGCTTCGGTTTGGTTTCATGGTTTGGGGTTTTCAAGCCCATTTTAGTCGAGTCCATTAAACTAATTTGGTTAAAAAAATATGCATTATTAAAGCTATTAAAACAACTAAAATTCTGTCAAATATTGTTAAAAAATTGCAATATTAAACGAGTTTCATCACAACTGTTCCAAATCTCTGTCAATCAATTAAAAACGAATTTGATCAGAGTGGAAGAACGAGATGTTAAGCAACCAGTTAACCTAAATACAAACAACCAGTCAATCGAAGATCAAAACCTGCAAATGATATCGAAGATCAGAACAACGATGTAAACATTATACATCTTCTAATTTACAGTTTCCTATAACTATTACCAACTGATCTTAACACTAACATTCTGCTATTATTATACAACTCTGCTAGTAAAAATAAATGATACCAAACAAAAATTTGACGATTCTACCCCCATAACACACATTATTGTGGTGGTCATTACCTTACCATTCAACCATTTGTAATCTGTACACACAAAAAAAAATGTTCATTAATCGCATTAAATAATTAAATCAAACTCTAAAAAATGGGACATGTTTCATGATCATTACCTTGCCATTCATTTCTTTAAGAGTTGTACTTGCAGTTTCCTCAGTAGTGTACTTAATAAATGCAAAACCTTTTGACCTTTTTGAGATCTTGTCTATTATAATCTTAACTGTAACATGAATTAACCAATTATATTGTTATGGTTTGAGAATAACTATGTTTTTTCATGTTCAGAGTAAAATGACATAATTACCCTCAACAAGCTCTCCAAAACCTTCAAATTCCACACATAAATTTTTCTCAGATGTATAGAACGACAGACCTGTCAATTGTCAAACCATATTTCATCATTTCCTAGCAGTTTCTCTCTTTAACTGCAATTTTCCTTTAAAAATAAGTACATATAATAACAACAGGAAATATTAATAACATATTTGCATTTCTATAAAATAGTGCTTAAAATATGCAACGTACTCATTACAAAAAGCTTTTTTGTTTCTTGCTCTAACAGATATAACACCAGGAACACTATAACGCCCCATTTCTGGTATGTGATTTAGATATAGTATTTTCCTTCCTTAAGAGGAACTCGACGAGTCAGTAGCCCGACTCGTCGATTAGAGACGAGATTTGCACGCATTTTAGTTGGCGACTCGGCGAGTCCGCTTGTCTGGAAGAAACCCTAAATCCTAGGGTTTGTACCCTATTTAAATGTCATTATAGCCTCCTACCCCAGCCTGCAGCACCTTTAGAGCATTCCTCTGTAAAACCCTAGTCCCCATTGTTGAGCTTGAGTGTTTTTTGATAGCTTGGGAGTTGTAGAAGAGAAGGAAGGAAAGAAGATCAATATAAGAGAAAGGGGATCTAAGAGCTAGCTTCCATCTGCTTCATATTCTGGTAATAAAGTTATTACCTTGTTTATTCTTCCATTAAACCCTCTTTTATGCTTGTTTATGTCTCTTTTGGAGCTTTATATGATTCAAACTCGAGATTTCAGCTCTCCTTAGGATGGAGACCATAGATCTGGATGTTATTGAGCTCTAGGAACTCTATGTAGCTACCTTTATGCAAATATAGCCTTGTTCCAAACCCTAGGTGCTTAGTGTTGGATGATTTTGGTGTTTTAGCCCCATTCTCGTGTGCATGCACGTAAAGTTGGAAACTTTACGTGCAAAACCAGCCCTAGAAGTGCAGATCTATGAATTGGATGCACTGAAGTTGACTAGAATCGACTGTATAGTAATGACATGCAGGAGACTCAGCGAGTCCATATTCCGAACTCGGCGAGTCCAAGGCAATCTTCTTGTCTTAAGAACAGAGTCGACGAATTGTTCATACAACTCGGCGGGTCATAGACTGGACGTGTTCATATGATGAAGGAGAACTCGATAAGTTGTTCCTAAACTCGACGAGTTGAAGCGAGTAGAGGATTAGAAAAGGTGTTAGGGACTCGGCGAGTTAGCAGCCCAACTCGGCGAGTCCGGTCAACTGAAAGTTGACTTTGACCAGGAAGTTGACTTTGACCAGGGGTAAAATAGTCATTTTACCCTGAGAACAGTTATCATTATCTGATTTAGTGTTTATGGGATTGTAGTCGGGGAGTTCCGGAGCAGCAGTCACCCAGTTTCAGATTTATCATCTTAGCAGCCAGCGTTACGAGGTGAGTTTCCTTCCAGTAGGAACGGGTCTACAGCCACAATGTCGGCCCATTTAGTTAGCAGTAGTTCCGGACTTCGGTCTGATGTAGTAGTTCAGTGTGCTTGATGTCTTTGTGATTCAAGCATGTCTTTGTGTTATGTGTGCCGGACTTCGGTCTGATGCAGTATGCAGTATATGTGTTATGTTAGTAGTTATGATTATGTTATGCTATGTTCAGTCAGTTTCCGGACTTCGGTCCGATGTAGAGCGTAAGGACCTAGTTAGTTCCGGACTTCGGTCCGATGCAGTTTCTGGACTTCGGTCTGATGTAGAGGGTAAGGCCCTGGTTAGTTCCGGACTTCGGTCTGATGCACTTTTCGGACTTCGGTCCGATTCAAAGGGCAAGGCCCTAGTTAGTTTCTGGACATCGGTCCGATGCAGTGGGCAAGGCCCAGTATGTTCTTCATGTGTTATTGTTTGGTATGTAGTACTTTGGGGGAGCTCACTAAGCTTCGTGCTTATAGTTTCAGTTTTGCTTTCAGGTACTTCCGCTAGCAAAGGGAAGAGCTCGGGTTGATGGCATGGCACACACCATAGTTACAGCTTTGATCCTGGGAGTTTTACTCAGATATTTTAATATGTTTGATACAGTTTTGATTTGATCCATTTGATATGAAATTTTGAGATACATGCTTCATGGGCTATTATATGACATTTATATATTATGGTTTTAGTTATGTTTTAAAACAAAAAATTTTGGGTTGTATTTTTGGGATGTTACAAGTTGGTATCAGAGCCTTGGCTTTAGGGATTCAGGCACACTTTCGGGTATGAGTAGACTCAAACTAAGGAAATGGTAAAAGGTTTTCAAACAAAAAATGTTTTCGAAAGAAACTTAAAAAGAAAAAAGAGTTTTTGGGAAAGAGAAAAGGGTGTGGTGCATGCGATCAGCCGAGCTCAAGTAAGAACTCCTAAATTACCCATACAAGTTTATGTTTTGATTATCAGTTTCAGTTTCAGTAGAACAACATGCTAGAATAGGACTAAGGATCTAGGAGGATGTCTTATGTGCCTGCTATATGTGTTTCAGCTTTATGAGAATTGCATGCTAGTATTGAGTAGACAGTAGTAGGATAGCCTATTTAGGTTATGTCTGATAGTATGAGCTTAGCATTGAATGCTAGTACAGTTTATCGTTATGAGGATAGATTTGCTTGAGTAGTTTCATGTGCCTAAATGCTACTTGCTTTGTGATTTGTGGGAGTCTGAGTGATGGGAGTTAGTCATTAGGTGAATACGTCACGTCACATGTGATCAGAGTCAAATAATCTTAGAGTGCTGGATTTGGCCCTATTGCGTAGCTCTTGTTTGAGTCTAACCGTTGTAGGAACGAGTCTTTTACTCGAAGGATTATTTGAGCCTCGTCATATGTGATGGTATTCAGGTGATGGCTAATTGGAATTACAAGGAGGCCTTCAGCAACTGAGGACTGGTTTTGGTTGAGTCAAAAATTTCCCTAGGGCAAGCCTAGGATGATAGTAGCAGAGATCAGTAGCAATAGAAGTGACTTAGTGGAGTCAAGGCAGTTCTTGAGGAAGGTACGGATAGATGTGGAATGTAGTATGGGCCCGTACTACTGAAAGCAGAGGATCCGTACTTAAATCAAGGAAGGCTGAGACGAGATCAGGGAGCTTGTAGTAGTAATGGTCCCTCGAGATATATTAGTGTTTCTGACATTTATCGTGATGTGTTTTCAGAATGGTGGTTTTACGCCCTAGGACAGCAGACATCAGTTCTGGTGCCAGTGAGGATCAGGATCAGGCTCGGGGGCCGGGTATTTGGATGAGCAGACTAGGGACTTTCTCTCTTCTAAGATTACTCGCATCATACTTGAGCAGATTCTTGTGATCTTCGGTTCGATCAAGGAGGGTATTCTAGAGCTGATGGACGAGAGGTTGAGCACATTCCGTGCGGAGGTGGCGGCCATGATGGGGTCGCGCACACTCACTTTTAGGGAGTTCTGGGCTTGTGGAGCTCCAGACTACGATGGGGCGCGGGGCCCCATAGCGAGTACTAGGTGGTTGGCAGATGTCGCCAACACTTTCCACACCAGCAGATGTCCCGAGGGGACAAGGTTAGACTAGCATCCTATCTTCTGAAGGACAGGGCACGAGATTGGTGGGAGGAGATCGGGCATGTCATCGGGGATGACGTAGCACCTGATGTGATGACTTGGTCTGATTTTACTACCAGGTTCAGAGCCGAGTTTGCACCGGTTATTGAGGTGCAACAGTTAGCTAAGGAGTTTCGGGATCTCACTCGGACTACAGAGATAGTAGCGGAGTTACCGCCAAGTTTAGGGAGAGGGCTCTTCTCGTTCCTCAGTACGCAGCTGATGAGGAAATGAAGAAGGCTCGTTATCATGAGATGTTACGGTGTGATATCCTCCAGTTTCTGAGCCGGTCCAGCTGTAAAACGTTGCATGATATGATTGTGAGGGCTCGCGCGCGCGCGCGCGAGAGAGAGAGAGAGAGAGAGAGAGAGAGAGAGAGAGGGAGAGAGAGAGAGAGAGAGAGATTTGGAGATGGAAAAGAAGAGGAAGCCAGAGGCAGCATCTGGCATAGGGACTTTGGGCACAAAGCCCAAGGTATCAGATCACAGATCTAGAGGACAACAGAGCCACAATTGGTATGACAAGTGTGGGAGGTTGCACGATGGGGCGTGCAAGACAGGTAGTACTGGTTGCTACAAGTGCGGCCGGACCGGGCATATGAGCAGAGATTGTACAGCTACTATCACCACCACAGCATCTGATCGAATTTGCTTCCATTGCAATCAGAGGGGACATAAAAAGTCCCAGTGTCCAAGTTTGGCAGCAGCAGGGAAGGTTGTAGCACCTGCCCCTGCAACATTGAAGATTACAGACGGCCGCCATGGCCGGAGTGAGGCGCCAGTGGCGAAGAGTAGAGCTTTTCAGATGATAGCAGAGGAGGCGCGAGCGACTCCTGATGTGGTGATGGGTATGTATCTTTCTCTTATCTCTTTATTGATATTGATTATTTCTCAAGGGTATATGTCTTTATATAGGATCGTTCTTAGTGAACGGCATTTCAGCTACAGTATTGTTTGATTCGGGGGCTACCCGATCATTTGTTTCGCTTGCGCTTAGCAAGAGGTTTAGCAGAGCTCCGGGGGAGCTAGATTGTCCACTTGAGGTTGAGATAGCTGATAACAGGACCGTCAGGGTCGCGAGAGTACATAGGGCATGTTCACTGCAGTTATTTGATGAGCAGTTTTCAGTGGACTTGGTTCCCATTCCCCTGCGAGGGAATAAGGGTATAGTGGGTATGGATTGGCTAAGCCGCAATGAGGTAGTGATTGATTGTGAGCTATATTTAGTGAGGGTCCGCACTCCTAGTGGGGGAGAGTTAGTGATTCAGGGAGAGAGGCCACAATGCAGACTGATTCTTTGTTCAGCAACGAGAGCAAGGCGCTACTTCCAGCAGGGTTACGCGGGGTACGTCGCCTATGTTTTAGATGCCCGGGAGTAGGGAAAGGTGACTGTTGAAGATGTACCGGTAGTACGAGAGTACCCAGACGTATTTCCAGAGGATTTTCCTGGGGTACCTACTGAGAGACAGGTCGAGTTCAGGATTGACCTGGTTCCTGGTGCGACTCTGATAAGCAAAGCACCATATTGGTTGGCTCCTCCAGAGATGCATGAGTTGTCTACGCAGCTGCAGGAGCTGTTAGAAAAGGGTTTTATCAGACCGAGTAGTTCACCATGGGGAGCCCCGATCCTATTTGTGAAGAAAAAGGACGGGTCGCACCGTATGTGCATAGATTATCGAGAGCTGAATAATGTAACGGTGAAGAACCGTTACCCACTCCCGAGGATAGATGACTTGTTTGACTAGCTTCAGGGAGCATCTTGGTTCTTCAAGATTGATCTGCGCTCCGGTTATCATCAGATGCGGGTCAGAGGTGAAGATGTTCAGAAGATCACTTTTAGGACCTGCTATGGTCATTATGAGTTTGTGGTGATGTCGTTTGGGCTCACCAACGCGCCAGCCACATTCATGAATCTCATGAACCGCATATGCAGACCGATGTTGGATCGGTATGTGATAGTATTCATTGACGACATCTTGGTTTATTCCAAGACTCAGGAGCAGCAAGAGGAGCACCTGAGAGAGGTGCTAGAGACGCTGAGGAGGGAGACACTTTTCGCGAAGTTCTCCAAGTGCGAGTTCTAGTTGCGTAAGGTGCAGTTCCTTGGACACCTCGTCAACTAGAAGGGTATACTAGTAGATCCAGTCAAGATAGAGGCCGTGATGCAGTGGGAGGTCCCGAAGTCTCCATCTGAGATTCGGAGCTTCCTAGGACTGGCAGGGTACTACAGGAGATTCATCCAGGATTTCTCCAAGATAGCAGTTCCACTCACCCAACTGACCAAGAAGTCGGTGGTGTTTCGTTGGGGGCCTGAGCAGCAGGCAACATTTGAGACCCTCAGACAGAGATTGTGTGAGGCGCCGATTCTTACCCTGCCAGAGGGTGTAGAGGATTTTGTAGTCTACTGTGATGCTTCGATCACAGGTATGGGAGCAGTGTTGATGCAGCGGGGGCATGTGATAACTTATGACTCTAGACAGTTGAAGCCTCACAAGGCTAACTATCCGACGCACGATTTAGAGCTGGGGGCAGTGGTGTTCTCCCTCAAGATTTGGAGGCATTACCTCTATAGGGTCCGTTGTACCATTTACACGGATCACAAAAGTTTAAGGTACCTCATGGATCAGCCGAATCTGAACATGAGGCAGCGCCGATGGTTAGACGTGGTAAATGATTATGATTGTGAGATCCTTTATCATCCGGGTAAGGCCAACGTAGTGGCCGATGCCCTGAGCCGCAAGACGGTAGCAGCCCCAATCAGGGATATTTGTTCGAGGATGATAGTGATTACTCCCTTGTTGGAGCAGATTAGAGAGGCACAGGTTAAGGGCCTGAAGGAAGAGAGACAGAAGTGTGAGAGGATTGTGGGCCGAGTAGCTTCCTTTGATTATGATAGTCGAGGATTGTTGACCCTTCATGGGAGAGTATGGGTACTGTACTGGGGCGGAGTACGGCAGGTGTTGATGGACGAGGCTCATAAGTCTCGTTTCTCCATCCACCTAGGGGCGACGAAGATGTACATAGATCTTCGATTTAACGCCCGGGTTTCAAGGCTAAGCGTATTTGTCAATTTAATAGTCTAGGTCAACTATTGTAACTCTTTTTGAAGTAATAAAGATGAAGTATTTGAGTATTATGTGAATTATGTGTATTTATGTGCTTACAATTTAATTATAAATAAAGAATAAAAATAAGCGTCAAAATTAAAGTGTGAGATAAGCCCGATATCTCTACATAAAGTTGTATAATATGTCTCAAGGTTTCCGTACATATAAAGAACGCCGAAATCCGAGTTATAACGAAGAAGTTATGGCTCGTCGAAGTTTTACGGCAAAACCGACACGGCACCGGGAAGCATAAATAGTGAATTTATGATAGAGTGAGATTTAGACTTAGCAATCTAAACGAAAGTTGTAGAATATGTTAAACTAAGAGCGTCGATAAAAAGAACGCCCAAATCTGACTTCGTATGAGGAAGTTATGATTTTTCTAAGATTCGGCTTAGCAGTGCACGACCCGAAACTCGAATTTTAGTTCGAGCGGTTTTTGGCTTACGCGACCTAAATGAGAGTTGAAGATCTCATTAATAGGAACTCAACGGTAAAAAGATGGACGAAAACGGAGTTCGTATGAAGGAGTTACGAATTCTTCGTGGTCATTTAACAGTCTAAACGCCTCCTACTGTTAAATTTGAGATCGGTCGAGAATTAGCCGACGGAGTCTAAATGAAAGTTGTAGATCTTGATTTTACCTACGCGTGGATATAAAGAACGTCGAAAACGGAGCTCGTATGCGAGAGTTATGATTTTTCTAAGTTCGAAGGCTGATACACGATAGGGGGTGACGTGGCACCACCAGAATTGGACACGTGGCACCACCAGAAGGCCACCACATGGACCAAATTGGCAAGTAGGTCCCCCCTACTCGGCGAGTCCATCAGATTTTTGCACTATAAATAGAGGTGTCGGGTCTAGCCTTCTCTTCACACCTCCCAAACTCACTTTCTCTCTCTAGCCTCCCTAACCCCCCTAAAAGCCTTGGTAAACCCCCTAGCACCCGAAGGAAGCCCCGAGGCTCCCGGAGTCCCGAGAAAAGAGCCTTTCGGCTCGGGAACGCTGCTCCAGCGAAGCCCGGTTTTCGAGAAAACCCGCTGTAAGTGAGCTACGCCTAACCTACCTTTAGTTTAGCTTATGTTTTAATATAGTAATGTTATTAGGACCTTATAATAAGTACTTGGGCTATTATTATGGGTTATATAAGTATCGTTTAACGCTTATATAATAGTAATAATAGCTAGACTACTAATTAGTCGCGGTGAATATTAGACTAAACCCTAGTGGCAATGATACTAGGTTTTGCCGAAGGAAAAGTGTGTTAAGAGTAACAAAGTGCTGTCCAAGCGCCGAGTCACCACCTACTCAGGTGAGTGCATAGTTACTTTCAGCTTACACATAGATATGAAGTATTTTATATAAATTACGTGCTATGTGTGCATATTACCTGAATACTTGCTATCTATGCTGGATGAACATTTTTATATATGTTTTCAATGATTTAAATTGTATATTTATTTTATATCTACGAAAATGTTGGGGTAAAACATGGGTAGATGTATTAGTTGCTGTGTGATAAAATGAAATAATGAGAGGCCTCGTTATAGATGTTATTGATGATCCAGTCATCTAGCGGAGTATACATGACGACCACGGACTATTCTAGACAGTCCAGTGGAACACTAGCAGGCTCGCAACCTGTAGGTGTTTATTCGAACTGTGTGTTTATTTGAACTGTGTGCTCACCAGATGTACTCCATCCCCCACATGGTTGCCTTAAGGACATTTATTGCTGAGGAATCCCCTTAGCAGTAGTGTCCGTCCCGATGATAATCCTTAGGACAGGTCCCTTATGATAGATGCTTAGGGACGTAATGTGAGGATAACGGGAACGGGCAATCGGTTTATTGTTGATTGATGAAATTAATAAACTTATTTATTGTGGGTTGAAAACCCTATGTGCTCACCAGGCTCCCAAGCCTGACCTACTCAGTTTTATGTATTACAGGTAGTGGCGCTTGAGCATAGATATGATGTTGGACGAGGGATTACGGATATAGGCCTGTAGATATGAAATAATGTAGTAAGGCTTATATTGTACTGTTTATGCTTTTGATATGTACGAACATGACATCCCAAGTCTTTTAATGAAATACATTTCTATGGAAATGCTTTTGATAAATCTTTATCATATTTTGTTTTGGGACAAATTCCGCAACACTTTCATTTAAAATGTTACTCTGATTTTTAAACAAAGCATAAACAAACCGGTCTTTTCTGGCCGTGATTTTGGGGATGTCACATTCGACCCGACTATTGGTGGCCCTGCATGAAGCGGGATGTAACCTGGTATGTGGAGAGATGCCTGACCTGCAAGAAGGTCAAGGCGGAACATCAGAGACCCCACGACAAGATGCAGCCGTTAGACATTCCCGTGTGGAAATGGGAGGATATCACTATGGATCTCATCACTAAGCTTCCCAGGACCCCACGTGGAGCTGATTCGATTTGGGTCATAGTGGATTGGCTGACCAAGAGCACGCATTTCATACCGATTCAGGAGATCATTTCGGCCGAGAAGCTAGCCGATATTTATGTGCACGAGGTAGTGGCACGGCATGGAGTGCCTGTATCAGTAGTATCAGATCGATACGTTCGGTTGACTTCCAGGTTTTTAAAGCGGTTTCATGATGAGATGGGGACTCGTCTTCATTTCAGCACCACTTTCCACCCTCAGACGGGCGGGCAGAGTGAGAGGATGATTCAGACTCTCAAGGACATGATGCGGGCATGTGTTATAGATTTTGGTGGCAGTTGGTATACATATCTTCCATTAGCGGAATTTTCATATAACAACAATTACCACGCCAGCATTGACTGCCCTCCCTTCGAGATGCTCTACAGGAGGAAGTGTAGGACCCCAATTTGTTGGAGTGAGGTCGGTCAGAGAGTCATTGGGAGTACGGAGGTGGTACTCAAGACCACAAAGTTGATCCAACAGGTCCGTAGAAGGCTGCAGACTGCGCAGAGTCGGCAGAAGAGTTACGCCGACAGGAGGTGTTCGGACTTGGAGTTTCAGGTGGGCAATATGGTCCTCCTGAAAGTATTGCCCTGGAAGGGTGTTATCAGGTTCCGGAAGCGGGGCAAGCTGGAACCCAGATTCATTGGTCCGTTTAGGGTTTTGGCCCAGGTGGGCCGGGTTGCTTACCGTTTGGATCTTCCAGCCGAGTTTAGCCAGATCCACAACACTTTCCACGTTTCTTAGTTACAGAAGTGTTTGGTGGATGAATTAGCAGTAGTACCACTGGAGGATATTTAGGTTGATAACAGCTTGAATTATATTGAGAGACCCGTGGCAGTCTTGGATTGGAAGACGAAGACCTTGAGGAACAAGGTAGTCCAGCTAGTGAAGGTGCAGTGGCAGCACCAGAAGGGTTTAGAGTGGACATGGGAGACCGAAGAGGAGATGAGGGAGCATTATCCAGAGTTATTTTTAGATTCAGCAGCAGCAGACTTTGAGGACGAAGTCTAATATAAGTGTGGAAGAATTATAATGCCCCATTTCTGGTATGTGATTTAAATATAGTATTTTTCTTCCTTAAGAGGAACTCGACGAGTAACTAGCCCGACTAGTCGAGTAGAGACGGGATTTGCATGCATTTTAGTTGACGACTCGACAGGTCCATATTCCGGACTTGGCAAGTCCCCTTGTCTGGAAGAAACCCTAAATCCTAGGGTTTGTACCCTATTTAAATGTCATTATAGCCTCCCACCCCAGCCTCCAGCACCTTTAGAGCATTCCTCTGTAAAACCCTAGTCCCCATTGTTGAGCTTGAGTGTTTTGTGATAGCTTGGGAGTTGTAGAAGAGAATGAAGGAAAGAAGATCAATAGAAGAGAAAGGGGATCTAAGAGCTAGCTTCCATCTGCTTCATATTCTGGTAATAAAGTTATTACCTTGTTTATTCTTCCATTAAACCCTCTTTTATGCTTGTTTATGTCTCTTTTGGAGCTTTATATGATTCAAACTCGAGATTTCAGCTCTCCTTAGGATGGAGACCATAGATCTGGATGTTATTGAGCTCTAGGAACTCTATGTAGCTACCTTTATGCAAATATAGCCTTGTTCCAAACCCTAGGTGCTTAGTGTTGGATGATTTTGGTGTTTTAGCCCCATTCTCGTGTGCATGCACGTAAAGTTGGAAACTTTACGTGCAAAACCAGCCCTAGAAGCGCAGGTCTATGAATTGGATGCACTGAAGTTGAGTAGAATCGACTGTATAGTAATGACATGCAAGAGACTCAACGAGTCCATATTCCGAACTCGGCGAGTCCAAGGCAATGTTCTTGTCTCAAGAACAGAGTCGACGAATTGTTCATACAACTCGGCGGGTCATAGACTGGACGTGTTCATATGATGAAAGAGAACTCGATGAGTTGATCATACAACTCGGCGAGTCAGATGAAGTTAGATTAGACGTTAGTATGGAAGAAGAACTCATCGAGTTGTTCCCAAAATCGACGAGTTGAAGCGAGTAGAGGATTAGAAAAGGTGTTAGGGACTCGGCGAGTTGGCGGCCCAACTCGGCGAATCCGGTCAACTGAAAGTTGACTTTGACTAGGAAGTTGACTTTGACTAGGGGTAAAATAGTCATTTTACCCCGAGAACAGTTATCAGTATCTGATTTAGTGTTTATGGGATTGTAGTCGGGGAGTTCTAGAGCAGCAGTCAGCCAGCTTCAGATTTAGCATCTCAGCAACTAGTATTACGAGGTGAGTTTCCTTCCAGTAGGAACGGGTGTACGACCACAATGTCGGCCCGTTAAGTTAGCAGTAGTTCCGGACTTCGGTCCGATGCAATAGTTCAGTGTGCTTGATGTCTTTGTGAATCAAGCATGTCTTTGTGTTATGTGTTCTGGACTTCGGTCTGATGCAGTATGTAGTATATGTGTTATGTTAGTAGTTATGATTATTTTATGCTATGTTCAGTCAGTTTCCGGACTTCGGTCTGATGCATTTTCGGGACTTCGGTCCAATGCAGAGGGCAAGGCCTTTGTTAGTTTTCGGACTTCGGTCCAATGCAGTGGGCAAGGCCTAGTATGTGCTTTATGTTTTAATGTTTGGTATGTGGTACTTTGGGGGAGCTCACTAAGTTTCGTGGTTATAGTTTCAGTTTTGGTTTCAGGTACTTCCGCTAGCAAGGGGAAGAGCTCGGGTTGATGGCATGACACACACCATTGTTACAACTTTTATCCTGGGAATTTTACTCAGATATTTTGATATGTTTGATACAGTTTTGATTTGATCCATTTGATATGACATTTTGAGATACATGCTTCATGGGCTATTATATGACATATATATATATATACATATATATATATATATATATATATATATATATATATATATATATATATTATGGTTTTAGTTATGTTTTAAAATAAAAAAATTTGGGTTGTATTTTTGGGACGTTACAAACACTTGCTACACACTCATAATTTACAAAAAGATAGAAACAAATAGTGTAACATGAATTTACAGTATAACTTACTGGATAATTCCTTTGCATACTCATCATTGAGTTCAAAATAGAATCTATAGTCAGAGTGTAAGGAAATATGATATATACACATATGTGCATTCTTCTCACTGTTATATTAAAATCAAATTGAAGATTAGAATGCCAAAGAAAGCAAAAAAATGTTTCATTTTTACAAGGAAAACATAAATACATACTTTCCCAAAACTTTGGTTAGTATCCGAGTATAATAATCAACCAAGTATGCCCCTAGTGATGACTCCTGATGTTGGCATCTCTACACGAACAAGCCAGTGCTTTGAGCTTTGGGAAGGAAATAATAGAGATAACGTTTTACTAAATGAATTTGATTCAGTATTTTCATTGCTATAACCCTTTTGTACAGAGTTAAAATCTGGATCGGCTTTGATTGATAATACCTCTGGAAAGCCTATGATTAAACACAAATGATGTGTTCAGAATGGAAGAACAAGAAACGGACCTGCTTGCGTCTTTGGAGAAAGGAAACGACTTCGACTCTTGCTGCTAGCGGAGCAGATTCTGACGAAAAAGTGAAGAAGAAGAAGAACAACGAATTCGACTCTTGCTGCAGGCGGAGCTGCTTGCGTATTTTTTGATTAGGGTAATATAAACTGAGGGGGTGTTTGTTTTATCTTTTAAAACATCTTTTAGCTTTTAGGAAAAGATAAAAAGCTAAAAGATGTTTGGTAAAAGCAACAGATCTTGTAAAAGCTACTTTTGGATATAAGGAAAATGAACTTTTTGGAAATGTCAAGTAAACCTGACTTTTTGCAACTTTTCCTAAAATGACTTTTGCCCTCTCAAAAGCTAAGCCAAACACCCCCTGAGGCAGCATATTTTTCAATTAGGGTAAAGATAAACTGAGATAGAAACCTGCTCCGGACTGGACTCTATTGAGTGTTGCCTGTTTGGGATAGTTGGATTGGGATAGACAGATAGTTCTCAATTTTTAATTGGATTTCACAAAAGAAAGGATTGGGTTGTAGGAGTGTGGGCCGCGGACGTATGGGTTTTAAATTTTTATATATAAAAATTAATATATAATACAAAAAATACAATTACATATAAAAAATTAAATTAAATATATATATATATATATATATATATATATATATATATATATATATATATATATTTAAATCGTATGGTCCGATCCAGTTTTTAAACGATTTGAAATCTTAAAAACCGTAAGCCAAACCGTTCACTACGGTATGAAAAGTTCTAAACCGCAAGCTAAACCGTAATGAAAAATACAAACCGTAAAACCAAACCGATGACCGGTTTGGCCGGTTTCACAGTTTCAAACAGTACCGTGAACACCCCTACTTGGTATCCCAGTCACAAATAGAATAGCATAATCAGATATTAAACATGTCATTGAATAGTTCAATGCATCTCAAAAGACCTAGGAATTTCACGTAACTTAATTTCTTTTAAATTTCATTTTCTATTGGTGGAATTGGTAAATCGAAATTTACCTACCTTCATAAAATTTACAATTAGATTATGGCGTCCATTTTCTAAGTTGTGAATTATATAGTTGGATCCTAACCTTAATATTTAATTTTGGGTTTCTATATTAAGGATTATTATTATCTAACTAAAACTACCTTCCTTTTACAAATGTCTACTCGAAATGATGCTTCTGGTTCCTCCTCCAACCACCATAACTCTCCTTGCTCTCTAGCTACTCCAAAGTCATATTGGATGGTTCCAGTTAGATTGATTGGATGCGGAATATAAAAATGGCCCTTCATTTTGAGAACAAAGAGTATGTTCTAAAAAATGAACAAAATGAAATCGACGAAGAAAAGACCACTACTGAAGAATTATCCTCCTACAAGAAGCACAACAATGATACAATAAAAGATGCTTTCATCATGGTAGCCACCTTGACCCCTGAGTTGCAGAGATTATATGAAGACTACTGGTTGTATGAGATGAACAAGGACCTTGTGGAAAAGTTCCACAAGCCTGCTCGTCAAGAAAAAATCAAGGTGATTAAAGCCCTCATAGCTTGCAAGCTCAAAGAGGGAGACTCTATCTGTGCCCACGTGCAAAGGATGCAATGATACATGGAGCACCTTGTTAGGCTTAATGTGCACTTTGATTAGGAGTTGGCTATTGACATAGTTCTAAACTCCTTACAAAATTGTTATGATCGGTTCATCCTGACCTGTCATCTGAACAACACTGAAACCACCTTGGCTCAATTGCACAACCTTTTGTAGACAACTAAAGTAGGAGTGAAGGGAAAACGTATAACCTCCACTCCTTCTAGTGCTCTCGTCCTAGCCATTGGACAAGGAAAGGGTAAAAAGAGGAAAGGTCCTCCCAAGAAGAACTGGAAGGGAAAGTATCATGCAGGGTCGTCCAATAGTGGCCCTAAAGGAAAGTCCGGTTCTGATCATCCACCCTCTTCTGATCCAAAAGATGCAATTTGCTTTACTGCAACGACAAGGGGGATTGGAAAAGAAGTTGCTCGAAGTATTTGCAAGATATCAAAGATGGAAAAGTGAAGCCAACTTATACAGGTATATACACTATTTCATTATAACTCATCATCTTCTCATTCTTGGGTCCTTGATACATGATGTGGATTTCACATTTGTTCTGATTTGTAGGGGCTAAAAAAAGTGAGGAGGTGGAGCACAGTAGAATGAACTTGATCATGGGGAATATGCGATCTTCTCATGTTACCAAGATTGGATTTTATAGTCTAGGGCGTAGTAATGGTGTTAGTTTAGATTTAATAAATTTTTGCTACTCGTCAAAAATGACAAGAAACGTTATCTCTTTTCATGCATTGTTCAGATAAGGGTTTAGATATTCATTTAATGATTTGAATGGTTCTATTTCTGCTTATAAAAATGACATTTTTTATTTTTAAGCTTTACCTTGGGATGGTGTGTATAAAACTGTGACGTGTGTTGATAATTTAGGCAATGATGTGTCTCATATTGATTCGTCTAATGGGGTAGACAAAGCGTGCTTATGGCATTGTCTTCTTCGACACATTAACAAGAAACATATCACCCAACTCTAAAAGGATCGAATGTTGGAATCATTTGACCTAAGGTCAGATGATACATGAGAATCTTGTCTTTTAGGAAAGATGACAAAATCTCCTTTTACTGGATCTTGTTAAAGAGGTGAAGGTTTATTGGGTCTCATACACACAGATGTGTGTGGACCCTTCAGATCATCTACAAGGGATGCTAATCGATTCTATGTGAATTTCACTGATGATTATAACATATATGGTTATATATACTTAATCAAACATAATTCAGAAACCTTTGAAAGGTTCAAAGAGTTTAAACAAGAATCCAAGAATCAATTGGGCAGGAGGATAAAGATGCTTAGATCCGATACAGGCAGAGAGTATCTTAGTATCGAGTTCAACGACTATCTAAAGGAATGTGGAATAGTTTCACAATTGACTCCTCCTAGGACACCACAATTGAATGGTGTGGCTGAGAGGCATAATCCGACCTTATTGGACATCGTTCGTTCCATGATGAGTCGTGCTTCTCTTCCTATTCACTTCTAGGGGTATGCCTTAGAGACATCCGCCTACATCCTCAATCTTGTCCCTACAAAGAAGGTTGTGAAAACTCCTCACGAGATGTGGACATGGAAAGTTCCCTCATAATTGACGGGTTTTGAACAAAAGAACATCTTATGTGCACATGAAAAACCCTAAAACTTTGGATCTAGGTTTCTTTATTGATTCGATTGAGTTGAAGGACCGAAAAAAGAAGGGACGGTGAAGATGTTGATATCACTAAAGATGGAAAATAAATAGAAGTTGAGGATGATGAGAGATGAGATTGTAAGGAGATACAAATATGTGGGGTCTATTAATTTTTTTTTAAATATATAAAATATACATACATAATTAAAAAATAATAATAATAATAAAGGCACAATAGTCTTTTTAGGTAAGACACGGACCAAACTCGTAACAAAATTAAACAGTAGGGATCCTCCGAGTTAAAAAATAAATTAATTAAAAAATTAACAGTAAAGATCATCCGATACAAATATGTGAGGTCTATTAATTTTTTTTAATATGTAAAAAATAAATACATAAATAAGAAAATTAATTAAAAAATAAATTAATAATGACATAATAGTCTTTTTAGATAAAACAGGGACCAAACACGCAATAAAAATAAAAACTAGGGGCCATCCAAGTTAAAAAAATAAATTAGAGACAAAAAACACAAATTCCCCCAAACCATAGGGACCATTCATGTAATTTACTTTTACTTTTCGTTTTGTTCATATTTGGGTAACTATTTTTTTGTACATGTCTAGGTCACGAACTTGTTAAAAGTGTTCACGTTTAGGATTTAACCTGCTATAGCAGGGTCATATGTGAACACTTCCAACAAGTTTGTTACCTAGATATGTATAAAAAAAAATAGTTACCTATATGTGAACATACCGAAAAGTTAATTACCATGGTAAGTCATTTTCCCAATTTAGATTTGCTGACATACATGATCATTTTTACAAAATGCAAATAAATTCGCCATTTCCGTTCTTTTATTCTTTCATAACGGTCATTTTTCTCAACGTTCTAATTTGTTTTTGAAATTTTTGCTTGTAATCTATCCAAAAAAAACATCCTACTACAAACCATTTTCCAAACACTTAGGCTATGTTTGATTTATTAGTTTTTAGCTGAAAAACTATCTGATAGCTGATAAAAAAAACGGTGTTTGGTAAAACTAGATGAAAAGCTAGCTGAAAAATACAAAATGATATAAAAGAAAATTTAAATGAATGTGTTTCTATAATTAATTAAAATATATATTTTTTAAAATTAAAAAAAAATCTCTAAAAGGTATCTAAGCAACTTTTTAAAAATCTAGCTTATAAACTACTTTTTGATTTGTAAACAATTTAAAAAAGCTCGAAAAATCAGATAACTTATCAGCTAGCTGCAGCACACTAAACAGCATTTGCTAATCAATATTTCTTCCATCCAAGAAAAAGCAAAAGCGGTACCCTTTATTCCAAGTTGTTACACAAAACAACCTTTTCTTTCGAAATTTAGTCGTTTAGTTACATTAACATGTTGGCAACTTTATTTTAATGTTCCATGAAATTTACATGAACGCCAAAAGAGGTTGTGTGATTTAATACACGTTTGTTGTAAAATCATCCTAAGAATTATTTTCAGATTCATAAACATAGAGAGCAAATAGATTTTTCAATTACACAATCTTACAACTGTCGAAGCAAATTAATCAACATATTTGGGGTAATTTCACTAGCTTTTCATTTACCACTTGTGCTTGTTGCATCGGTTTTTTTTTTTTTTTTTCATCTTACTTGTGTCCCTTTATTGATTTTGTTGTATCCATTATATAATTTTCTAATTACCGACATTATATAATAACATTAATTATTAATAATGTAAACTCATGCACCTTATTATTAAATTACATAACAAGTCAAACATTATATTTCTCTAAAAAAAATAATAACAGATTAGGTCTTTCCACTAGTATTTGTCTTATTGATGAAGTGGTGTAAAAGAATACACTTATATACACATGCAATATGAATGAGTGATTTTTATCAATCTTTTGCGTGTGGAGTGTGTCAATTTCACACATATACAAGATTCATCATTTTTGTGGATAAACAATTACCCTAAAATTATGCATCCATGAAGATTTCATTCCCCAAATTTGAACTGATTCGAGTTCTTGGTGAGCATTTTTCGATTTTAAAAGTATGTTTGATGCACATGCACTCAGCCACTCACTACAGTTTCATTGATCATTGGATCCCAATTTAATGGGATCAATCTTGTAATTGAAGCTCAATAATTTGTTGTTTTACAAAAAGGACAAAGAAAAGGAACAAACAGGAATGTCTGTCGAGTATAAACCAGAGAGAATATATCTTTACAGCATACAAACAAGTTGAATTGATTAAAATCATGAAGCTAATAAAATATCTCCTGTTTTTACAGTTTAAATTCACACATATTCAGATAAACTGTAGTTATATAGGATAATCATGTTTGTTTGAAGATGATTTCACCTAATTAATTACTGTACAATTCTAAACCTAACTACAAATTGAAATGAATCAAATCGGTAATTTTCAAGCTAGGGCAAAAACCTGTCGATTGAAGCAGTTGTTGATATATGATTCGCAGTCTGAGCTGCAGTGGATTCACCGCCGGGAACTTCACCGCATTTCTTACATCTCGGCGGAGCTACTAAGATCTGGCGACAAGACGGACACGAGGAATGAGATCCGAACCAAGTGTCAATGCACATGACATGAAAACCATGTCCGCACCTCGGCAACACTCTGATCTCGTCACCGGAGACAAATTCTGTCAAGCAGATAGCGCAGTCGGGGAATTTCTCCGCCATTGTTTCTGTGGAGTAGGTGAGCTTCGGGAGAGCTTTGAGGACTTTTTTCTTTAGACCTTTGTTTGCTGCCGCTGGTGGAGAGTGATCTGTACGACCGATAATGACTATGCCGGAGATCCGACGGATCCAGGTGCAGCGAGCGACTGCGACGAGACCGAGGACGCAGATTAGGGCACATAAAAGGGCGGCGAGGATGACGACAAAGTCGGAGTCGACATTGGTGGGGTCCTGCTGTTGCTCGGCGACGGCGGTGGTGGATGAATTTTGACCTCCGAGCATCCTGAAATGACGAGACATCTGTGTGTGTGTGTGTTTTTGTGTGTGTTGGTGGGTTGCTTTGGAGGAGTGGAAAGTATCTGAACACAGGGGAGGAGGGGAGCAAAGAGGTTTTATAGGGGATCAGTTGGCAACCGTTAAAACGTTATACGGATCATAAGTAATATACGTACACAAATTATAATTGGATAATGCAAAATATAAATAAACCAGTAATATAATTCTTTAATGTTTTTATTTTTTCAAATATTAAATAAAAATCAAAATAATCATTAATTTTGGCAGATCCTATGAAATAGCAACCTCATTTGGCATCCTATCTGCGAAATGGCTGCTATTAAAAGGCAATTTTTTTTATTTTATTGTTTTTTAGTAGATATATATACTAAAGTTTCAATGTTTTTATCGATTTAATAGTCTTAAATTAATTTTTTTTGACACTCAATTCTTAATTGTTGACATTTATTGACAAGATTGCCTCTTTTTTTGCAGGTACAGTCGGTTTACTTGGTGATGTGGCAACAAAAGCTTACGTTGACAACTGATTCATTAAATAAAAGGCTTATGCGGAGTTTTCGACCTTAGATAAGCACCAAACTTTCAATCCTTCATGAACCCTAGTCTCGTATTTCACAAATGAAAAGATGAGAATGCCGTCTTCTTTATCTGTTGGAAGCAGGGCTGTGACAAGGTTCAATCACCATCAAAGGACACATTGTAATTGTGGTGACCCCGTTGGAAGGTGGACTTCATGCAAAATATGAAATCCTAGAAGAAGATTCATTGGATGCCTAAATTATAGGGTTAGTTGTTAAATGTTGAAATTTTTCATCTTTTAGTTTCTTTTCTTTCTTTAATCTCGGGTTATCCATGATTCGAGTAAGGATTGCAAATTCTTTTGATTGGGTGGATCTTGTACTCCCTAATCAGTGGTACAAGGAATTTGCTCTTACAATTGCACAATGGATAGAACAGAGACGTAGAACAAATGGAAGAAGTAGTATTAGAAGTTGTTCCAGCTCAAGTATAAGGAGCAATAGGTTTTATTGTGATGCAAGGTGCAAGAGGTGGTGTTGTTGCAGTGCAAGGTGTATGAGGTGGTGTTTTTCTAGGGTGGCCCATGATGTGTTTTTTTTTGTTTGTATTTTAAGCTAATGTAAAGGCAATGTGGTCACTATGTACGATGATGTTGTTTCTTTTGCAATGAAATCACCATTTTGCTTATATTGTAATGCATTAGGATGAAATCAAAGTACAACCTACTATGAAACAAATATGAACAATAAAAGTGCCATTGACCAACGCTGATAGCACAACCAAATTTGAACTAAATATGACATTGACCAATTCTGACCATTGCTTAGTTACCAGTAAATGTCTACAAAATATGAACCAAAAGATGATATGCAACCATGTTTCCATAATATTAACCAAAAGATGATATGCACTGAATTGCTATACCCCTATCCTTAATATAAAGTAAATGCCTTATCTTGAGATCTTGATCCTCCATGAAGTTGCTTGGATGAGAGGACCCAAACCAGAATCCCTCTAATGGTATCACACCTAATGACACCAAAGAGTGGAATAAAAATAACTAGGAGAAACGTCAATTTCACAAACCCAAAGAGGGTTATAAATCATCCCTAAGAGGGGGATAAAGAAGGGTTGGTAAAAGTCCAAGCCTAGATGCAAGGAAGAATGAAACCCCTAAGGCCCTATTTATAGCCTTGGATCCCTTGCTAGGTTTTGTACTCCTTCCTACATGGGATAGGAGACAACCACAAAATTCACTCATTTTCCCATGTGAGATGGAGTGATTTTCATCCAACCCTAATTTCATAAGGGCTCTGGAACATTCCTGATTAACCAGCTATCGATTAATTAATATTCTACCATTTGATTAATTAAACTATTAATTAATTGCAAAAATATATTTTCAATTATTTTCTAATTAATTATTAACCATAATAAATAATAAACCAATATCTTCTTAATTTATTCTACTCAATTTAGGTCTTGAGGGCAACCTAAAAGGACCATGTTATTGTGAGAAATATTACCAATAGTTAATGACCTTGGACACTCCTTCCAACAATATGATTGTATGATTCTTTTATTTTGCTCGTTTGCTTACATAAATTTGGAATCACATATTGTTAAAATTAACAAAAGAAAACAAAGCTTTAATTAATTATAAAATTTGCTATGAATTTGAATGGTTTTCAAAAGAACTAGTTAAATTGTTTTAAAAAAACAAGAAAACAAAATCCCATTTTTACAAAAACATAAATCACATGTTACCCATAAAAAACACACATTTCTTTACAATCAGTTGACATGGGGTAGTTCATAGAGCCAACACTTAGTTCTTTATAGTTGAGGCCATGTGATACTCACGATTCTCGAGCATTAGTTGAGTCGAGGATCACATGGGTTTTGTATGGTTGATTTACCATCTAAATTCATGATACTTAACAAATTCAATCATGAATGTTAGATAAACATGGACTAGATTATACATGTTATTTCCATAAGTCTATATCTTGACAAATCTAGGAGTTTCGTAGAGATTGGAATTGGAAAACAGTTTGCCTGCATAAATAGCTTCTTGATGTGATTACAACTAATCATATCCATATATTTTGTAGTGAAATATGACTCCTAACCTTATTTAAATAATTTTAATATAATTGGGTAATTGTTTTTCTAAGGATTATATAAAACAAACTAGAATGTAACTTTATATTGAATAATGTCCACAAATGCAAAATTGCCCACTACAATTTTTACTAATACAAAAACCACCAGAATGGATAAGCTAATTAGAGCAACTCGAACTTAACTGAATTCGTGACTTGGAGTAGTATGTACAAAAAGAATGAATTTTCCCTGGATTAAGATCTTCCTTATGTTCCTCCAGCTATTACTGTTGGGTCTAAAATTATGGTTTATACTTTGCTTTTCTAAGCAATTAGGTTTTCAGTCCATGTGGTGTGTATGGTTAAACGTGTTCATGGCCCAATGGGTGTTTACGGCTGTGAACAGGTTCACAGTCATGAACCTATTCTATGCCCATGTGCAATATATAAATAGATGTAAAGGGTGAGGAGTGTATGTTGGATTCGGTACGACTAGAAGAGAGAGAGAGAGAGAGAGAGAGAGAGAGTGGTGCTAAGTGTGTGTGAATCTTGTAAGGAACATCATTCTAATCATCAAATCCTTCAAGATTCATCTTATTCTTCTTCTCCTTCTTCTCTATTTTAATCTTGCATCATCCGATTGATTGGGATTCCGCACCATCAATCGGATCTGATTGATACATCGAGCGAATTTAGGACTTACAATTAGTATAAGAGTTTGGATTGTATCAATCAATTTGGCCAGATCTGGACCGTTTTTGATCTTTTTCTTGAAGGCTTTTTGCGTTTTTGGATAGTTCTTGGCAAAATCTTGGGGATGTATTCTTTGCATTTTTCCTAAAAATGAGTTTTGGAGCAAAAAGGGTGAAAACCGTCGTTTTTTTTTTCATAAATGTTGAAGGGTTATCGGCCACTGTTGAAGGGTTCTCGGACTCGGAAGAAACGTTCTCGGCCCTGAGTCTAAAGAAGATTTCACGACCCAACTGTTCACGACCCAATCGTTTGCGGCCCTCGGAGAGTTCATGGTACAGCAGGTTCAGGACCCACTTTCTTGTTCAGTGGCCCACTTACTCGTTCAGTACGAGCCTCTTTCTCGTTCACTATTTTTATTCAAAAATAATTGGGGTGGAGGAGGATCGAACCCGGGTCCCCTGCATCTAAGTCCACCGCCTTACCTGTTGGACTAGCAAGCCATACGCTACTCTCCTTCCCAATTTAATTCAAAAGGACTCCCTGTTTCGGTTCCATTTTCGCAATATTAACACTTTTAATCCAAAAATCAATTTCGTTTTATTTTTAAATTTCATTTTCAACCAAAAATTTTAGTTTCTAAATTTTAACTTTTATTATTGACTTTTGACCTTAAAAATTGACTTTGACTTTCAAGTTTGACCTTTGACTTTAACTTTCAAAATTTAAAATTTAGCTTTTTGGTTTGACTTTTAAGTTTGACTTTTAGGTTTGATTTTTTAAATTTGACTTTTAAGGTTGACTTTTGAGTTTTTAGTCAAAGGGCATTTTTGGTAGAAATGAGTTCCTCAAGCATCCCGATCAATGAAGTTTCATGTACTCCATCATGTGAAGCTACAATTAAATTTCTTCATAAACAAATCGATTTGCTAAAAAGGGAAAATGAGGACCTTAAATATGAAGGATATACTCTTAGGAAAGGTCAAAAACCCTTAAAAGAACAATTAGAGGCCAAAACAAAGGACTTCCAAAAACTTCAAGAAAAATATAGCAACAAATGTGTGAATTATAAATACTAATGAGAATAAATCTCTAGCTCGTTTAGATCTTTCACATGTATATTGATAAAGAACAAACAATTCAATCACAATGCGATTAAGAACACAATATGGAATCAATATGAAGCTTATGATTCAAATATAGTCACGCCTCAGCAGAGCTCGATAAATAACTTCCACTGTAGAGGCGAGCTAGGGTTTACAATACTTTTGATAAGAAAATTATGAAAGCGTTACAAACTAAGGATGCATGCATGCACCTTAAATACCAAAACCCTAGAGTAAAATAATGCACAATTGGACAGGCCCAAATCGGCTACAAAACTAGGCTAAGGACCGAGCCCATGACACAAAACTATACGCACCAACAATCTCCCCCTTTGCGTCAAATGAGGCGATAGATTACTTATGTTGAGTAGCCTACACTATCTTCACAACTTTGAACAGCTGAGGAATGATAGCAAGAAAAGTCTGCCAAAATTGAATATACCATCTCAGCATGTCAGTAAACAAATTCTTGTCGGTTGCAGAATTCTGATTACACCTTTGAATGATCTCCAAAATATGCTCCGAGCAAGTAGTTGAGAACAGGTGCTTATCACAAAGAGCAAAAAGACATTTTTGATTTTCACCCCTAACGAACATCACTGTATGAAATTGGGGGTCGATTTTACCCTTGACCATCACATTCACATTGCCAGTTTTCCCAATTGGTTTGATCATTGGTCTTGTGAAAGGCAGATGCGATCTCTTGATCCATTTTCGCTACTTCATGGATGTAGCAAACAAGCATTCGCTTGATATGGTCTATAATCGGCTGATACTCCTAAGGATTCGACAGCAGAATGTTGTTGAGGAGTATCCAGTCGTGTGGGTTATGGTTCGGTAGATCAGCCAGGGAGAAATTATGAACCGAGCCTTCAGAGCCTCGGGTCACTTTAAATTTGACGTTGAAAAATTTCCCGGCTAAATAAGGCTTCAGTACCTTGACAGTTGTAATCTTCTGTGAGCTCCATGTCAAGTACTGTGGCTGAGCGAATTCCAGATAAAACTCCAATAAATCCCGATCCACCTTCGGGTCTGGAAAGGGAATGCCAACGGTTAAGTTGAAGCAATGAAAAATAAATGTATTTCAAGTGATTTGCATATCAAATTGCACATCCTTCAAGTTTTCAAGGTCGAAAGCCCTTTGAATAGTAGAGTGAAGAGGCCATTCCATTGAGGAGGAAGGCAGGACTTCTTGAACCTTGTCACAGTGGTGAGGGTTTCAGTATACCCCATGTTGTAGAACATTGAGAAGAGCCGACCAGTGGCAATGGAATCAGGATTAACCATGGAGTCTTCATATACAAGCCCTAGAAGAGATCAAAAACGATTCTTGGAGATTGAAGCTTTTTGGTTAAGAATCTCGAAGAAAATTTTATCTGCCCCTTTGTCATACGTTGCAGTGGAGTAGATTTGAGAGAGACAGGACATTGGAACAACTTTGACTGTGGTTAGGGCTTTGACGAGTGTGGAATATTTCAGACATTCCACCAGTTGATACATGTATGTATCATAGAGAAAAGGTGAGAGATCGATCAACAGGTTCTGATTGGGCTTGATTGCAAGAAGAGTTGAGCGAGAAGTTGTTTCTTGAACTGAAGACGATTCTGCCACTGATGAAGCTTGTCGAGGAAGAAGATGAACAGTGAGAAATTGATCGCCTGCTTTTTCTCTAGAGAATTGAAGTGTGGTAAGGAATAGTCGCACATAAATTAGCCCTTATATACGATCCAGGAGAGAGAAAAATCGTAAGTGATGATTACTGAAATCTTGGAAACGACTCCTGAAAAGGCGTGATTTGACAACTTGCAACCCCGATAAAGTAGAGATGACGCATGATGACCGATTCAAATTGTGGCGCCTTCCAGACTTATCCATAAAATAAATCGTCAATCGTTTAAACTTCCTACTGAGTCATCAAATGAAACTTCAATAAAATTGCGATTTCCATAATAACTTAAACACGTTACACCAACCCATCGCTTTTTAATTTTGAAACAGTTTGCATGAACGCACAAAGAACTGAACAAAACCTTTTTGAGAATTTAGAAAGTGTGTGCATAAGTGTAAATAATAAAGAAATAAAGCAAACTATTTGTGGGAACTTGTGATGTCTGTTAAGACGTAAAGCGATTGATCCCGGGCACGAATCTCTTCCTTCAAAGTCAAGAGAGACTTCGAGGTGCTTGTGTGGCTTCCCGTTAAATAATGATCAAGTACTTGTTAAGAAGCATTGAAAGGCATCTTTTTAATTAAAGTTATAAAGTGTGTCTTTCACTTCACTTCATGATTTTGGTACTTGATATAAGACCGAAATAGAACGAAGTAATTGTGAGACCAATGTGACCTGTTAAACAAGTAGGTAGGAAACATATTTAGTGACTTGTTGACAATTGAGAAATCTCAAAGAAAAATATAACTGGATCCTTAGGGAAGAAAGGTCTTGGTTATAGACATTTTCAGAAGGATCGCTCAAAAGAAGAAGAGATTTCATTTATGAGAGCTAGACCATGGTAATGGTGCACCGTCAATTCATTAAGGGTTTTGAATTGTGGGTTTCACTTAGTACGTAGTGACACGAGACTAAGATCATTAAAACATATTTTTGTGTTACCATAAACCTCAGTGGTAAGTGCTGAGAGTCTCAAGGGTTACATTAGTGAGATGAAGTGTAATGAAGAAAAATGATATAGGTGGTGTAAGAAGCGAATGTACCTCTGCTATAAAAGAAGGACCAAACAGAAAACTCTAAACTCAATATGAGAAGAGTAAGGTAGCTCACGATTAGAGTGAATGTAATAGCCTAGTTTGGGAAAACATGATTTGTGTATGTCACATTATTAAGGCTTCACTCAAAATTTGTAGAGGCTTTGGTCAACATGCAGCAAAATGCATCTAGGGACACTTCACTAATTCATAGAAAAGAATTTATACTTGCTTGAGCTTCACCATTGAGAGTAGCATTTATACAAAGAAAAGCATGAGAAAAATGAAATAAAAGGAAAAATATTTTTATATTTTGTGAACATTTTTAATAAAACAAAAAAGAAAAATATTTTTGGATTTTATGAAAAGAATAAAAAAAATGAAAAAAAAACATAAAAAAGAGTATGGAAAAGAGTATACAAAAGAATATAATCAAAATCCCTATTAATGAAAACGAAGCGAATGAGTTCAGAAGGACCGAACCCGAAATAGACCGAGCGTTCGGTTCATTTCGGTTCCTGGGTGAACCGAACCCGAAATAGACCGAGCGTTCGCTCTATTTCGCTTCTTACCTTCGGTGAAGCGAAGGCAATTTTGGTACTGATTCTGCTTCCATCATTCCTAGGCCTTGTAAGATCTTGTTGAAATTTGCTTCAGGTAAAGCCTTAGTGAATATATCTGCTAGTTGATCAGTGGTTCTAACGAAATGAATTTCTATGTTACCATCTTCCACATGATCTTTGATGAAGTGATACTGCAGTGCTATGTGTTTTGTCTTAGAGTGTTGCACTGGGTTATGAAAAATCCTAATTGCACTTTTAGAGTCGCAATATAGTGGGATTTTCTTCATGTTCAGCCCATAGTCCCTAAGCTGACTCTGTATCCAAACAACCTAAGATGTGTATGAGGCGGCGGCTATATATCTAGCTTCAGCCGTGGAGAGAGAAACACATGTTTGTTTCTTTGATTGCCAGCTAACCAATTTACCATCAAGAAAATGGCATCCTCCAGTAGTGCTTTTACAATCCAATCCACAACCGCCTAAGTCAGCATTTGAGAACGCTTGGACAAAGAAACCTGAGTTGGTTGGATACCATAGACCGAGAGAGGAAGTTTGCTTCAGATAGCGAAAGATGTTTTTCATGGCTAGCATGTGAGGTTCGCGTGGGTTAGCTTGGAATCGGGCAGAATAGCAGACTGAGAACATGATGTCTGGCCTGCTGGCTGTGAGATGCATCAGTGACCCAATCATCTGACGATACAACGTTATGTCAGCGGCTGGCTTTTCCAAAGATGGTGTAAGCTTAGTCCTAAAAGGCATAGGAACTTTCACTTTGGAGTCTCCCATCATGCCAAACTTGGCAATCAATGTCTTTGTATATGCCTCCTGATTGATAAAAATGCCTTCGAGTCCCTGTCTAATATTTAAGCCAAGGAAAAAGTTAATTGGACCTATTGAGCTCATCTCAAATTTAGTTTCCATCAACTTTATGAATTCAGCTGTTAAGCTAGGATTTGTGGAGCTGAAGATGATGTCATAGACATAAATTTGGACTATCATAAAGTGGTTACCCTCTCTCTTACGAAAGAAGGTTGGATCAACCGAACCTTGTTTAAATTTGGACATTTTTAAGAATCGAGTAAGAGTTTCATACCATGCTCTGGGAGCCTGCTTCAGGCCATATACCGCTTTGTCTAGAACGTAGCAGTGATCTGGATACTTCTCCTTCACGAAGCCTGGTGGTTGCTCAATGTACACAGTTTCTTCAAGTTCTCCGTTAAGAAAGGCACACTTTACGTCCATTTGATAGAATTCAAAGTTTTTGTGTGCAACATAAGCAAGAAAGATTCGAACTAACTATAATATTGCAACTGGAGCGAAGGTCTCTTCAAAATATATACCTTCCTCTTGGTAGTATCCTTTTACAACCAACCGGGCCTTGTTACAAATCACATACCCCTCCTTATCCATCTTATTTCTGAATACCCATTTGAGACCGACAACCGAAGCATCCTTTGGAGTTGGAATTAAATGTCATACTTTGTTTCTTTCAAACTCATTCAGCTCGTCTTGCATGGCTTGAACCCAATCAGAATGGTCAAGAGTTGAATTCACGGTCTTCGGTTCAACTTTGGAGACAAAATAGTTGAACATGCAAAATTCTACTTGAGAGAATAGTGCAACTTGTTTCGCTTTAATCTATGATTGAGTTAATACCTTTTCTGAAGATTCCCCAATGATTTGACTTTGAGGATGGTCTTTGGTCCATTTAATGAGAGGAGGGTAATTTGGATCACAAGATGGATCTAGTTCTACATTGACTTGTTCTTCCAATTCTGATTGTGTATCATCATCATTGACATTTGTATTCTCCCCCTCGAATGATGACACTTTTTCAATTTCTGGATCAGAACGTTCCCCTTCGTTTGGAATTTCGGTTAAGCTAGATGATTGTGACGATGAATTCTCCCCCTGAATTGATTAATCATGATCATTTGGTAGAGAGGAACCCTCCCCTTGTATAGAAGAATAGTCACCAAAAGGTTCGCTTGAGTCAGGCCTTTTGCTTGCCTTTGGTTGTTGAGCTGCCATCTTCTGTGCAGCATCATCAATGATTTGCTTCAAACTGTCGACTTTGTTATCTTCAACCTTGGATTCAGAATCGATAGCTTTTTCAAGTTCATCAAAGAGAAGCATATATTGCTCGAAAAGATTTGAGATAGGCACAGTGACTTGACTAGACTTTGGAAAAATTTCCTGCATTGCACCTTCAGGTGTCTTCAACTTCTTGACATAAGTGTCATCGAAAGTGACATAGTCTGTCTCTTCAATCTTCTTTAAGCGTTTATTCAGAACTCTATATGCCTTAGAGTGCAAAGAGTAGCCCAAAAGATCCCTTCATCGGCCTTAGCATCAAACTTGTTTTGATTCTCCTTTGAGTTGAAGACGAAGCATCTTGAACCGAACACGTGAAAGAACTTCACATTAGGGTTGCGGTTGTTCAAGATCTCGTAAGGAGTGATAGATAATCACTTGTTTAGATATGTTCTGTTCTAAGTGTAACATGCAGCAGCAATAACATTGGCCCAGAAATATAGAGGCAAGGAAGCGAAGCTTAGCATAGTTCGAGCCGCTTCGCATAGAGATCGGTTTCGCCTTTCGACGATTCCATTATGCTGTGGAGTATATGGAGCAGAGAAATTGTGATTAGTTCCCTTCTCAGCCAGAAAGTCTTCGAAATCCTTGTTCTTGAATTCCAAGCCGTTGTCGCTTCTTACGTTACGAACCACTTTTCGCAGTTGAACCTCTACCCGCTTTATGAAGAGCTTGAGCTTAGGAGTTGCCTTTGATTTTTTCTTCAAGAAAAATACCCATGTGAAGCGAGAGAAGTCATCTTCTATGACAAGAATGTACTTGTTCCCACGAATGCTTTCGATAGAGGATGGACCACATAGATCGATATGTAACAAATCCAATGGTTCTATCACCTTTGTGTTGATAATAGAAGGATGACTTAGTCGACTTTGCTTTCCCATTTCACAAGCTGCACATAGATGTTCTTTGTCGAATTTGAGAACTGGAAGACCTCTAACATGATCTCCTAATACCAACTTGTTGATATCCTTGAAATTGAGATGAGAGAGCCTTCTATGCCATAAGTAGCTTTCGTCTGAGTGAGCCTTTGTTAGCAGGCTACCAGTTTCCCTCAAATTGGATTGAGATTCAAAGGGTACATTTCTCACTTTCGCTTCGACTTCAACAGTATGTTATTTGACTTCTTTTCGACTATCTCTGAGCCTTCATCATCAAACGAGACCTTCAATCCGGTTCCAACGACTAGCTGTGATACACTTATGAGGTTATGCTGCAATCCTTCAACGTATGCGACATTTCTTATTGAGAAATCACCATTCATAATCATTCCATAGCCTTTGATAGTTCCAAATGAATTGTTGCCATACCTCACTGTTCCACCATCCTTGAGAGACCGAAACTCCCTCAGTTCTTCCTTTCGTCCTGTCATGTGACTCGAGCAGCCACTATCAATGTACCATTCTTCGTCATACTGCTCGTCACGTATAACCTGCAAAATATCAAGCAGATTTAGGAACCCAAAGTTTCTTGGGTCCTTATGAGCCTTTTACAGGACAGGGAATAGTAAGTGAAACATCAACTGTCACACCCCAAAACCAAGGATGGTGGAAACGTCCGGGGGTGGAGGACTTCATGTATAGCATCATAACAACAATTGCAATAGTGATTTAAGCTAACACAACCAACATATATATAATTGAAAGAGTTACATCATTGTATGAATTACATGTTTCCAAATCAATTACAATATGTTGACAAAATGTGAAATGTTTGACGCCTTAACGTCCCATCCTCAAAAGCACTTGGTTACCTGTTTAGTGATTTCCTGAGAATACAAGCTGTTTGAAAAAGTGTCAACACAAAGGTTGGTGAGTTCATAAGTTTTTGTTTTGAACTGATAAAAGCCTCGTTCCTTGTAAAAGTATTGTTTGTTCCAGAAAAATCCAATATTTTCCTTAAAATGTGAAATGTAGTCTTACATCCAAAGACCGAAATGTATAAGTAACTTTCCTTACATATAGTAAATAATGCAAGTTTAAATCGACATAAACTCGGTTGATTTCTAGGAAATCCCCGTAAATCCTATGTTTGTTAATACTTCATGTGAGTTATTATAACCATGCTATGACCTAGATGGCCTGAAACGACGTTCTTCAGGCGTCTGAAATGTTATGACATTTGTCACCCCATACCTGTCGGTCTAGTTGTTGCATGCAGCTAAGGTGTGGGTTTGTCAAACCCAATATAGATCTATATACAACTATCATGCTCTCCCTCCAGGAGACTCTGGTTACAATGCAGGACTTATTGGTAAAGTGAAGCGAATGTCTCACAAAAGTCATTAACGAATTTACGTGTAATGTAATGAAAATCCCGTTTTGTATAAATGTACCCTTTTTGTAATGAGTGGGTTACGTAATGTATCATAAACTATACCTATTATAGTTTTTCAAAACATGGGTAGTAGTAATAATGTACATAAACTATACTTAACATAGTTTATCCAAATGTTTGTATGTAATGGATGTACTTTGATTATAACAATTTGTTATTTTCTATGATTTATATAGTAAAGATCCATTTGTTAACTGATGTATGTCTATATACTAAGACAAATGTCATATTTTGCAATAACAATTAATCACATAAAGGTATACACCTTGCTCAACATGTTACAAGGTGAAATGAAATTGATAGCATTTTTCTGTTGTTAACATTTTCTATTACTGTTCTTAGAAAATTTGTAGAAAAATCATCAAAAGTCTAAATCAGAATCCGTAAATACTGAGAGTTTGGAAAAGGAGTCTAGTTTTTTCAAAAATTTTCTCATGATTTATAGTGACCTCCAACTTAGGTGAAAAGTCCATGTTCACAGACTGGTCCGGATTGGCCCTTGAAATGATAGGCAGTTTTGTAAAAATCACCATAAATTGTAAAAAAATAGTATGGTGATGTGCAAGTAGCCATTTTAAATCTAAGAACTTTAACTTCATGAACTTAATATAGTTTTGAAAACTAAAATGTTTAGGTTGACCAAAACAGTCCGTGAATGGAGTTAAACTTTTCTGATGAAAGCTGTTGGATAAGTTTAGTTATGTTCTTGGTGTTTTAACTTGTATTCCCCCCCTTAAAACTTAAGAAAAGATGATAATGTAGGGGTATGAACTCACCTTAAATGGTTTCAGTAGATGAGTGTTGGAGATGAGAAGTGTTCAACTCAAGAACACTTGAAGATGCCTAGAAGATTTTCGAGAATCTAACACCAAAGTGATGGAATTTGTGTAAGCAATCTATGATTGGAGTAGAATGAAGTGTAATTATCACAAGGAGGATGAATTATACTTACCAAGAGTTTAAGAAAGCTTGATGATCAGCCTTGGAATCTCGATATTGAGGGAGAAAGATTGAGAGAAAAGTTGAGTTTGATCTTTAGTGAAATGAGAGCAAGTGAGTGAGAATGAGGAGAGAGGATGAGTTGTTCCAGCTCTTAGGACATAGGAGAGGCTTTAAATTGAGTGGGAAAGGACTATGAAGTGACTAGGGATGTTGGGGATGACAATGGTTGGTCATGGAGTGGGTATGGGGGTGGTAGCTTGTGTCAAACCTTATGGAAGAGTCAACACTCCACCACAAAATCTTATTTAATGGATTTTATTCTTAAATAAGGATTTCCTTAAAAATATGCTAAATTTATGAATATTTGGGACCTTATATGTCAAAATATAAGTTTGGGTGAAAATCCCCCGTTAAAATAATTAAAAACGGGCTTAAAACGGAGTCGGGGTCGAAAACCGGGTAGAAAAGAGGTGAATCCGAAGTCTGGTGAGGGTTGGGTCATCAGCAGCCTAAATCCGGAGTGGCATTGGTTGCATGACTGCGGTCCGAGGAGAAGAGAGGGTACGGTCCGAGTTGCTACCGCAGGCGACTTCGTCCGAAGGATGACCGAAGGCGAGGTGGTTGCGGGCTTGACGGTTGCGGCTCTAGGCTTCGGCTCAGTGGCTGCGGCTGGATGTGTGTGGCTACCCAAGGGCCTCGGTTCAGGCTGCTTCTGGTCCAAGAGGGTTCGGCCCTAAGAGGCTTCGATCCTATAAAGGGGGTTTCAGGTCTTTTAGGGTATTTTACTCGTTCTAACCTCGTTTTTAGCGATTTTTGACCCGGTTAAGGGTCGGGATGGCCCATATGATTAAAATAAATCAAAATGGGTTTTGAGAGAGATTTGGGAGAGATTCCACATTCTTGGAGAGATTTGGGAGAGATTTGACATACTTGGAAAGATTTCACATACTTGGAGAGATTTGGGAGAGATTTAAGATACTTGGAGAGATTTCACATACGGAGAGAGATTTGAGAGAGATTCCACATTCTTGGAGAGATTTGACAATAGAGTGAAAGAGATTAAGAGAGGCTTCCTTTGAGAACTTTTTGAGTGTTTGGCTTCGCAACGCAAGGTCCGCAAGCCCCGTTAAGCCATGTTTAAGAATCTTACACACTCCAGATGAGTATGCAACGTTGTTTTATCGGTTTGGTTCATTGTTTAGCACTATCAAGGCTAAGGAAAATTAAACACAACAATTTTCCAAATGAGGTTCTCTCATTAAAATAGCGAGTTGTACAGTAATTACATAACGTAAACCCTAATATACAAGGGTTAATTGAGTCGACCGGTTTGACTCGTTGACTTTGTTTGACTTTGACTTGACCCGGAATTGACTATTGTCACATAAACCATGTAAGTTCTTTTTATTAGAGTTGTTTCATCTTTTCTCTTTATTGTAAAAACTTTGATTTTGTTTGACTTAGATTCATTTGAATTAGACATAGGATTTGAAATTTTGACGTCTGCATGCTTTTGGATCTCTTTCGGGCATTTGTTATCTTCTGGAAAGAGCTTTCCTTTTCCCTTTGAATCTTTTGAGGAATAAGACTTAGAATGAGAATGAGAAGAATAAGGTTTAGAAGCGTTATTAGAGCGTTGATTATTGCTCTTCCTTGGTTGAGAACAGGGACATTCTTCCCTTCGGTTCTTCTGATTGAGCCTGGTACTGAACCCATCCTTTCGGCTGCTATTATATTGAGGACCGAAACCTTTCTTTCGGTTGCTTACCTGCTATGGACCGAAACCCTCCTTTCGGTTGCTTTCATGCCGTGGACCAAAACCTTCCTTTCGATTGCTTTCATGCCAAGGACTGAAGCTTTCCTTTCGGTTGCTTCCTGGTTCTCCTTGTGACTTATGTGTGTTTTCATACCTTACGTAATGAGGATCCTGAGATCGCCAAAACTGTTTTCTTTCTGAGAGATTCTTCTTGTATCTCAGATTACGTTGGTGTTTTCGTTCTGCCACTTGTTTTGGATTTTTATGAATATTAGCCTTTCTCTTTGGTACTTGAGCATAACTTTCGCTCTTTGACGAACACGTCTCACTGGATGTTATCACTGGTTCGCCCGAAGATGTTTTGGTTCCACTTGTGCTTGGAACATTATATCTTGTAGGTTCATTAAGCAGTTCCGGCACATACCTAACTTTCACTCTCTATGAGGTTTTCTGAGATAGGCCTTTTGTTTCATCAGCGTTATCTATTGGTGCTGACCAGAAGAACTCCTCACATCCATTTGCATTATCTTCTTCTACCATTGTTGTCAGTTCTGCTGTTTGTTGAGGAGTGACTCCTTAAACTGTGTAGACTGTATTTGGAGTGGTTTGAACCTTTTGATATACAACAACTCTTGCCTTGAGAATTTTGGTCTTGTCTATTGATGAGCGAGTGAACTCAACGGAGTTTTCAGAGATCAGATTTTTGTTAGGTTTGGGTTCGCTTTTGACAAATTTTGAACAGTCCATCACGTCCTCTACAGAGATTTCACTCATGTCATCATCCTCATTAAGTTCAGATTCATTTTCAACATCAATTTTATTTTCTGAACTTAATTTGGCATTCAAGGAGTCAAATTTCTGTACATTTTCAGTTCTTAATTTAAATTTATCATTTTCATCTAACATATTTTTAAGCATGTCCTTATGGTCTTTTGACTTTATGTAGGACTCTATTTTGTCAAGACCAATTTTGTAGGCAGGAGAGATTTCTTCAGAAGATACAACATTTTCATAGTTGTAAGCTTCAACATCGACTTCATCCTCCTTTAACTCAAGGAAGGGTAAAATCATGCGATGAATCTTCTTTCCTATTTCACAATCGAGATGCAATTGAGTGATATTAAAATAAAGTCTTTTAGCAATCAAACAAAAAATGTTTCACTATTTTAAAAGCTTAAGATTGTCTCGTTGCAAATAGATTGACTCATCCCTAGACCTAATTAACTCTTTCTCCTTCTGCTTAATCCACATCCTCCTCTCCCCACTCTTCGACGATATCCTACTAATTAGATCCGTCAGGTTAGAGTTTGTGACACGAGTTTGGGTAATACTACTACTTATACTAGAAAATTTAGATTTTAAGCTATTCAGTTCCTTTTCATAGTTGGTCATAGGTATTTTAAGAGAAGCAAGAAGTGATGTCCCAACCTTGCAGGAGGTCAAGTCCTGGCTTTGGAAATGTTTCACTATGAAGGACCTCAGAGAGGCTGCTTATATTCTGCGAATAAGGATAGTAAGAAACAGGGAAAAGAGACTGATAGGACTTAGTGAGGATACATACTTGGATAAGGTACTAAAGCGTTTTAGTATGAAAATTTTCAAGAAAGGGGAGTTGCCAATCCAAAGCAATACCAAGCTGAGTAAGACTCAAAGCCCGAGTACAGAGGCAGAGATAGTTGATATGAGTCGAGTACCTTACACTTCTGCAGTAGGCTCTATCATGTACGCTATGAATTGTACTCGCCCTGATGTGGCCTTCGCTTTGAGCATGGTCAGCAGATATCAAGGGAATCCTGTTAGAGCTCATTGGATTGCAGTTAAGAATATTCTTAAGTACCTACAAAGGACCAAGGAATGGTTTCTAGTCATCGGTGGGAGTGATGACTTAAGGGTACAAGGGTATAGTGATGCTAGTTTTCAGACGGATCGAGATAGTTACCGATCGCAGTCGGGATGGGTCTTTACCCTAAAGGGAGGAGCAGTGACTTGGAAAAGTTCCAAGTAGGAGACCGTAGCTGATTCAACATGCGAATCAGAGTACATTGCGGCGAGTGAATCGTCAAAGGAGGCTATATGGTTAAAGAACTTCATTGGATACCTTGGAGTTATACTATCCATAAAGGAGCCGATGGAAATTTTCTGTGATAATGAAGGAGTGGTTGCCTTAACCAAGGAACCGAGAGATCATGGTAGATCTCGACATATCGATAGAAAATACCACTTTATCAGACAGCGGGTAGAAGAAGGACTCCTCGTTGTGAAGAGGATATCGTTAGAAGAAAACTCGGCAGATCCTCTTACGAAGGGACTAAGTAGGGTCAAACACTTGCAGCACGCTAGGAGAATTGGGCTGAAGGATGATATAAGTTTGGATTAGATAGATAAGAAACGTGTAATAGATATTTTGTACTTGACATTTTGATGAATAAATAAAGTTGTGTTATTTATGAGTAAAGCTACTATCTTGTGTTGGTTATTTATCTATTGTTTCAATTTTGCATGTTTTGACTTCCTGAATAATAAGAATTTTCGAACAGTCCACAGTCGTTCATATTTTGGAAGTAGGTGTGAATGAAGACTGTCATGAATTGTTTGTAGATTGTCTAAAAGGTTTTGGGCATAGCAAAGGTTTGCTGCAAAGTTCATGAGTGCTTATGAATATGATTTAAGCATTGGAATAAACCCACGTTTGTTGGTATCAGTTCGTGGTGTTTTACCTAAAGTGATCGCAAAGCGATAATATCATATAGTCTTAAAACTTAGAGATATGGTTATTGTTTACTGATTGGTTATGCATTGATGATGTGTAGATGCATTAGTAACTTGATGTTATAAAACACATTATTGTGCATGATTTAATTGATAAACAATAGTTGCATATGAGTCGAAGTGAATCTGTTCCTTTTATTCTATGAGAATAAAGGTGATAACTTGGCCACTTGATGATTTGGTTTGACTTATATGCCGGGCCCGGTCAGAATGGAGTTGATGTGTTCAACTAAATTCTATGTCGAACAAATCAGAGATCGAGAAACAAGTGTTGGACAATAAGTATTGTCAGCATAATATCTAGAACAGAGGATTATATGATCCCTTATCTGAAGGACGAGTTACTGATCAGAGTTGACAGTAATGTGTAAGAGCTACGATTGGTAATTGGATCCTGAAGTCATATGTGGGATATAGTTACTAGAATAATCCAAGTGGGAGACTGTTAGATTAGTGTTTAAGTCCGTAACTATATTTGGTATGTACTTGACCCGGTCATGCATGGTCCTTTTGGGTTGCCTTCACCAGAGCAACTTGACAAGTTAATTTAAGGAGAAAGAGGATATTATGATTTATTAATATATTATAAGATTAATATATTAAAAGAAATCATATTATTTAATTAATATTGGTCATAAATTAATTAGGAATTAATTTGGTGACTAAAAGAAATTAATTAAATAAAAGGGTATAAAGTGTCAAATATATGATAGTTAGGTTTTGGGCTAAGGAAACCTAATAGACTAAGGGGGAACGAAATTATGATGAAGGGTCATCATATTTTCGTCCAAGGGCCTTATTCCAGAAGGTTCCTTGGGCTGCTTGATGGCTAAGTTATCCATTAGGGTTTTGACTGAAACCATAGCATCCAGCAGTATAAATAGAGACCCCTAGCTCCCGAATTCGGCCACATGCTTCCAAGGAAACCCTAGGGCCGAATTTAGCATCCTCCCACCTCTCTCATATAGTTGCCTTCTTGCTTGTGGTGTTTGTAAGCCATTAGAGGAGTTACAATTGTGACTCTAAGCTCCAAGAAAGAAGAATCAAGCTTCCATTAAAGAGGGCCCTCCTTGTCCTACAATATGAGGCGGACATGGAGATGAAAAAGGCCCGATATCATGAGATGTTGTGGAGTGACATCTTCCAGTTTGTGATCCGATCCATCTTCAAGACACTGGAAGATATGATAGCAAGGTCTCTAGAGAGGGAGTTAGATTTAGAGATGGAGAGGAAGAGGAAGCCAGAGGGAGTTCAGACAGGGTGTTCAGGAAAGAAGCCCAAGGTATCAGATCAAAGATCTCGGAGCCAAGAGAGCCACGGTCGTTGCGGCAAATGTGGCAGGATGCACGAGGGAGCGTGAAAGGCAGGGAGTTCGGGTTGTTATAAGTGTGGTCGAACGGGTCACATGAGCCGAGATTGTACAGCTTCTACCACCACTACACCAACATCAGATCTTATTTGCTTTCAGTGCAATCAGATGGGACACAAGTGGTCCCAGTGCCCGAGCTTAGCAGCAGCAAGGAAGGTGGTAGCACCTTCTCCTGAATCATTGAGGATTACAGATAGCCGTCAGGGTCGGGCTGAGGTGCCTACGACACAGAGCAGGGCTTTTCAGCTTACTGCAGAGGAGGCACGAGCAGCTCTTGACGTGGTGACGGGTATGTATTTTCCTCTTATCTCTGTATTTTGATATTGTTTATTTCTCATTGTTTATGTATTTGTGTATATGGTCATTCTTAGTGAACGACATTTCAGCTATGGTATTATTTGATTCGGGGGCTACCCGATATTTTCTGTCGCTCGCACTTAGCAAGCGATTTAGTAGAGTTCCAAGGGAGCTGGATTGCCCACTCGACGTTGAGATAGATGATGACAGGACCGTCAGGGACACGAGAGTTCATAGAGGATGTACTTTGTGGTTATTTGATGAGCGGTTCTTAGTGGATTTGGTTCCTATTCCCCTTCGAGGG
Organism: Lactuca serriola; assembly: GCF_051521515.1. Taxonomy (NCBI): domain Eukaryota; kingdom Viridiplantae; phylum Streptophyta; class Magnoliopsida; order Asterales; family Asteraceae; genus Lactuca; species Lactuca serriola. Next base: position 338,558,866 of record NC_136411.1, read on the forward strand.
AATAAAGTTATAGTAGGTATAGACTGGTTGAGCCCCAATGGGGCAGTCATAGATTGTGAGCAGCATCTGGTAAGAGTTTGCACTCCTAGTGGGGGACAGTTAGTGATTCAGTGCGAGAGGCCACAACGCGGACCAGTTTTCTGTTATACAATGAGAGCGAAACATCACATTCAGCATGGCTGTGTGGGATATGTTGCGTATGTCATGGATACCTGGGATAAGGGTAAGGTGACAGTCGGTGATGTACCGGTAGCATGAGAGTATCCAGGCGTGTTCTCGGAGGATTTTCCTGGGATACCTCCGGAGAGACAGGTTGAGTTCTAGATTGACCTGGTCCCTGGTGCGGCTCCGATAGCCAAGGCACCATATCAGTTGGCTCCTCCTGATATGCAGCAGTAGTCTACACAACTGTTAGAGGTATTAGACAAGGGTTTTATTAGGCCAAGCAGTTCGCCATGGAGAGACCCGATCCTGTTTGTGAAGAAGAAGAACGGATCACACCATATGTGCATAGATTACCGGGAGCTGAATAAGGTAACGGTGAAAATCCGTTACCCAAATGATTTGTTAGACCAGCTTCAGGGAGCATCTTGGTTTTCCAAGATTGATTTACGGTCCGAATATCACCAGATGCGGGTCAGAGATGATGATGTGCAGAAGACCGCTTTTAGAACCCGCTATGGTCATTATGAGTTTGTGGTGATGCTGTTTGGTCTCACAAATGCTTTAGCCGCATTCATGGATCTCATGAATCGTGTTTGCATACCGATGCTGAATCTGTCTGTAGTAGTATTTATTGACGACATCTTGGTTTATTCCAAGACTGAGGAGCAACACAAGGAACACCTGAGGGAGGTTCTAGAGACCTTGAGGAGGGAGAGAATTTTTGCAAAGTTTTCCAAGTGCGAGTTCTGGTTGCACGAGGTGTAGTTTCTGGTGCACCTTGTCAACCAGAAGGGTATATTAGTCGATCCGGCTAGGATAGAGGCTGTGATGCAGTGGGAGGTCCCGATGTCTCCATCCGAGATTCAGAGCTTCCTAGGTTTGGAAGGGTATTACAGGAGATTCATCCAGGATTTCTCCAAGATAGTAGTTCCGCTGACCCGACTGACCAAAAAGTCGGTGGTGTTCGTTGGGGTCCTGAGCAGCAGGCTACCTTTGAGACGCTCAGGCAGCGACTGTGCTAGGCGCTGATTCTCACCCTGCGAGACGGAGTACATGACTTTGTAGTCTACTATGACACTTCGATCACAAGTATGGGAGCAATGTGATGCAGCGAGGGCATGTGATAGCCTATGCTTCGAGACAGTTGAAGCCTCATGAGGCTAACTACCCGACGCATGATTTAGAGCTGGGGGCGGTGGTATTCGCCCTCAAGATTTCACGGCATTACCTCTACGGGGTCCGGTGTAGTATCTACACGGACCACAAGAGTTTGAGATACCTCATGGATCAGCCGAGCTTGAACATGAGACAACATCAGTGGTTAGATGTGGTAAAGGACTACGATTCTGAGATCTTTTACCACACGGGCAAGGCCAACATAGTGGCCGACGCCCTGAGCCGCAAGGCGGTAGTGGCCCTAATCCAGGATATATGTCTGAGGATGACAGTGATTACTCCACCGCTGGAGCAGATTAGAGAGGTGCAGGTCGAGGTCCTGAAGGAGGAGCGCCAGAAGTGTGAAAGGATAATGGGCTGAGTAGCTTCGTTTGATTACGAAAGCCAAGGATTGCTGACCCTGCATGGAAGGGTCTTGGTACCGTACTGGGGTGGAGTACGGCAGGTGCTGATGGATGAGGCCCACAAGTCTCGATTCTCCATCCACCCAGGGTCAACAAAGATATACAGAGATCTTCGACCCGATTATTGGTAGCCCTGCATGAAGCGGGACGTAGCTTGGTATGTGGAGAGATGCCTGACCTGCAGGAAGGTCAAGGCAGAGCATTAGATGCCCTATGGAAAGATGCAACCATTAGATATTCCCGTGTGGAAATGGGAGGATATCACTATGGATTTCATTACTTAGATTCCTAGGACCGTGTGTGGGGTTGATTCGATATGGGTCATTATGGATCGGTTGACCAAGAGCGCTCATTTTATACCAATCCAGGAGATCATCTCGGCAGAGAAATTGGCTGAGATTTATGTGCAGGAAGTAGTGGCACGACATGGAGTGCCTGTCTTAGTGGTGTCAGACCGAGATGTCCTGTTTACTTCCAGGTTTTGGAAGCGGTTTCACGAAGAGATGGGTACTCGTCCCAATTTCAGCACCGCTTTCCACCCTCACCTGTCCCTCACTCTCGGAAAACCCTAGTTCGTCCCTTACTCCATTACTTTGTGTGCTTGACCTCTTGAGTTTGTTTTTGGTGAAGAAGGGCTTGGGAGAAGTGAAGCTAGGTTGAAGGAAGAAGCACTTGAGTATCTTGAGCTCAAGGGTCTGGAACAAGCTCACCTTTTGACACTCAAAGGTGGTATAAAGCTCCTATATTTCCTTCTTGAATCATAGATCTAGGGTTTTGAAGATTTGGACTTTTTAGATCCAAAGATTTGATCTTGAGTATGCAACTCCGTTTTTGAGCTTAGGGTTGCCACCCTTGAAGATCGATGTGTTCCTTTAGCTGTAAAGTTGCAAGATTTAAGGCTTTTATGAAGCCATCAAGAGATCTAGCTATTTTCATGGTGGTTCTTTGTTACTTTTTAGTGTAGGGCTCATTTGGTGGCTTGCAATCCACCAAGTGATCGACTTTATAGGCTAGGTCGAAGTATTGGACACAGATCTTTAGTTTGGACGTAGTGTCTTAAGGGATTAAACAGTTTTGGAGATAAGAGCTTAACTGGAGGTTATTCTGGGCGTACACATCAGTACGCGCCGCGTACCAGCCCTTTCAGCTGTACGCGCAGCATATGAAGAGGTACGCTTAGTGTACGCTCAGTCAGTAGACTTGTTTTTATTGGGCTCGGTTTGGGCAAGGTGTTGGACATAATAGCTGTGGGCCATGTTGGGCCTCCATAAGTCAGTTAACAGATTAAAGTTTAGTAAGGTTGGAAAGGAAAGCCCAATTTGAAGAGTTGGTCCCAATTTAGAAAATTGGGCCACTTGGGGATTAATGGGCCTTAATGAGTTTAGAAGGAGTAGAAAGGATTGGGCCTGACTCATGGCCCAAAATGGATCAGAAGGATAAAATAGTTATTTTACCCATAGAAGAATCCTCATTTCTGACTAA